>NC_137966.1:10615491-11027145 GCF_963924665.1 Micromys minutus | reverse complement strand
TGTGGAGGAGACAGGCTGGAGTTCCCAGACCATGCTCACACAGTCCATTATTAGGAGGTTTGTGTAAACTTTGTAGAGTAAAGTCACTCACGACAAACCAAGATGATGGTACATCGCATTGGGCCATAAGATTTTATGGGTCCTGTATGTCAGCCTTTACTGAGGCATTCATATGAAGCTCATGATACGGATATGAAGCAACTATTTAAACAGACATGGTTGTGTAAGGAGACATACCTTAAGGGATATGATATGGACATGGTGGCTTCTTGAAGTGGCTTCTTTGAGGAGGGACACCTGAACCGGGGTGTGAAGAAAGAACTCTTCAGGCAGAGGGAGCATTGTGATCAAAAGCACTGCATCAGGAGGCAGCCTGCAGACTGGAGAGACAAATGTCTGCAGGCTATAGAGCAGTAGTATAGGGCAAAAGGAGGCGGGGCCATCAGGAATCATCCTGTCTATCTGTCTGTCTGTCTGTCTATTTATCATCTATCTATCTATCTATCTATCTATCTATCTATCATCTATCATCTATCTATCATCTATCTATCATCTATCTATCTATCATCTATCTATCTATCTATCTATCTATCTATCATCTATCTATCTATCTATCTATCATCTATCTATCAATCATCTATCATCTATCTATCATCTATCTATCATCTATCTACCTATCTACCTATCTATCTATCATGTATCTATCATGTATCTACCTATCTACCTATCTATCTATCTATCATCTATCTACCTATCTATCTATCTATCTATCTATCTATCTATCTATCTATCTATCTATCTATCATGTATCTATCAACCCCTTCCTCTTGACAGAAGCCACTAAGGGGTCTTATGTAGAAGGGGCATGGTAATGGTCGTGGAAGATGACGAGAATATATAGGACTCAGTACAGTTAGGAAGTATCCTGTAAAGTCCAAGCAAACATGACAGCGGTCTGTTTAAACTGGAGGTGATGGGAACAAGACAGACACACATTGTATGAGGTAGAATCAGCATGAACCTGGTGACAGGCGACGCTGATTGGAACCTGGAGCTCTTAGGCATGACCTTCAGTTTCTCATATTCCATTAGTGTGATTTATACCCACTTCACAGATGAGGACACTGAGGCTTAGAGAAGCCTAGAGCTGGGCTCAGGCTCACTCTATGAGGCAGAAGCTACGTTATGTGCCTTTACCTCTCTCTGAGATTGCCAAGAATTTCCCCGAGACCTTTACATCATGTCGGCCTGTCACCTGCATTACTAAGACCCATAAACACTCACTGCACTAGTCTGCCATTCTTCCTCTCCGACTAGCTGAGCTGGTTGTAGCTGAAGTCGTGCCCTTGCTTTCTGTTTTACAAAGAGACTCAACCCCTTTATTCTTATATTCCAAGACTCACTGGGGCTGCTTGAACCTTAGACAATATCAAACTCTTTATATACTCTGAATTTTCTTATATGTACTCCATGTCCTGTATGGCCAGGAGCGGTGTGGGAATGAATAAAGGACAGACACATAGACACATGTTTATTCAGTCAGTGTGGGAAAGAAGAATTAGCATGACCATGCCAAAGTACACACCCATCCCATGCTTGACTGCCTTAGGGCTTCTTCTGTTCCATACTGTATGTACATGCCTATAGCAAAATAGGACAATTATAATGTTTGCACTGGTTTGCTTTCTGTTGCTATGATAAAACACCATGACCAAAGCATCTTGGAAACAATGGAACTCATTTGAATTATACTTTCCCACTGTGGTCCATCTGAGGGAAGTCCGGGAAGGAACGAAAGTAGAAACCCACTGGCCAGAACTGAAGCTGAGATCATGGAGGGATTTATTGGCTAGCTTTTCTCCATGTGTCTTAGAGTTTCCGTTGCTGTGAACAGACACCATGACCAAGGCAACTCTTATAAAGAACAACATTTAATTGGGATTGGCTCACAGGTTCTGAGGTTCAGTCCATTATCATCATGGTGGGAAGCATAACAATGTCTAGGCAGGCAGACATAGTGCTGGAGGAGCTGACAGTTCTATGTCTTATTCGGAAGGCAAACAGGAGAAGACTGGCATCCTCAGGCAGCTAAGGCGAAGCTCTCTGTGATAGTTTGTATATGCTTGGCCCAGGAAGTGGCAGTGTTGGGTGATATGTCCTCCTTGGAGTAGGTGTGGCCTTGTTGGTGTGGGTTTTTAATACCCTTGTCCTAGTTGCCTGGAAGTGAGTAATCTGCCAACAGTCTTCAGATGAACATATAAAACGCTCAGCTCCTCCTGCACTATGCCTGCCTGGAAGCTGCCATGCTCCCACCTTGATGATAATAGACTGAACCCCTGAACTTGTAAGCCAGCCCCAATTAAATTTTATCCATTGTAAGACTTGCATTGGTCATGGTGTCTGTTTACAGCAGTAAAACCCTAATTAAATCACTCTCTAAGCCCATGCCCATAGTGACATACCCTCCAATAAGGCCACACCTACTCCAACAAAGCCACACTTCCTGATAGTGCCACTCCCTGGGCAAAACATATTCAAACCACCACACCATGGCTTGGTCATCTTGCTTTTTTTATCTAACCAAGGACTGGTGGTGGTATCAACCACATTGATATGATAGTATTAATTAATTGATCACAAAGTATTAATTAAAGGAATTAGAACAATTTCCAGTTGACGCTTTCTACTTAGGTGATTCTAATTTGTGGCCAGCTAACATTAGAACAAGCCATCACAATGTTAAATAAAAGTTATTTTCTGCTTACAAACTACTTTATTTCTGGAATCTTCTATTAAATATTTTAATCACATATATCCTGCAGACATTCAGGGTAGTAGTATCATGTTTGATGACAAGTAGCTGAAACCATGAGAAAAGAAATTGGGAGTAAGGAGACCCCTATATTTAGTTCTGTACCTGACCCAGACTGATTCATAGTCAGAAAGAAATGTGTGTCAGTTTCTACATAAGGAAACCACTTTAGAGGGCAAGGTTTGCTTAAATCATTTCCAGTGGCCCAGTTCTTCCATCAAGGCCACATTAAGTTTCTAACCCCTCAGCATGACATGGTTCTTGGGGTTAAATCCCAGCTCTACGTTGTACATGCAGATGGTAATTATGGGCTTGAAGGCTTTGGCTTCTTCCTGTACATAATGAGGGCTCTTTAAGTATGTGTTTAGTCTATATTCAGGGCTGTTGTGATCCCGGATCACAGTCAACTTTCTCTGCTAACATATGTTAAATCCCCCATTTCCTTTCTTTTTACTTTTCTTCTTCTTCTTCTTTTTTTTCTTAAGGATAAGAAATTGCAAGGTTATCCAGGAAAGGGGTCAGAGTGGGAATCTCTCTTCTGCTGGCCCTGAAGTTTCTGTCACTCACAGACTTCTTTCCCCATGGTTTATTCTGGAATGAAGAAAGAGGAAGCTGGCTCTCTGGAGGTCCCTGAGAAGTTGACAGATGTCCCCTAAGGCAGCTTTTCAACAGAGAGCTATTCTTTATTATAATTATTATTCTTTGTGATTTACAGTGTCTCTATAAGCCTCTGGGCACAATCATGGAGCAGGGCTGGAATTAATAAATCGGATCCGTTTCCTTCTTAATTCATGGCACTGACAAAATTAAAAAATGAAGTTGGATGGAAAGGCTTAGCAGACTAAGTGTCCCAATCTGGGTTTCCAGACAGGCACAGGGATGTGCGTTGGACAGAGGACATCCAGCCAGGCCAGAGCTGCAGCTACAGCGACAGCAAGACAAATGGTCTAATGGGTCAAGGAAGCTTGATGACTCCCCAGAAACCCACAAACCCTCTCAGTCCTAACCCATTTTATTTAAGGATTTTAGAGCTCTGGGATCATACACAAAAGTGTTAAAACAGTAGGCTGCACTGCCTACTGCTAGAACCCCAAGCAAGGGGTTGAGCTCACATATCTGGCTATGTGCTAAAATATTCACACCCAAGTCTGAACCAAAGCCTCTACAGCTTTACTCTTTACTGTGTAGTAGTTGTGAATACAGTATATTTTAATTGCCTAAGTGTTTATCATCAAACCGTGAATTAATTCAAGTGAATGAATACCCAGTATAAAAAAAAATGGAGCTTAATAAATGCACATGGAAGTTTTTCTGTCTTAGATAATTTCCCCTTTGATCTCCTCTCCACCCTTATTTTCCCAGTCATAGGATATTTTCTATTGAAACAACATATCAGAGAAAAATATTGCTTCCCAAGCCACCAAATTTCACTGTTAGGATCTGAAACAGGCCTTATAGGCTCAAGTGCTAGCAGGCCTGGTTGTCAGCAGAATTGGTAGGTGGTAGAACCTTAGGCGATGGTGCATAACCAAGTACATTTCCATCGTCACTCAGGGGTGTGCCCCTGAAAGGGATCTTGAGATCCTGGTCCTTCCCAGACATGGTGAAGTGAGCAGCTCCCTCTGTTTCACCCATGGTTACACATGCTCTTGCTACAGGTCTGGAACGGTAAGATTGAAGGACTGTGTGCTGAACTTTCTGGAACTGTGGACCCCAATAAGCATCTCTTTCTTTTAAATCATTCACTTCAGAGGCTTTGTCATGATATGAGGCAACAGCAACAGCAGAAATACACTCAGGCATTGTGCTGTCTCTTTAGTCTCATTTCCCAACAAAGTCATGAGATCTACAGGAAAACCCTTACAGTACACCTAGACATATTTCCCTGTTACACTTTGCACACTCTTTGGTCTTGGGAGATGGCTCCATGTACTTTTAAGTCAAGAAATGATGGATGGGAATGGTCCTCGGTGAGCAAGCATGGCAGGATCCGAACTCACCCTTCAGCAGGATGTCACTGACTGGCCTTTGGGGTGTTCCCATCAGATGCTGGCAGCTATGTGTTGTGAAGCCACAAGAGCCATTTCTCCACCAGTGCCAGGCCAAGTCCTGACCTGAGCCACAGTTACCTTTTCTACATTGCCAGTCTTGTGTACTCTACGCCGTGTATCGCTTCTAAGGTTATGGTTTTTTATTAAAAGAACTGAAGCCTTTCACCATAAATAAGTGACATTTGTGGAGATGGGTCTGCTTAGCTTATTTGAAGCATTTTACAGTGCATCCATGTATCAAACTTTCACACGGCACTCCATTAACATGCGTAATTATGTGTTAGCTAAGAATTAATAAAAAAAAATAAATCTTAAATATGTTCAATAAACAATTGTATTTGATGATAGGGAAATCAAATATAAAAGAACGATGAATAAAATATGATGCTATTCAGAAATGAAATAGAAATGTTACTTTAAATAGTGAAAAGGGTCCCCAATCTTTACCTGTGCCCACAAAGAAAAATAACGCTCACCTTCAATCTCCGAGGAAACTACTGCCTGTATTGTAATGCACACATAGCCTTCAAGGCTCCCCACCCACTTACTGTACAGCTTCTGAGAAGGGATTGATCCTTCAAATGTCCTTAATGTTTGAGAGGACAAGAAACGTCCTGTTTTCCCTTCCAGAGAGAACACAACCATAATCGCTATTATGTAAACTCTTTCAAAGACGCAGTCTGTTCAAAGCTGTTGCTAAGTCATTTGTTGCTATAGCAATGCTTGGCCCTAGAGGCAGCATACAACCAGGCAGGCTCCAGCCTCCAAACACTGGCTGTCATTATCTCCCTCAGACCCTAGGGGAGGGCCCACTTTACCAAAGCTATTCATTTAAATTAGCAGCTCTCATCTCAGCCCTTAGAGTTTCTTGTGCCTGCTATTGTGTCCTGTCCGGGGCTTTAACAGAAGTTAGAGCAATATATTGAGGTCTCGAGGCCTGGGGTCAGCAATTCTTGGTGATTAGGATGTCTGATGTAAACCGGTGTTCTGCTTTTCTAGCATCTTGGATGCTTGTAACCCAGGGCAAGGCAAAATTAGATTAGTGACTTAGAAGTACAATCCTGTCCCAATGAAAACCATGGCAATGTTGTAGTCACTAATACCCCAGTAACCACTGGACTATAGGAGACAAATATGAGAAATCTATGATTTCGCTCAATTCTGGCAAAACTCAAAACATCTTACATGAGAGAAACAGACTTAGAGAGGTCAAGCAACTTGTTCAAAGTCCCTGGGGAGAAAGTGACAGCGCTGGTTGGCTTCAAACGCCTGCCTTCTGTCTCAGAGCTACCTGCTCGCTCACTGAGTTGCCTTGAAGGTCCCAAATAAGCATGCATGGTGCCTCTACTCTGCACCCAGAGTGCCAGGACTTTTTAATTGGAAGACATTGTCTGGGCCTGGTACTCACCATCACTCCCACTGGCAGATGGCCAAGCTAAGACTCATAGGTGTGTTATACCCACTACCAGGCCTCTGGGTGAACAGAGAGCTTGGGCTCCCAGTCAACAGCCTCTGGAGCCTGTGCTTTCTGTATACAGTACTACCTGATATCTAGAAATCATTAAGCACAGTACTCTTATTTTGTCGAGTGAGGGTTTATTTGGCATGTTTGCCCATCATTTCAGTCTATCACTGAAAGAAGACAGATCAGAAACTCAAACAGAGCAGGAACCTGGGAGCAAAAGCTGATGCTGGAGGGATGCTGCTTACTGGCTTGCTCCCCATGGCTTGCTTGCTCAGCCTGCTTTCTCATAGAACTCGAGACCACCACCCCAGAGATGGCCCCACCCACAATACACCGGGTCTCCCCATCAATCACTAATTAAGAAAATACCCTCAAAGCTTGCCTGATCTTAGGGAGGCATCTTCTTACTTGAGGTTCTCTCTTCTCAGATAATTTTAGCTTGTGTGAAGTTGACATAAAACCTGCCAGCACAGCCCATGTGTTTTGGCAGACGTCATTGTGGCCCATGAGTGTTTGTGTGTGTGTGTGTGTGCGCGCGCGCGCGTATGTGTGTCATGGTAGGAGTGGGTCACCAGCAAACAGGAAGAAGTCCAGGGATCAGAACCCACAAGGGCTTCCTTATCAGTGGCCCACTTCCTCCAGTGAGGCCTTACTTCCTGAAGCTTCATAAAGCCTCTCCAAAATAGCTCCAACATCCGGGGAACAAACATAAGTTATATTTTCTTTTCAAACCATAGCAGATGTCCTTGTTTGCAGATGGCCCTTTACACTGCGGCCAATCCCTAGAGTGACTGAAAAGTAACAGCACTTGAAGACTACAAGTTTAATGAGGGAAGGCAATGGAACACTGAGCGTTCCTATTGGCCAGTGTCACCTCATCTTCCTAACCTAAAAGCCTCGCCTCCGCTCCACAGAGAGCCTTCAGGGGCAGGTCCAGGAACAGTTTGATATGCCTGATCATAATCTGACGACTTTATGGGATTTAGAGTCACCGCAGGAACAAACCTCTGAAATGTTGCTAACTGAGGTCGGGAGGCCCACCTTAAATGAGGACAACTCCATTTCACAGGCTGCCATCTTGGATTGAATCAAAGGGTGAGAGGGACCTAAGCAGCAGTGTACTTCCCTTTATTCTGTTTCCTGATGGGGATGCAATGTGGTCAGCTGCCCCAAGATTCTTCTACCATGATGCCCCCAACCCTATGGTTATACCCGTGAACTGTGAGCCTTTCAATCCTTAAATTGCTTTTGCCTGCCATTGGATATGTGTGTGTGTGTGTGTATAAATATGTGTGTGTGTATAAATATATATGTGTGTGTGTATAAATATATGTGTGTGTATATATGTATATATATATATATTATATATATGTATATATATATCAACAGAAGACATAGCAGATCCACTGATGTTTTTGTTGTGTTTGTTACTCTTGTCTTTCCCTTCTGGGGATGAAGATGGCTGCATCTCTTTTAAAGTTCTTTGCACCATTGTTGGAAGCTTGTCTAGTACGTCTCGTTCTAGGTCCTGTTTTCTTCTTTTTTACCTTCTAGGGTGTAGCTACAGACACACCCTCATAACTCTCCCTCATCGATATTTGCCCACACTATGGCGAACTCTCACTGATAAACTACCCAGTTTGAATGTGCCCACTGTTTCCTGTTGAGACCAATGGATTCCCTCTCCCTCCTCCTCTCTGAGTCATCATTGCTCTCATTTCCCCCACAATAGTCCCCTCAACCAGTAATTGCTCTGTTTGTAACATATTTGTCTCCATGCCTGAGAATGAGCTGCAAGAGGAATGGGGTTTTCCTGACTTGCTACTAAACATCTCCCCTACAGCACAGATGTCCATTTTCACAGCCTGGTTGCAGCTCTAACACTGGGTGAAAAATGTTGGTGGCTGGTTCAGTGGAATTATTCAAAGACTCCTGTTTCAGAGTGAACTCAAAAGCTGTATCTCAGGTCTCTGTTTCCTTTCTCGAGTCAGTCTTGATGGTCCCCCCTCATTCCCTCACACCCCCACTTGCCACCCCTGGCCACTCCCACGACCATGTGTCCTGCAGGAATCACACTCATTTGAACTGGGGTCTGTGTCTCCTTGTCTGTGAGCTAGTTATCTGTGGGGGCTGTGACTCCAGTGGAGGGTTCTTTCCGAGCTCAGTACATAAGGGACCAGGAGAGGACATGCTTCCCTGGCAAGTGTCAAAGGGTATTTGGGAGGTGCCTTGTCTTATCATTTATTTAGTGCCTGAAGGAGGACCAGGCATGCCAAATGTGACTAGTGCTGGAGCCCCCTGGTCAGTTTCAAGGACACTTGTGTCACCACATTGGTTCAAACATCAAGTCTTGAGACAGAGGGGGAGGGGGAAAGGGAGGGGAAAAGAAAGGGGACAGAGGGAGGGGGAGGGAAGGGGAGGGGAGGGGGAAGGAGAGGAAGGGCGGGGGAGGGGAGGGGAGGAGGGAGGGGAAGAGGAGAGTAGGAGGGAGGGGAAGAGGAGGGGAGGAGGGAGGGGAAGAGGAGGGGAGGAGGGAGGGAAGAGGAGAAGGGTAGGGGAGGGGGAGAGGGATGGGAGAGATGGGGAGAGGGAGGGGAGGGGAGGGGGAAGGGATGGGAGAGATGGGGAGAGGGAGGGGAGGGGAGAGAGAGGGAGAGGGAGGGGGAGGAAGAGAGAGAGAGAATGGAGTGAGTATGGTGGAAGGGGTGGGGCAGAGAGAGAGAGGAAGAGGGAGGGAGGGAGGGAGGGAGGGAGGGAGGGAGGGAGAGAATGTCAGAAGGGATGGGGCAGGGAGAAACAATATGGTGAAAGGGGAGGGGCAGAGAGAGAGAGAGAGAGAGAGAGAGAGAGAGAGAGAGAGAGAGAGAGAGTGAGTGAGAGAGAGAGAGAGCAAACAACCAGACTGAGAGTTCCGGCTCCGAATGCCATGATCTTCAGTTGCAATTCTGGCTTCTCCTCTTACTAGATCTGGAACTAGTAATAACTCATTTAACTGAACCTTAGTGTTTTCTTCTGCAAAACAGTAGCCCAGGCCTCCTTCCTAGTGTTCTTGTGACGATCTGGTCTAGAGTAAGATAATGTAGAGCACGGAGTAGACATTGAGTTCAGTGGGCCGTAACCAGTGACATCACAGCAGACTAGATTCCCATCAGGTCTTCTGGGTATTTCATACAATCTAGTGTCTCTCTTTGTAAAACTAAATGGTTATTTTAATCTATTTTAATAGTTGTTGGTGTGTGTGTGTGTGTGTGTGTGTGTGTGTGTATTGTGGGTGCACATGTGTCTAGGTGTACGTGTGGATGTCAGAGGACAACTTGTAGGAGCTGGCTCTCTTCTTTTGCCTCATGGGCCTCGGGATAGAAAGCAGGCTTCGTGGCAAGTGCATTTACCCACTGAAATATCTCACAGCCTGTGCGTCGCACCTCTTCCTGTTTGTTTATAGGTTTGAAACTAATGTTTCCATTGAGTTTTATTTTGGCTCAGTCCGGCATATACAGGCTTGCTGAGCACGAGAGTTTTCCTCCTTGGGTGGTCCAGCAGAATCACATGGCTCCCGTATACTTTAACCTGGTCCTTTATGCTCTTGCAACAACCAACCCACCCCCACCCCCCACCTCAGCCCAGGTCGGTGGTCTCGCTTCAGGGGCACTGTGGCAAAGCTAGGGAGGAACCAGACGAGCTAGAGGAAAACCCAGGTTGGTGGTCAAAAAAACATGCTGGAAACCTCACCAGCCGTTTGCTTATTTGGGTGAATCTGAATGTCCCAAGAGCCTTAGATTGCTCATAGATAGCGTGACGATCATTTGAGTGGGTTTAGGAGTGTTTGCTTGTTTTCAATTTTTAGTACATTTTAAAATATGCACATACATAGGCTGTGCCACCCACCCAAACCTGAATTATTCATGTGTGCTGATACGACCAGACACAGCGTCTCGAATTTTATGTTTTTACTCTCTCCTTCCTTTGCTCCCCTTCCTTCCCCCCTCCCTCCCCCCCTCTAGCTCTTCAGCAATAGCTGGACTGAAGGAATCTGATGGGCTGCTTATGTGGGCGGGGCAGCACTTGGTGGGGAGCAATGATCCTGGGGGATGATTTTGGAGATTTAGAACCGCTCAGTGCAATTCTCCTTACCCCCCTCTCCACCGTGAGCTCTCCGAGCGCCGGAGCCTGGCTGCCCTTCTCACTCTCCAGTAGATCTAGTGGCCTGTCTGGTATTATTCAGGCTTGTGTCTCAGCTTGTGTCAGTCCCAAAGCGCTGCCTGTGCCCCGTTACCCTGCTCACCTCACTGGTTCTTCTTGTAGTCTTTGCTGAGTGTCTCACATACTTCCAGACACAAGCGCTCACAGGGATGTTAAATCGGTGCTTCTCGTAGTATGGTCTGTTTGAAAACTGTCTCCCAAGTGAGAGACACGTAATAGGGCATTTTGACTGAGTAATTTTGTGGCTATTGAATCTAGCAATTATAAACCTGTGTTTTATGTCTCACAAAAATTTTTTCATTTTATTTTTCTACTAATTCGTTTTCATTGCACCGCCCTCCCTAGATGTCCACAAAGGATTGGTTCCTGGACTGTTTCTGGATGCTAAAAGGCTGCAGATGCTTAAGTCCTTATTTAATATGCTGTGGAATTCATATGGGATACATACATACATATATACGTACGCACATACATACAAACATATGTACATACATACATACATCACATTCTCCTTATACTTGATGAACTGTAATATCTAACACTATAGCTAGTATGTTAATAGTTAGTTTGTATTATTTAGAGAAGAAAGGCAAGAAAAATGACTGTGTGTGCTCAGGGTAGACCTAGGCTCGTTTTCTGAGTATTTTCAGAAAACGTACTTGGTCCAGTCTATGGTGTGGAGCCCGGTTGCATGTCTGCATTTTGTAGGTGTGATAAAGGCATTTGGGGAGGGAGAGGGTCTGTTAGGCTCACCTGTCTTGAGTCACTGCCCATGAAGGGAAGACAAAGCAGGAACTTAGAGGCAGTTGTTGAAGCAGAGACCATGGAGGAAAACTGCATACTGGTTGACTTTGCATGGCTTCCCCGGTTTGCTTTCATATATTACCCAAGACTCCCTGCCCAGTGTGCTGGATTCTCCCACGCCGATTGATCATTTAATCAAGAAGATTCCCCACAGACAGGCCAGTATGATGGCAGGACTTTATTTTGATTGAAATTACCACTTCCCCAGTTAACGCACATACACACGCACAAAGCAAAAAAAAACAAAACCCCATCACACCAGGGAGACAGAAAGCTATCAATGTTGTACTGAAGCAGCAGCGGGAAGGGAATCGAGAAACAGAACTCCCGCCTCGCCACGGGCAACCAGAGAGGCTGCTCCAAGTCTTGAGTTTCCAAACCTTTAACTTTCTTTGCTAGACTCATCTCTCAACCCACCCTTCCTTAACTCCTGACTATCTCTCCATTTGAATGTTCACACGCACGCACGCACGCACGCACGCACACACGCACGCACGCACGCACGCATGCGCTGTTCATTCTCCCGGCTGGGCTCTACCCTGTATCCTCCCGGATCTCTCAGATCTCCAGTCTTCTAGGGCAGTGCAAAACGTTGCTTCCCCAGGCAGGCATTCTAAACACTGTCGTGTTGCTGAGGACAACGAGTCCTGCTGACAGACAAAACTCTCCTTCCCGCCCTTGATCCCAACTAGAGGGTCTTCTGGGAGTTCCATTGCTGAATACAGGACCCTCGGACCTCTTTACCCCCAACGATAAGCTACTTACCCAAAGGCAGATTTGATCATGCTGGTTTATTCCGCACTGGTCTCTTGGTTTCCAACAAAAATGTCTAGCACAGTGCAGATGCTTAAAAGACATACTTTGGGGTCACTGGGTGAGCAGAGAAATGGTAGAACTCAAACTGAGTGGCCCTGGGCAAAGTGACTTCTATGTCACCATCTTGGTTCTCTGGGGTCTTGCTTTTTAAAAATAGTATTTCATCCAATATCCGTTCTCAAAAAGTATGGCTTTGCCATCAGGGAGAGCTGGGTTTAAGACCAGGCTTTCCCACCAACCAACTACAAGTCAGTTAAATGCTTAGAAGTTGTTTTACCTGCCTGCTGTGTAAATGCTATTTCCCTGAATTCCTGGGGGTGGGGGCTGGAGTAATCCAGTTAAAAAAACACTGGACACAGTTAAGGAGACAGCTCAAGACTCAAAGTGCTTACCATGCAAGCAGAAGGTCCTGAGTTTGATCCCCAGAGCACATGCAAACTACCAAGGAACAGTGATTCAGGCATGTAATTCCAGCTCTGGGGAGGGAGGCCAGCCAGACTACCCCACCAAGAGGGTTCCAGGCCAGTGAAAGACCACATTTTCCGTAACACTATGTGGACTTTGCCCGACGAAGTATACCAAGTGACCAGTTTTCAGTTTTCTAACCCTCTGTATGTATGGGATAGATTTTCATTTTGAGTTCTTTGAATGAAATTATATAAAAATGATATAATATAATCCCAGTGGTTGACTCATAATGTTTGATAGTTATTATAAAGATTGTTAACGGGTATTGTTATGATAAATAATTTCAATCGCAATATCTAAAATTCTCAGCCCCAGAACAGTTTAAAATGGGATTTAAAGGGAATGTGAACGGTCCCGGAACTTCTTTTCTGGTGCACAGAAAGGAGCCCCACAGCTCAAGTTCACACCTACAAGGTTTGCACGTGGTTGTTAGTAACAGCAGGGGGTGCTGTTTCCTTAGTAAAGAGCCAGCAGGACTTAACAGCAGCTAAGACCACTCTGGAGTTTGGAAGTTTGATGGCGGGTATTATAGGTTTGGAACAGAAATCTATTGGTCCTCTTGAGTTCAGAGCCCTGAATAACAGGCTCATTTTTGTATTTGGCTTTATGCTGGTTTCCTCTCTCCCATCCCCACCACCACTTTTTAAATTCTATTTAGTCAGTTTTGATTCTGGGGGTAGAACCCAGAGCCTCACACTTGCCTGGCAGTCTCAGATATCTCTCTGTCCCTGCCCCTCTCTGCATTACCTCTTATCCTTAAGAAAGGGAAGGTGCTGAGAAATTGAACTCTAATAACTGAAAGGACTTTTCTCCCTGTGCTTGGGTGCACTGCCACCAGGAGAGAGGAATACGAAGAGACAGAAGGAAGAGGAGGAGAAAAAGGAAGAGGAGGAGGAGAAGGAGGAGGAGGAGGAAGAGGAGGAGAAGGAGGAAGAGGAGGAGGAGGAGGAGGAGGAGGAGGAAGAAGAAGAAGAAGAAGAAGAAGAAGAAGAAGAAGAAGAAGAAGAAGAAGAAGAAGAAGAAGAAGAAAAGTGAAAGAAGGACTTGTATTCAGTAGGGCTCAGAGTTGGTCCTGTTCTTGTAATTATTAGCAACTGGATGAAAGATGTAGACAAGCCTATCAAATCCAGACATGTGCAGTCTCTGGTCATATTACTCTGATCTGGAAATCACCACCAGAAGCCTTTCCTGGTCCTCTACTCCGGGTTGGCTGCTCATCTGGGCTCTCAAGTCTGCTGTTATTATTACCATGGTTCTCGGGTGCTAACAAAACCTGTCTGCATGCCTGTCTACATACCTGTCTACATGCCTGTCTTAGCTAGTGTGCAGAATGAAAACACAAAGTCCTGAAAAGATTAGAACCTCATTGTGATTTTATGCAAAAGGAAAGAAAAAGGGGCTAATGTTTAATTGATCAGATGTAAAATTGATCCTAGTCTTAAGAACATGGCCTAGAAGGATGGGACAGGCCAGCACTGGCTTCTCAGATGGACCTCGGGAGACACAGACCTGGGGCAGAGGCAGACCCAGGGTGGGGAAAGAAGTTGGCAAAGACTCATGGTGGCATAATAAACAGGATTAAGAGGAAATCACTTTTCAGAATGTGTGCAGTGATGGTGTTTTTCTACAGGTGGTACTGGTTCCTCACATCTGGACTCCAGAAAGGGGGACACAGAGCACAGAACCTAAGGAGGGCCTCACTCTCAGATGACAAAGGATCACGGGTGTCTGAGAGCTGTGGCTTCGTGGGTGACATAGCCTGGAGGACTGTCCTCTGGTCCTGGCCCTCAGTGCCTAACAGCACTCTGAAGGACAGAGAATATTGTGTGTTTGGTGTTTTTGTTTAGTTTGCTTTCTCCCAAGAAAGAACAAACTTTAAGGAGATCTGATGACAACTTCATGTGTTAATTGTCTGAACAAAGATTTCTACTATGTACAAGGCATTTTGCTGGATCTGAAATATCGAAAGGAGTCAGGCAGTGCCCCAGCCTTCAGCAAAGTAAGCAGGGAGCTAGTGACACAGCTGGTGAGCACATACTGTTTTATAATCACACTGACAAGCTGCCTGGGGAGAGAGAGAGAGAGAGAGAGAGAGAGAGAGAGAGAGAGAGAGAGAGAGAGAGAGAGAGTGAGTCACTCTGAGGCAGGGGAGTTTCCACCACACTGTCTCCAAGCTTCCAGAATGCCTCCCAGACCTCTAATCCCCCTCTGGTTTTTACTTCTTCCAGACTCAGAACCCTTTGAAACTCAGGAAAGGACTGAAGACTCTAACTGAAGGTAGGTGTAGCCACTGTGCTGCAGGCCGGGTAGGGAAGAATGGACTGTGTGGGGAGAGGGTTCCTTTTAACACTGCCAAGGAAGCCTTGCAGTTCTCAGTCATGGCCCTCTGGCTGTTGTGGGGTCTGGCAGCTGGCAGCTCTGGGGTCTGTCTGTCCTGAGTAGTAACCTCCAGTCTACGAACAGAACAGCATATCCTTCAGTTTGAATCATGGTTAAAAAAAAAAAAAAAGAGGACATTTAAATGTACCAGGATATTCTATGCATGTAGGCACCACCACTGTTACTGCTTTGCTTCTGTGGGCATTTTTACCCACAGTTACCCCCTGCATTTCAAACAGATCAAACTAAAGTTGTCTTTCTTGAAAATAAAAGATTTAAAAAATATATATCAAGGTGCCTTAAACCTCTGTGTACATATTTCAATTTTTCCCTTTTAGTAGGAACAAAATGAGAGGCAGATAAATATTCTTTTAGTGTAAAAGGAGAAGACTTTTTTTTTCTTTTGTTGCTTAAACTATACCGATAAGTCAAATGGCCTCAGCCTTATTCTTGTGTGCAGGTGACGGAGGCAGGAAATACCAAGTGAACTAAAATAGTGCGGTTGTCTAGAGTGAGCAGCCACCACCAGCACTGGGCAGCTGCTGCATGGCTAGCAGCCTGTACTTTGCTACATCACCTAATTTCCCCAATATATTAAAAAACAAGACTTTTAAGAAGGTGCATGTACATGTGCATATGTGTGTGTGTGTGTGTGTGTGTGTGTGTGTGTGTGTGTGTGTGTATGTGCATGTGCGTGCATGAGTGTGAGTTTATGTGCACCACATCTATGCAAGTACCTGAGGAAACCAGAGGGCATCAAATCCCCAGGACCTGGAGTTACAGGCATTTGTGAGCCATCTGGGGTAGATTCTGGAAACAGAGCCTGGGTCCTCTGCAAGGAGATTAAGAACTCCCAACCACCGAGCCTTCTCTCCAGCCCCAAGAGTTCAGATTTTGAATTAAGGTTTCTTTTTCTATTACTGTCAGCTGAATTCAAACTTTATATTAGCTCAGAACCATTCCATTTTCTGAGTGGCTTAGTCAAAGGTTTACACTTAACAGTGTATTAAAAGTCCATTCCTATTTGTCCATTGTCCAATCTCTTCCTCTTTATTATTACTTTTTATTATTATATTAGACTCCTCTAAAAAATTCTAACTTTTTTTTTTGTCCTCTAAGGTCCTTTGTGTAAGCCGCCCTTTCTTCTCCTGTCTGCTTGAGGAGCCTAATGCTCACTAACCAAGCCTCAACCAAATGGTACACACCTGTCCTGGAAGAAATCTGGAATTGTGCCCCTCCGCCAGGAAATCTGGCTTTTACTGGTTCTTGAGGATAATAAATACCAGCTACCAACACTGCCCCACAGCCCAGATCCTCTTGTCTTCATCTGGATAGAAACTTGCTGTTAGGCAATGAGTTATACACTGCATTTTAAAAGCTATGATTTCTTTCCAAATACACAAAGCAGAGAGGTCAGCGGAATGAGCCCACGTCTGTCTTCACGGTCTCAGTAAGCATCAGCTCACAAGTGGTCCATTCCCTGTCGATCAGATTCGTCCCCTCATCAAAGTTACTTTGAAATGAATTTCAGACATTATGCGCTCTCGTCTGCAACTATTTCTGGATACTCTCTAGTAAATGATACCTCCATTTCTGTGTGGACAGGTCTTAAGAATATTTGTAGAGGTGGGCAGGCTGGCGTCATGAGTCCCATAAATTTAATATCTCACTTCAAGAATGGCAGGATTATGAGCACTCTTACTTCCCTCTATCTGCCTTTCCAATATGGTTTTGTTGTAGAAATGGCAACATTTCCATTCATTTGTGTTTTGTGTGTCTGGAAATGAGAACTCTTAAACAACATTGCCTACATGTAAGACAACAGCATTTTATCTCCCAGCACACACAAACTCAGACTGGATCGATAGCTCATATGTAGGACATAATAGTTTGTTGCTTTTAGAAGAAAATGCAGAAGAAAAATTTCCAAGGCTTTTAGTTAGGCAATGAATTATTGGATATGAACCCCAAACTACCAGAAAACAACAAATAATGGTACGTTGATAATTAAATTGAAAACCTTTATATACCAAACAACATTATCAAGAAAGTTAAAAGGACAATTTACAGAACCGGAGAGGCTATTTGCAAATTCTGTACCTAATAAAGATCTGAAGCCTAGAATGTGTAGGTTTCATATCAGTCATCATTAGGGCAATATAAGTCCTGGCCACTTTATACACACTAGGATGGTTGCACTAAAACACTGGGAACACTGAGGAAAATTACAAAGATACAAGATCCTTGTCCACTAATGATGGGAAATGTACAGTTCCTCTAAAAAAGTTTGGTGGAGCCTCAATAGACTAAATATAGATGATCTAAAACTCCACCTATAGGTATGTATACAAAACAATTTGAATCAGGTACTCAAACACATCCGTGTACAACCTGTTCATAAACAGCATGTCATGAAATAGCTAAGGCAGGAGAATGGGGTAAAGGTCTACCAGAAAGTGAAGGGATAAATTGTAGGGCAACCATAGGATGGGTTACCATTCAGTTGTAAAAGGCAAGGCTGACATATACTATACAATGTATAAATCTCAAAAACGTGCTAAATAAAAGGTATCAGACATAAGGGAAATATTTTGTATGATCTATTTATATGAGATGTCTAAAATAGGGCAGACTTTGAGAGCAATATTGGGGTGGTGTCTAGGAAAGATCAACCAACTGCTTAATGGAATGGATGGAGTTCATTTTACATTAACCAAAAGTTCTGGTACTAGATGGAAATGCATGTTATACAACATCTTCAAGGTACTGAACTTTTTGCTCTTGAACAATTTATTTTATTAAAATCGGCTATGTGAGGCCGATTTTAGTGAAAATAAAATAATCCAAACATTGTCTTGATACCTAAAATTTGACACATTACTTTAATATCAAATACTTAGTTGGTTTAAATTATTTATTTTTGAAGCACACACACCCACGCGCGCGCACACACACACAGACACATGCACACACACACCAGATCAATCATTTCCACTGGGGTATGAAAAGATTCATTTATTCTAGATAACATAGATAGATAGATAGATAGATAGATAGATAGATAGATAGTCCTCTCCTCCCCCACTATTATTTTCATTAAAGACTTTAAAATTTTTTCTGGCTTTCACTTTTGCTCAGTGTTGTTCTGTGAGGTTGTTCCCCTTACCCCTCAATTGCTGCACTTTCTGTAATTTGAACCTTAGATATTGAGGTTTCACAAAGGCTCTTTTTTGTCTTTTGATGGCATGGTTCCCTTGTGGACAAATAATGTCCAACCGTCTTTCTTTAGTAACATGGGAGTCCATGGATGACCATTGACTAGAAACATTGTGTCTTTCATTTGATTAGGGATGTATGAAAGTGTCACATTCTACTTTCTTCTGCTTTGATTAGCCACAATCCTCTCATCCAGAGAAATATCCTGGCTTGCAGACACAGCACCACTATGTGTTTATGCGACAGCACACCGTGTTTAACATTACATAGGGCCTGTTGACATTCGAACAGGGTTTGCTCTTCTCTGCTTTGATAGCTTTGAAAACATAACTAGATCCCTACAATCTTGCCTAAGTGTTCCCTTTTAGTTTCTTCCATAAACACATAGATTGGAGCATCCTTAATACTTTCAAATGCTTTGTACTATTATTTAAACTGATGCTTAAATTGTTCCAATTTTTTTTGGCTAGTGAAAGCCAATAATGGGACAATTTTACAAATGTCTTCAAACTCATTTTGTCCAAGCCCTAGTTGTTCTAGATGGCTTGCTGTCTATCTGAAGTAATGATGTCATTTCTTTCTTTTTTTTTTTTTTTTTTAAGTCTAGAATTAGCCATCTTTTGCTGGGATTGCCAGCTTTCTTAAGTAGTTTCATGCATTTAGCGCTTTCCAACTGGAAGGCTTGATTGGACAGAAGATCTTACTGTAGCTAAATGGTAGTAGAGTGCTCACTTAGCTTGCATGAACATCTGGGTTCATTCCCAGCACTGTAGCCTCAAAACAAACAAACAAACAAAACAGCCCACCACCAATCTATCACGTTCTCTGCTTCTGTAAAGAGATATCTGGTTGTAAAATTTAATGATCATTCCTTCACAGGAGAATCCTGTTGAAAATAATACCCCACATTTTGGAAGTTCAAGGAACTTCTTTTCAACTCCTCCAGCCTTCAAAGTTAGTCGCGTGAGGTGAGAATGCCCCAAACACATTTCAGTCACTGTCCTGGAGTTTCATCCACGCCACTCGGCCATTAACCCTTACAGCACCCCACGACCTGGACATTAATGTCACTGTGTTGGTACAAAGAAGCTGAGGTTCAGAGTCAACGGAACCACCTGATTATGGATGCCAGTTCTTAGAGTGATGTTCTAGTCAGGTGCACTTGATTCAGCAGCACAACTGGGTCTACCTAGAAGGCAGGTGAGGTAGACAGATGCGTCCCGAACTCCTTAGGCTCCATTTCATTCTATGCTGTTTCTAGCTATTGTCCTGGATTCCACTCTTTGACTTACTTTATGTTTTAAAAGCTTTTATGTAACTTTAAAAAGTAGTTCTACTAAAGAAAAAAAATGACATTTTACTTTCTACTACCTTAAAGAAAAGCCGTGTTTATTTTTGTCTGCTTTATAGGGGACTTAGAAAGTCAAGGATCTTAGTGGAATCAATTTTAGGGATTTTCCAGGGAGGACTGGAAACTGTTTATCAAATTCTCATTGATCTCCCCCACAGGAATTGACAACAACAGGGGCGGAACCAAAAGGATTTTCTTTGTGCCTTCTTCGCACCCATCTGAACAAATAAATACCTTTGGAACAAAATGCAGAGTAGTCTCCAAGGTCCCAAGGTTACAATCTATAATTTTCTCTCTCTCTTTGAGTTAGCCTGAAATTATTTAGTCCACTTAACATTTCAAATAAGGCACTCTTCCAAGCCTTTTTGCAATCATTAACTCACGTGTTCCTCCTGTGAAGCCCTTATGAGGTGAGTGTGATTATTATTGAGTGGCACAAATGGAGAGACTGAGGCATAGAAGGCTAAGGCACTAGCTGAAGGCGGTGTGGCTTGTGAGCTGTGTGTCTGGTCTCTGCACACTGCCTCTCCAGCTGTGGCATTCGTGTCTATAGGGCCGGATGTTCTGGGAGCTGGTTTCTACTGGTAAACATACCAAGAAAATAAAAATACTTTCCAGACCCTACAATCATCTCACCTGACTCCAGATTCTGAATCTAATTCATCCTCCGTTCACGCCTGTCTTCTCCTGGAAGCCAGGTGACCTGACATTTAAAATGATGTGCTGTATGTTTTCATAATCAGATTTCATTCAACAAAAGAATCGGAGATCTTATTTTGGAGCTAGACCCTGCTTGTAGGTTCCCAGATGCTGTAGCACAACCCACATCTGGCTGCAAAGGCAATTCCATCTCAGGTGTTTAGGCAGGTTTCCATGGCAGCAGGCCCTGGCCATTTATGCTTGAGTCTTTTACTTCTAAATATGGCTTTAAGGACAGCAATCATGATGCTTCAGGGATCCTAAATTTTGTTGTTCATTTTATACTTCATTGTTAAAAATCTTGCAAAGTAAATAGCAGGACACGCCAAAGTTAACCAGATCCAACAGTTTATGTCTTAAAGAATCATACTCTTTAAATATATCGTTAAATTATTTAGTCTGACTGAGATTATGATATTGTTGCTTCATTTTCTCCTTTCCTCTCTCTAAACCCTCCAATATACCCCTCCTTAAACTCTGCAATTGGTCTACCGTGTTGTTCTGTCGTGCCTCTCAACCTCTACTACTTTATCCCACAATGCTCTTCTCCCCAGTGGAACAAACTCACCCGGAAACAGGGTCTCAGCCAGCAGTGGGTATTAACACTCCACCCTGTAGCTCCTGAGGAACGATGGTATTAGCTTTCAGGGTGACGTGCATTTAGCAAACTGGACATGCAGAGCTGAAGGGATGAATTAGTGGTGGGGGAACTTGGGAGAGAAGTGGACAGGGTTGCGGGGGGATAAGGGGATGACAAGGGAATGAGATGGACTATCTATGATGGAATAGGATTTAGGGTATTCCCATGAGCTCATGATGACACCGGTCAACTTCCCTCTTCCTGCCTCATACCCGTGTTTTGGGCAATAACTTCAGAAGCTTGAGTGTGTTCATCAGACTCACCCTCTGCGAACACATCATCTCATCTCTTTTTTCTTTGTATACACACATGCAGGTGGGCCTGGCACAGATACTTTTCCTTAACAGTATGGAGAGTTGCCGTTAACATCTCCCTGTACCCGTGAATACTTCACTGTGAGCTTCCAAAGGATGACATCCCTTTACAAAATCACAGGGTAAATTTAAAACTGATGTGACTTAAAAAAAAAAAAAAAAAGAACCTCAAAATGCTGCTCACACCTCTGCTTCTGTCAGTTTTCCCATCTGTGAAATGAGTCTAGCAAAACAAGAGATCAAGGCAAGAGAGCCACGAGACAGAGTGATAACACGTGATAAAAACGTATCGATAATTCAACAATAATCGTGCTGTCCTAGTTCTGGAACCGTTTAGTGATCAATACATTTGATTACTTAGCAATGGATCAGCGACTGGTGACCTAGGGCTAGGTTCCTTTTTGCCACTTATGGCTACGTGGTCTCAAGGATGTTGCTTTGCCTCTCAGTGACCCGATATCCTTGATTATTAAGGCGGAATGTTAGTACCTTCCTCCTGGTGCTGAAGGAAATTATACGGGCAGAGTGCTGTTTGTGAGAGCGCATGCGTTGCGCTCGACTCCTACCTAGCCTCCTAGTAGCCCCCCTCCCCCCACCATTCATGCGGAATTGTCCAAACGAAAATAGGGTTTCTGTGAATTAATTCCGGGGACCAAACCCTTCCAGCAGACGCAAGTAATGAATACCAACAGAGAAAGCTGTTTAAGGATGAAACTGGACAATCTCACCCTCCCTGTGAGTGTTTTCTCTTACCAAGTGTATTTTGGAATAATCTCCTGTCTGTTGGTCAAATAAACTGTCCTTGTGGGTGTGGTGGGTTAGGTGGAGGTTTGGGGTGTGGGTTGTTAGGCTGCTGGGGTGGTTATGATTCATTGTTGATTGAAATTTGAGTCTGGACTCTGTGACCTTGGAATCATCATGGAAACTCTGGGGTGAGTGACCATCCAAAGTGTGACACTCTGGGGCTTGGCACGGGCCCTCTTGGAACTCGTCCCCAGGTCTGTGCAGGGTCAGGTCTCTGTTCAATGTCACCTCCACAGGGAAGGCTTTCGGGGGGGGTGTCTGCGTGTGATATTGACTGTCCTCAGGGGCCCATTTGTGTGTCATAACACAAGGAGATATTCCACATCCTCAGGAGCTGCAAGTGAAGTCAGAGAAGGGGATGTGGGGGCATGAAATGGGGTTACTGACTTAGAAGTTTGAACTCAATACACTCCTGTGACATGAAGAAGGGGTATGAGGTACTACCCTATATAATGCCTCTGAGTTCTTACAGGATCTAAAATCTAGACTTGAACTTCAGGTCCTGCTCAAGTTGCATCATATCCGAATGACATGGGTCAATGCTCTTCTTCCCTTGAGTGTCAGTTTCTCAAGTGTTAAAAAAGTATGAGAATTCCTCTCCTCAGTGAGTACAGTATGATGCCCACAAAATTCTGCCTGCAAGGGCAGGGTAGGGCAGGGTGGTGTAGACAGGGTGGGGCGTGAGGCGTGAGGCGTGAGAGGGGGATCTGGATGAATATCTCTGCAGCCAGGGAGACACGAGCCTGTATCTCAGCTTTCCCGCTCACAGGCTGGGTTAGACCTTACCTTCCTCAAGCCTCTGATTGCTGATGGGCAATTTGGCTATAGTGATGCTTTTTTGGTCCTTTGTGTCTTTAGGCTTCATGCCTGTGAATTCAACCAAGAGTGAATGAAAAATATTTGAGAAAACTTGTATTGAACATTTGTAGGTATTTCCTTGTTATTATCAGCAAAAAGCCTAACTCTTGATGGTATTGGGTATTAGAAATTATTAAAAGTGTATGGGGTGGCGTCCATAATACACATTCGAATGCTATGCCATCTGACATTAGGGACTGGAACAGCCTTGTATTTTGGTATCTGCAGAGATTTCTAGGGCCAATCCCTTGCAAATATCAATGGTCTCTTGTACTTGGACATTTCCAAAGGCTATTGAGAGAACCATTTAGAATATATTATTATACAAAAAATGTCATAAAGGTAATTATCATTGTTTGAAGCCTTATAAATTGAGACTCAGTGCACTCACAAATAAAATGGCTGCTTGTAATGTTTCCAATTAAACACCCAAACTCATAAAGAAAAGATTCCGCAAATGCCATGGCCTCATTCTTGTCTGTACCCAGGGCAAGACAGAAAGTGGTAAATGATTTTGAACGTGAGTGAGTCTCCTGTTGTAAGCCTATACCAGAGCACAGTGGTCCTCACCCTTCCTAATGCTGTGACCCTTTAATACAGCTCCTCATGTGATAACCTCCAACCACAAAACTATCTCAAAGTCATTGATGCTTCGTACCTGCGATTTTGCCACTGTTATGAATCATAATGTAAATATTCTTGGAGATGAAGGTTTATCTAAGGGACCACGGCCCACAGATTGAGAACTGCAGCTCCAAGGGATTTCTTCCCATCCACCCAACCTTGGCCCAGAGTTATGCCAACCATTCATATGTTTAAGCATCACCAGAATCCCCCCCAGGAAGCCACGCAGCTGCTCAGCTATCCTGACATGCACATGCCCAGTGGCCTGTCTCATGGCATTGCCTGGTTCATTTGTGGAGGGTGGCTGGTAGATGGCGTGTGGCTCAGAGAGGCAGGCTGGAAGTGACCTTCTGTGACTCCAGGTCCTGGGTTTGTTTGCAAGAACACAGACACAAGTGGCCACTGATGATATGTGCTCCAGCATCACATACGGGGCATATTTTGCTCAGAAACATGCCATGTTAGTTGTTGAAACCTCCTTTGCATTCCCTGAAACAAATGGCACCATGGTGTATTTTCTTTTAAAGAGCAGTAAATAGAAGTCTTTTATGTTGACAATGATAATATCCTATTCTGCAATCGATTTGCATTTTTTTATTCTGTGGATCTCTCTGCTTGGTATAAATCCCCAGGCTGAAATGCACTGGGTCTCACTTAGGGATCAGCAATGGGTTTTTGTCTCTCGCCTGGACAGCTACCCACACAGATTCTGATGGCAGGGATCTGGCTGTGCCCAGATGTGAAGAGGTGACACATGGGAAGGAAGAAGACACATGTGCACGCAGGTTTGGGCAGGTGAACATGGACCCTGCGAGGATTCTCCAGGGAGCCACCATCAATCTCCAGAGGAAGCTGGTCTGAGCTTAATTACCTTCAAGCCCTGCTAGCTGGCTCCCTAGAAAAGCAAGATAGCACACCCGTGCCTTTTGGGGGTTTGTGGAGCAGCTGAGTCCTCATCACTTCCTGTGGGTCTTTCTGAGAATAATAAGATCCTCTCTCTTGCATCAGTCAACCCAGGAGCTGCTGATAAATCATGGCACAAGCTCGATCCAGAGTTAGCCTTAACCAGTGGCCACCCACTGAGCACTTGTCCTGTGCTAAGCATGACCTCATTAAACCCTCACCACAATTCTGCAAGGTAGGTGCTGTGTTAGCCCGTTTTACAGATGAGGGGGGCCAAGGCCTAAAGTACCACAGCAGATAATTCGAAGCAGAAGAATTCAACCTCCAGGCAAGTCTGGATGTAGTTAATGGTGACATAAAAAAAAATATTTGTCTTGCGAAGCCATCTGTGGAGATAACGGAACCATTCCTATACCTAGCCTTGAGCTAGCTAGCAGAATGAAAATGCTCAGAATGGATGAGCGGCTGTAATGGGGTGGTTGTGTAGGCTGCATTATTTAGTACAAAGGAGTCCCTGTAACTTCTTTGTATTTAGACCAAGGCTGTGTCCCCTCTGCTCTTCCTGTGGAGTTTCTTTGGAGGAGAAGGGAGAGGATGTTGAGCAGGTACAGCAAAGCACCTTGGGCTTAGCTGAAGAAGTTGGTGATAGCTTTAGTCTCAAACACTTAGAAAAATGACCAGAAGAGTCAACATCATCTTTGGGAGAAAGTACCGGGCATGGTGGTATCTGTACCAAAGGTCTGGGTAAACAAACATGTTTTCTTGATACCCAGACTTAAGTAGAAGTGTCTGTGTCTGAATCAGCACAAAATACTTGTATATTGTGTTTTTAGCCTTTTTGTCTTTTTTAAATTATGTTTTTTTTTTCTATCCCAGGGAAGACTCACTCAATAAGAGGAGTAGATAGAGGGAGGTTGAGACATGATTTCTCATTTTCTTCCTCCTCCTCCTGTTCTTCTTCTTTTTCTTTGAACTTATCCCAGGAAATACTTGAACAGCAGTTTTCAAATCGAGCTGCATTTGTGAGTGAAACTGCCCCTCTTACTTTCAAGATCATTGACTTCTATTTTTCCTTTCCCATTTCCTCCAGAAAAATCAAAATGTTCCTTTTCAGAGCTTGGCTTCCCTGTGGGTGATTTTCCAAGGCGGGCACTTCACCAGCCAACATTTGACCCTGACAGTGACATCCAGCATTGGATGGTTGGTACTAGCTACTACCTACAGACAGACTCCAGCAGCAAGCCCTAAAGAATGTCTTGGTTTTATTATATTATCACTTGAAACATCCTAAGAATGTCCACACATGCCCTTGAGGCCATGAGGTCATGTCAGGGGCTAGATTTCTGTGTAAAACTGAGTCCTCCACACAATGCTGCAGGGTCATCATTGGGGAAAGCTGGGAGCCTTTGGCTATCCTGTTTTAGCCACGATTTCCAGCACTGAACAAGTCAGAGCTAATTTTGGGTGGCATCAGGACAGGGCTTTACCTCAAACTACATCCTGCAGTGACACCACAAACTGTCTGTTCAATTCTCAGTCCTTCTGAACATATGAAGGACAAAAATCTCAGTTTTGCAACCTCGTATTTGCAATCATGAGAAACAGGTTAAACCTTGGTCTTGGGCATTTTGAAGGTAATGCTTTCTGATTTGGAGGTATTAAGCTTTAATTGCTTTGTAAAACATGCCAGCCTCTCCTCTACCTATAATATTCCTCTGTGGGAGTTTTAAAGGTAGGATGAGATTTCATTAAAAACAAATTGGTGTACTTCTCTCCCATTCTGTGGTGCCTTTGGTTGTGCCAGAATGTACTGGCATGGCGCTGGGATCCTCCAAGATTTGGTGAAATGGTTCAGGCAGAGCATGAAGCTGGTGACACTCTGATCACTGTTGTTGACACACTGAAACAAGATGATGGCCTCTGAGAATCCATATGGTGTCATCCTCCTCTGCCCTCGATCCTGTGAGCCCTTGGCCTCCTGCGTCTGCTCACCTTACGAGTCTTATGAATGGTGGGGAGAAACACAGTAGCCTTAGTTTTAAGCAGGGCTGGTGATGTGGCTAATAATAAACTTATATCTTTGAGGTCCAGGTTCCTCACCTCCAGGCCTGTTTTCTTATTTCTGGACTTTAGGCCTCTGGAAGGTAGGATCTAGTTTATGCCTGCAGCCTGCTGAAGACTTGTGCTCCAGGGGCCAGGAATGGATGGAGCAGGTTTAGGCGGGCCGGCGAATGCAGAGATCGCAGCTGCAGCGTGGAGATCAAGTCACACGTGAGTTCTGAGCTGCAGCCTTTCCTCTGCTTAGGCTGCAAATCTTTGGCAATCAGAGGCAGGCTCTGAATTAAGCTTAATTAAAATTCACTCTTAATTAGGACCATTACTTAAAATCAACTCTATGTAATAAAGCCGTGTAACCATAATTAAGCCTCAGGAATGGAATTAGAAAGCAGGGAATGTGAAAGCCAAATGGGAGGGCCTGGTGTCGGTGGGGGCGACGGAGCCTTCTTCAGTTAACAGGACTCTTAAGTAAACGAGCATCAGCCAGTCGTGGTGAGGACTTAGGCAGCCACAGATATGGCGAAACACATCAGAGAGGGGAAATGGGCTCAGTAGTGTGATGGGTGACAGGGATGGTCACAATGTCTAGACTCTCTTTAACTTAGGATCCTTGCTTCCTGAGGAACTCTTGTTAGGGGAGCTTGGATCAGCATAGCCAGGGCCAGTGCCACCCGCCCGATTCCTGTCTGCAGATGTCACCATCATAGAGCTCAATCCTAAAGTATCAAAAGGTCAAAAGGGGCGTGACAGCTGCTGGCAGTCTCCTGCTTTGACGTCATTAATCAGCCACCGAAGAGTGGGAACAGAATTTGGAAACAAAAGGGTCCGTTTCTGCAGGTTAGATGTGCCAAATGCTGGTAGTGGTCGAGGGTGTTGTTTCCTTCTCGGTTTCTTGAGCTATGGTGTGGGAGTTGAAACAGGCAGTGCCTTCAAGTTGTTCTGATGCATGTAAAGCATTTGTACAACATAGTATCTACTGTAGCGTCTGCAAATAACGGCAACGTTTCTATAGCTTCAATAGACCTGTGCTGCATCAAGCCCTGCTGTCTGTATGCACGAGACTCCTATTAGCTACAGTTGTCAAATTCAACAGACATCGTATTCTCCAATCCGCACGCAAGTAACTGTGGACCCAGGGAGGCTCAGGAACTCACATAGAACTCGTAACATCCCATGGGAAGGAAGTGCGTAGAAAGAGCCACACATACCATAGTTAGAAAGATAGCATCTGCCCCTGCATGACCACCGGTGACACCCACTGGAGAGCATGTGCCTAGAAGCACATGACTCTCAAAGAAGGCAGATCTCCCATGTCTAGTTTCTAGGTTCAATACCGTGGGTCTAATTCTGCCAGAGAGAGAGACTTGCTTACTCCTGAGATATAGAGTTGGAGAGGAAGAGGAAGAACAGACGGTTTCTTCTCCCGGCATCCCCTCCACTTCACTTTCTCTGCTCAGGGTTCTTGGGGTTAGAAGTGGGAAGGGGTGTAGACAGCCACGGCCCTCACTCCCTACTTCCCTTTCATAGCCCCTATTTCTCCAGGAACCTGTGAGCAGGTACCAACATCACGCCCGGCACTCAGTGAAAGCTCTGCACACATACTGTTTCTTTGATTCCGCATCCAAGCTTCAGATCACCATCTGTGCCTTGCACATGAGGAAACTGTAGCTGAGACAGGCAAAGCCCAGTCAAGCTCAACGACCTTGGTGAAATATGTCACTTGATCCTGCTTGGGTTTTCAGTTCCCCCTAAGAGGCATCATGCCCTTCCAGAGATGCAGGCTGGAATGGGTCCTCCTAGACAGCTTCTACCCACAGCAGCATCAGCACCGAAGGTCCACCTTTGATGCAGCCAACATCTCACAGCTCATGTTTCCCAAGCAGCCTTGGGTCCACACAGCAACTCCCCTTGACGCTTGCCTTAGAACTCACTGAGTTCAGTTCTCATGATTGGCTATCAAGACAGCACAAGGTAGAAATTCAGCTGGTAGAGACCGAATAACATTGTTAAGCAAGTCATACACATGCTAATGTTGTTTGGGCGAGCTATGTTCAAAGTGTCAAACACTAAAGTTGTCTGTACTTGATAATGATCAGGAACCATACTAGAAAGAAAGCAGGACGTAGGCTAACCTGCGAAGGTCTGGAGCATAACCTAGTGATCGCCCTTGTTCATCTCTGACTGAGGCCTTTGTGCTTTTCTGCTCCCTAGAGAGGCCATTTTAATCTGAGTAGAGTCAGATTAAGTCAGAATCTAAATGGGCTTGGGGGGGGCAGGGGGAACTCCTGTAAGGAAAATTTATAGTTACCACAAGATAGCACCCCAAATCAGCCATGAGACTCTTCTTCTTCAGAGAAGGAAGACTTTGTCAGGTAAGAGAGCTAGAGGCTGGCTTAGGTTACCCAGTAGCCCCTGCTTCATCTCCACACCAAGCTTCCCATGTGGAGGCCCTGGTCGGTGTGAATTCATCATAGAGAGCAACTGTGGAATGGGCCACTGTGACATGGGAGGTGAAAGTTTGCTGTCCTGTGTGGTTGGCTTTTTGGGAGCTTACAGACCCCTGCTCCTGACTAGAGGAAGCCCTAGTCTCTTTCCCAGTGTGACCCACTTGTCCTTCAAGATCATTTGCCTCTATTTACAATAAATAGAGGCAGCTCCATTTTTTGAGTTCCTGTATTTTGGGCAAGCCAAGCTGGAGGTCCCCACAGCCGGTCCAAGCAGGCGTCAGCTGTCCTGGAGATGGTCACGTGGAAGGCTCTCCCAAGCCCGCTCCCCTGACAAAGTTTAGCAAACAGCTTATCTCCCAGAAAACACGTGAGGTAATGTTTATGAAATATCACCTTGTCCCCTTCACCAGGCTGTGGGGTGCTGGCATGACTGAACATTGCTGCTGGTGGCTGCCCTGCCCCCTCCTCCCTTCAGTAGAATAGGAAACCACTATCTGACCTTCCCACAGCAGGTCTGGGCAGAGTAACGCTCTGTAGACTTGTCCAGTGACTAAGTTTTCATAAAATTTAAGACATACCTGTATATGGAATGGACATAGTTTTCTTTAGGAGAAATCAGGCAGAGAGTAGCAGGGCTTTTTTCCCCTTAAAGTTGTAAAAATCAGTTGGTGCCCTGGCTGGGAAGCTAGATCTGAACCCCTGAGTCTCTTCTGAACTGTTCTGCACTGGATACTCATTTAAAGAAGTAAGGATGGATAGGTGGGTAGCTACAGGAGTGGACAGGAAATGGCTAACTGGCCTGGTGTGGTGGTATGTGCCTGTAATTATACAACTCATGAAGATGAGGCAGGAGAATTGTAAGATTCAGCCCAGTGTGGACTACATATAAGATGCCATTTCAAACAATTACATGGGAAAAACTGAGGAAGGGAAGGAAAGGGAGGAAGTAGTGAGGGGAGACACAAAGGGGCACGGAGATGTTGGTGGAAGGAGAGAAGGGTGGAAGGGAAGAGTGGGGAGGAGAGGAAAGGAGAGGCTAGGGATGTGGTTAGAAAAGGGGATGTGCTAGTGTAGTTAGCTCTGGAAGAATACACTGAAAACGTCGGGGTCTCTGGAGTAAGAGTGGGAAGGTTGGTTTGTGTGTGTGTGTGTGTGTGTGTGTGTGTGTGTGTGTGCATATGTATGTAGGTATGTGTGCTCCTGTGTGCTTGAGTATCTTTGTAGGTGTGTGTATTTGTGCTTTGTATATGTTTGAGTATCTGTGTGGTGTGTTTGTGTATGTGTATGTAAGTATGTGTGTTCTTGTGTGCTTGAGTATATGTGTATGTATGTGTTTATGTGTGCTTTGTGTGTGTTTGGATGAGTGTGTGTGTGTTTGTATGAGTGTAATCAGAAGAAAGACAATCACACACAGCTCTCTTTATTCTTGCTCCTTTGTCCCCTCTGAACTGCAGTAATTCTTCGGTGTGCGCACATTTCAATGCCCTTCACTCCTTTCTTACCTTCTATCTCTTCACAATCTTCCAGAAAAATCAGAGCCACACTGCAGAGAAGGAGGAGCAGATATTCTGAGAAATCCACAATCATGTCCTCTCTGATGGTCTCAGATACCTGGGCAGCTCTGACATGCGCTATGAAGAACAGCCATGGAGAGTGAAGCCCAGATTTTAATGTCTGAATTAAATGGCTGCCCCAATGACTTTTATCCAGAACTGATGACCACAGACTCCCTTGGTGGTGCCCAGAGGAGAGGTATTTTCTTTCCTGCTCTTTGTGACTATGAGAGATTTTAAACAACCTACATGCTTAACAGTTTGGAGGTGGTTAAATGCGTTTTGTTTCAGCTCATCATGGAGTAATGTGCATTAAGAACCGACAATAAATCCCCCTTTCCACAACCAACGTTTTGGCAAAACAACCAAGCAGACGCCGCAGTCAGGGTTCCTCAGGGCTGAGTGGGGAGAAATCAGGCCAGCATACGGCAAAATGTTAGCACTTAAGGCTACAGTGCTGGTATTATTTTTCAACACCTTTTTTTCTCATTTCCAAAATGCCATTTTCATCGTAAACATTTTATAAATAACGATCTCAGTTTCTGTAGGGGAATGAAAGCAAAGTGACGTATTTGGGTGATAGGATCCCAATTTATTTTTATGTGTTAGTTTATTTTGCTTTTAGAGACAGGCTATTGATATGTACCCTGGGTCAGTCTGGAACACTCTACATAGCCCAGGCTGGTTTCAAACTCACAGTGGTCCTTCTGCCTCTACACTGCTTCTACAGTGATGAAATTACAGGGTTTGCTGCCATTCCTGGCTTCCCCGTTGGCTTTATAGTTCTTAAATTTTAGGCACTTTCTGTGTTTACTGTTATCCTGGGCATCCTATTTAATATGGTTTTAAAAATGCAGGTGGAGAGGTAAAGAAATCTGTTGCTAAGCAGCCCATCTTTTAGGCTCCCCTTAACTTGTTTCTGGCAACTGGTTGGGTTGTCATTTCATGAGCTTCTCAAATGTGCAGGTCAGCTGACCCCAAGGAGTAGCGTGGGGGTGAGAAATACTACGGAAGAAACTATTCCAGCCCATGTGTAGGGTCAGTCACAGTCTAGTTGGGGAGACAGACCCTTCACCGTACAAGTTACAGGTGTCATCCTAAAGTTTCTTAAAATTAGTAGCATCTGTGCCTTTGAAGCCACCCCATCTACAGATGGGCTCTCCTCCCTTCCTGCTCCCTTCAGCTGCCTTTTCTATGAATGTAAGCAATATCATTCTGTCATCGTGAAGGTTAAATGATGCCAGCATGCTAAAGGTTGAGCAAATCCATCCTCAGTGTGGGTCAGATGACCAACATCATGTTGAAGGTGTGCGTGGCCAACAGCCATCAAGCCAAGGCCCTATGTGCAGAGCTTCTCTGGTTCACTGCAGAGCCGATGGTTATGTTCCCAGCAGGCAATGTATTTCCCTTCTGTGCCTAACTGAAGTGTGTTCTAAACCTCACCATACAGCCTGGCAGAAAGAACAGCCAACTTTTCATTCAAAGATCAAAGGACAAATTCAACTGCTTCAATGAACATGAGAGGAAGGCAGCCCTTTGTCGTGATTGTCTTCACTGCTCTTGGGACTCTTGGTCCTTCTGAAGCCCATGATAGTGACACAGCCTCATGTGGCTTGACTTCTCACTGTGGACGAGATTCACTGCAGTCCAGAAGGTCATGACTGGAAAGAAGAAAAGGGCGAGAAACGGAGCAGACCCAAGGATCTGGAACAAGGCAAAGATTTTTTGGGTAAGCTTGGATGTCTAGGAAACCATTTAGCAAGGGGTATGGGGAGCTCTGAGATAAAATCAGAGGGGGAAAATCGATGTAGGTGTACACATCATTTCATATTGATCCTAATGATCTGTGTCTGCCCATTGGGTCTTTGACTTTTCAGAGAGCTACCTCCATTCACTTACAAGCCATCCTGTCCCATATGCTAGACATCAGAGTGAGAGAGAAGAACACAGAGACCAGTCTTGAATAGGAATCTGGGCAAATGAATGGTACAGGGGACAAGACTATACATCAGAGAGCTGAGAGGCAAGGTAGTGTCTAATGAGGCCAGATCGGCAGGAAAGTTTAAGTGCTGTCCAGGAGAGCATCGTATGGGGCTGCATCTTCAAGGGCAGGGTAAACTGTTACCCAGTTGTTGTGACTGACCGAGGTGCTTTCAGTGGGCAATGATATATGGGAACCTTGGCTGTACTTGCATCATAGCTGAGTTCCAGGAGTCCTGTGGCAGAAAGAGTACCATGCAATGGGATGGCCCCAGGGAGGTCACATGCTATAGGCTAGGAGTACTACTGCAGTGACAAGGGGAAGAGCCTGACAGGGGGGTGGTTCTAGGTGATTCCCACACATGCAGTTACAGGCTTCTTGTACACGTAGGAGCAGAGGCAACCATGAATCTTTGGGGGTGCAGGCTCCTCATTCTTGATTATTATGCCTTTGGTTGGAAGAGGAGAATTATATTAGTCCATATTTTCCTTTATGAGATGGCTTCAGAAAAGCACACTGGATCCAAATGAGGTGAATTCATTCCTTCCTTCCTTCATTCATTCATTCTTTCAGAACAGTTCTGTGAATCCCTTTCTGATCAGTACTATTGAAACTTCTTTGGGGGATGCAGAGGTTATCAGGACCTTTCCTCTAACTTCAGGAACTCTCCAGCCAGGAGGAGGAAAAAGTGGTACATATTAATTCCACAGCGTTAACTGTGGTCTGGTCACTGTATCTCCTTCCAGCCCTTGGTGGACTTGAGACTCTCTCAGGGGAAATGCTGGCTCTTACCCCGGACCAACACATCCTGAAATTCAATTCCTTGCACCCCTTTCCCCACCCACTATCTCTTTATTTTTAATGATACCCATCAGAACCCCTCTGAGCACACACAGGTGCTTAGCATGCGCTGCCCTCTAAGCCCCCACCCCCAGCACAGGCTACTTGACCTCTAACCTCAGATTAGTGTTACGTCCTTGGGAAGAATGTTCTCAATCCGTTTGACTAGACCAAGTCTTCGGTAGCTTCACACTCCCTAATGTCTCTCATAGTTCCTCTTCCAGCCATTAATATTTTCTCATTTATTTATTCAATAGTTGTAATGGCACTCATATTGTCATTCTTACTAATCAAATTTATCATAGTATAATTTGTATGTAAAAAAAAAAACCCTGTTTGGGTGAGTACTAGCAAATCTTTATAAAGCTTATACACATGTATAACCATCACCCTATCCAGACATGGAACATTCTGTCTCTTCAAACGTTCAGCGACCCATCCCAGTCATTCATGTGGTGCACATGAGGGGTCAACCCTTCAGATTGTTGAGAACCACTGCCCTCATTGGCTGCTGGGAGTTGCCCCTGTTTCCTCAGGCAGCCTTCTGTTTCTTCAGGAGATACATTCCCCATATTTCACATGGGTGGCCTTTGGAAGCAATATGACCTATCTTCAATGATGTCACTGAACTGAACCCATGCTCAACAGCTGTGCCAACACAGAATGTGTGATATCCCACCCCATGCCAGGCTTTGCTTTTGGCGTGACCATGTATGACTCCCTTCAGAATCACTGTTGCCTTCCCGAGATACACTGACATTCCTGACCAGCTATGAAGCTGGATGGATGGTGATAGCAGGCAAATCCTTTTAGCCCTAGGAGCTTGGACTTTCTTGTGTGTGTGGAATAGAAACAATGCTATTCTCGCAGGGTCAAAAAGCAAACCCAGGTGTGTGAGAGTCTTTGTTTTCTGTCCCCCTTTCTTGCTTGACCTTCAGTAATTTCTTTCTTTCTCAGGTAATGGCCGAACTTCAGTTCTCCAAGGTGTCTTCCCTCTTGGACCTTGCTGGGGCTGGAAAGGGGTCTAAAGTTTTCCATCACAGGACAAACTGGGGTAGGAGAATGGCCAGTTTCTCTGACAGTCCCCTTCTGGAATAAAGGAAGTCTGCTTCTGTGTCTAGAACAGGCCTGTGGTTTTTGGATCCCCGGGCTGATATCTTAGCTATGTTTAGGCCCATTAGGGAATGTAATAGAGCTCCCAATTTCTACATGTGATCACTGGAGCCATGCAGCGTGTCCTTTGCTGGGAACTAATCCTTGACAGGAATAAGTGAGTCACAAGGTAACGGAAGGGAGGGGACAGCATTTCCATTTGTAAGCCAGTAAATAGTTCAGTTAAAACCAGTTCCAGATAGGCCCTGTCTTCTGTCACTGAGCAACAGAGGACTCATGGGGACCTACTCTTAAGACAGATTATCACTGTCAGCTGATAGAGTTATCGGCCCTTATCTATAGAGGGACAAACGAGCTTCTACCACTTGGCTTCCCATGTGCCTTGATGAGCTCTGGGTAGGTGGAAGGAGGCACAGTATGTGATTCTGTGCGGCCAGGAGAAGGGGGCAATGGCTTCTGGTTGAAATCCGAGGATGTCCAAATACCAGGAACTTCCTGTTTCTTTTAATTCTCCAGACCCTGTGACCGGACCCGGAAGCAGCTGGAACATTTGCCTAGTCGCGAGGATTCCAGGCACAGAGGTATTTACTCTGAGGGACACTCAAGGACAAGCTGGAAGTGTTGTCAGAAACAGGAAACAAGGCTATTCCCAAATCATTACCTCCCATGCTCAGGGTCCCAGTAGGAGAACAGATCTCTAGAAACAGTCAGCAGAGGCCATGTTTTCTTCTCTTAGCCCTTCAGATAGCGCCATGTGTGTTCTCTCCCTGTAATGTGCCTAATGTCTAAAGTCAGTGATGTTCACTGATTGACAGCTGCAGTCCTTACAACTCACAATTGGTGGTACCCAGCTGCCTCATTGACCTATGAGCCTCAAATTGCCTGCTTCAGCACCTCTAGAATCTATGCCAGCCTGAGAAGGGGCTGTGGCTCAGGGTCCATTTTGCATCCTGAGAAGGGGCTGTGGCTCAGGGTCTATTTTGCATCCGGGAGCCCAGCAGACCTCTATGAATCATGACTCCCCATTTCCCAGCTTAAACAGACGTGCCTCCCCCACCCTGCTGAGCAGAGACTGCAGCCTCCCTATAATAAGACAGTGATGTTGGCAACAAAGACTGGATGAAGGCAGATAGGACAAAGCTGTGGTGGTGCCAGTGACTCACAGGGAGGAAGGGCGTGGCACTGGGTGATGTTTAGGGGGCTGCTGTCAGCGTAGCTCTCCTCCTCATGGCTGTGTGATTTGGGACATTGAGGTTCAGCTTTCCGATTTGTGAAAATAAAGACACTGCTAGTGTTTCCATCAGAAGTTAGTAGGTTGGGTTAGTTTGCTTGGTTTTGCTTTCCAAGGCGGGGTTTCTCTGTGTAGTCCTGGCTCTCCTGAAACTAGCTCGGTCGACCAGGCTGGCCATAAACTCACAGGTCTCCCTGCCTCTCTCTGCCTCCCAAGCACTGGGATTAAAGGTGTGTGCCACCACACCCCGTCAGAAGTTTGTGTTTTCAGAGATGTAATGAGATCCACAAGTGCTCAAAAAATATATCTACATTGTCTGCTGTTGGTCAAGTAGCCATCCGCTCCCCTAAGGGCTGAGTATGGGAAACACCATTATGGTTTGCAGGCAGAGAAGTTGCCAGGAATGGCTGGGGCACCCCAATGTGCGGTGCCTTCATTTTGCACCCTCTTGCCATCCGCGTGTGAGCTTGCAGTACTCATCAGTGGGTGGTGGCAGGGCAGGCGCAGAGCTTTCCCAACCTCTGACAAACCTCTTCTTTTCCAGCCCAGACTTCTGAAAATCTTCTGAAAAGCTGGGACAAGCGTTGGAACTACAGCAGATGACCTCAAGGGGGCAGCACAAACCTGAGAAATCCCGACTCACCCCTGGAACTGCCAAGCAAGGCAAAGCAGAAAGGACTGGGTTGTTGGGTTGATGCCTAGCCATGCTCCAAGGGTGCTAGAACAGTAAACACACAGAGTTAGGAGATGGGATCTGTCCTGATGCTCACACTGTCCAATGCATGGGATGAATTGGGCCAACTGATATGGGGGGACCCCTCTTCCTCTACCTTACAAGCTGGGGCTAGAGGACAGAGCTGCTAATGTGAGTGATCTCTTGCCAAGACCACTCAGGATCCCAGGACATTTGCTGTGGCTGTGTTCAGTCCTTCTGATCTTTACTCACTATCTAGTTCTGGGTCCATAGATGGCCAAGCTCTTGGAGCCTCTCCAGTTCTCTGAGGCAGAAACTATGTCATTTTGGTCAGTGGACCAAGGAAATTTGACAGACTCATCTGGTTTCAGAAAGTCCTGACAGGTGGGAAAGGTGAGACTATGGCCGTTTACTGATCATTTCCTATCCAGCCCCAAGGCTAGTGTCCCACAATGCCACCCCATGTAATTCCCTCCTCCGTGCTATCTCTAACTTGTTTATGACCCAGAGAAGTCTGGTGACCTGCCCAGGGACACAGAGTAGCAAGTACTTAGGGTAGTCTCAGAGCTCAGGGCTGTCTGGTTCTATAACTTGGAGTGGCCACTCTCCAAACAGCCAGCCTGGGGCTGGCTTAAAAGCCCATGTTGATGACGCCCCTTGATCACAAGAGTGTGTTCTATCTTGGGCTCCCACCTTGTGGTCTGTTCTATATGGAAGTCTGAAACACAATTTATTGTTCAATGCCCGGAAACAGTATCTATTCTCGTTTATGGCCTCTTCCTGAAACAGCTCAGTCCTGATCAGACCAAACAAACGTTCGTGGTCCTTAAGCTGGGACATTTGGGCAGCAAGGTGGCTAACAGTGGGGAGGAGGGCTGGGGACTGATGCTCTTGGGCAATTCTATTGTTGAACCTCTTCCACCTCTAGCTAGCCGACCCCTCCTCGGTTCTGCTCCTCTGTGTTCAGAGCTTCACCATCATTTCACTGCGAGAGCAGCCCTCCTGCTTTCTCTACCCCCGCTCACTTGCAGCCACTCTGTGAAGTCGTGGGGAGGAAGGCCTCAGGATGTTGAGTGAGCATCACGAAAGCCAGTGGTCACTGAGAACCTCTGCCAGCTACAGCCTGGCTTCTAGAGAATGGTTTTATCTTGGGGTGGTCTCTGGCTCTGCTGTTGTGTCTCTCAAGTGATGGGAGACATGTGTCCTCTTTGTGAGTAGTGTGGTGAGGACTATGCCAACCTTGGCTCTAGCCCCGGTAATTCAGACATGGTTTCCCACGCTTGAATCTCTCCATCCTGTCCCATTTTACCCCATTTATAATCTGTTTGTCTCAACTTCTGTACTATTCAAAAACAAGTCAAAAGTCTCGTCCCAGACTCAATAGCCCAAAACTTGCTGCAGAATTCTCCCCCTAAGGTTTCAGTGGGATGAAGAACGCTACCCCTCTGTTTTGCTCTGATGTGCTTTCCCCACCTGAGATTTCAGTGAACTTGTCCTGAAAGGCTTTGCCACCTGTCCACAAAACACCTGCTTCCTCCACAGCCTGTGAGCAATGAGGACAAAGAGAGGTCACTCCATTTCCTCCCGAGGGCCAAATATGGGGTCTCTTCCATCTTTTTACTGACATGGCACTATCCAGACCTTTGATGGATTTGATCCAAGAGCAGAATCATTAACAATACTGGTCATTCGAATCAAAGGCGGCCCCTTGGGCTGTTCCACCGTCCTCACACCAGACAGCTCACTTCTGGAATCTTTCTGATCTCCCCACACACCTAGACAGATCCGCAGCACTGGCTGTGATTGTGTTAATTAGCACTGGGCTAATCTCAGAATTCCCCAGTTTGAGTACATTTCCCTCTCTGTATCACATAATGGCTACTCTCTACCCCTGTTTCCCAATGTCAGAAAAATGGGACAAGACCATCCACAGATGCAATATGGCTGGCTGATAATCGGCATGGGCCTGTCCCTTTGTACCAAGCTGCAGGCCCCCTGGAATGCAGTACTGAATCAATAAATCTCTCATTTAAAAAAAAAAGATGTTGCAAGTGATGTTTTCACCTTGACTAGGAATTGTATTCCTAAAACCACAAGCAGCGGCCATGAAAACTCTTATGGAGCTATGAGCAGTGTGTGAAGTAATGGTACGATTGTCAAGAGGAAACTGGAAAAACTCCCAAGACTTCTGCAAATCTATAGGGAAAGGGTTCAGTGAAATGGGTCAGGTGTGGGATGCCACCCTTGTGAATTCGGACGCTCTGGATCATTCTGAGGGCTTGGTAATCCACCAGGAGACCAGCATAATTCATTCAGGAAAGCAGCCCATGGAGAGCTGTGCAGAGTGCAGGACACATGAATCTCAGAATTCAGAAGCATCCTGAAGCCACAGCATGGGTATATAGTAAGACCTTGTTTCAACACACACACACACACAAACACATACATACACACACATACACATACACACACATACACACACATACACACACACACACATACATAAACACACACATACACATACACGTACACATACACACATACATAAACACACATACACACACACATACACACACATACATAAACACACACATACACATACACACATACATACACACATACACACATACACACACATACACACATACACATACACACATACACATACACACACATACACACACATACATAAACACACACATACAACACACATACACACACATACACACACATACACACATACACACATACACACACATACATACATACACACACATACACACACATACACACACATAAACACACACACATACACACACATACACACATATACACATACATACACACACATACACACACAGAGAGAGACAGAGAGACAGAGAGACAGAGACTTCCTTTTCTTCTACTCCTATGTGTGGACAAGTATGGTTTTACAACCCCAAAGACAGCTGGGAGACATCCACACCAGCTGCCAACAATCTTACCTGAGTGGGGGGGGGGCAGACAGCAGACACAAAGTGAAAAAAAAATAAAAGGAGATTTAAGAGTCTCCTTGTTTTTATTAATTTCTGAACTGTTTCTCAGAGTGCCCCTTCGGAGGAAACGTCCTCAGTGAAGGAGATGAAGGGTAGGAGGAAGGGCAGTGATACTGATACTCCTATTGGCAAACCATCCTTAAGAGCTGAGATGTTTACACGTTCCCTCTTCTTTGCCAATATGCAAATAGGCCTGCCCAGCGCTGATAGAACCTGTATTGTCTCTGTTGTCAAGCCCCTGAGCCAGGAGCAAGGGATCTCCCCACCACACCCAAGTGTGTGTGCATGTATCCCTTTTCGTGTGTGCCTGTGTGTGCGTGTGGGTGTGTATGTGCTTATGCTCATGCATGTGTGTTGAGACAAGGTCTTACTATTTACCAGTGCTGTGGCTTCAGGATGTTTCTGCCTCTGCTCCGGAGTACTAAGACCACAGACATGTGTTCTGCACCCAGCACTACACAACTCTCTGGGTGCTACTTTCCTGACCAGATTGTGCTTGTCTCCAGCGGAGAAGTGTTAATCTAGACATTACTGTGCACCCGACAAGTTGCCGAGTATATTTAACATGTGTGGGTGCATGAGCCCCACACCATGCCACTTGTGTGGACACAGAGCTCCATGAATGCAGAAAGATTCCTGTCGACTCCGTTTCATAAACAAGGGCACTGAAAGCATATGAATTTCTGACGAAGTTATTTCCTCTGAGTGGAGCCAGACCCAGTGCTGGCCAGTGGACCCCAAGTCAGAGTAGGGAGGTGCTGAAGTTCCCTGACTCACCTTGAGAAATGTCTGCTTCAGAATGGTGCTGAGAGTAACAGTAGAAGCTGCTCCTTGTGGAATCTTAGGTCCATTGTCATTCACATTCCATAAATGACACTTTTCTGCTCTTCCCCACAAGGCCCTAGTAGCAGGAACCATCCTTGTTCCTCCTAGGTGAAGAAACTGAGTCACAGAGAAGATAGGCACTTTGGAAGGATGCAAACTCAGAGGGCTGAAGGAGGAGGTTTGAGCCCTACTGTGACTCAAGACATCACAGCCACACATTGCAGAAACTCTGGCACTAGGACCCAGGCTGCCCAGAACTCATTACACCAGGCTGGTTCCAGTGCATAGTCATCACTCAGAATTAGCTACTCTATACGGCTATTTTATCATGAATATTCAGGCTGCTCCTCTCTATCCATCTATCTATCTATCTATCTATCTATCTATCTATCTATCTATCTATCTACCTATCCATCCATCCATCCATCCATCCATCCATCCATCCATCCATCCATCATCTATCTATCTATCTATCTATCTATCTATCTATCTATCTATCTATCTATCTATCATCTATCTACACACACACACACACACACACACACACACACACACACACACACCTCTTCCTTTCTCCCTCTCTCCTGGTTTGTCTTGACGGACTTTCTGAAGCTTCCAGAATTGATTTTGACCATGTCTAGGTCATCTCAGGGCATCTGGGTCCCAGCATGCTCTTGGCCTTCCACTACCCACTACTCAAACTCCAAGCCCTGTGCAGCCTGGCTTGCTGCTGCTTGTCCCCAGGGTGGTCAGACAAGTTCCTCCAGGGCTGTGTCAAGAACAAGGCTATTCTCATTTACCTAACAGAGTGTATGCCAGAATTCAGCCACTTCCTTCCCTCTCCAACGCTGTCTGCTCTGTCTGCCAATCACCTGGGACATTATTTATTTACCATTTTAAATTAAATTTAAACATCCCTGCTCCTAAGAGGGGAGCCTATAGCATGGGTAAAAAAAAATGGAGGAGCCATATCACTTGCCACAGCAGAAGATCACCCTTCTTGGAACATAAAGCAGAGCGAAGTGCACACTGCTCATCCTGAAGTTTGCACAACACAGAGCTTGAGAGGAGCAATCACAGGTGCTGGAGAGGCAGCTCGGCAGCTCAGCATCCACCACACTCTCTCCTCAATGGCATAGACGGTACGGGATAGCTAGTGCCTGTGCTTTTTGGCATGGCTTTCTGAGTGGCACAGGGACTCCAATGAGGAATTGAGGCTGAGAAGCCTAATGGGGTGCTGCAGGAATGGTACTCTTATCCCAGTGGCTGTTTGGGTGTCTTGTAAAAGGATGCCTTGTGCACAGCTGGGCAAATCATACTCTCCCCCCCCCCCCAGCTTGCTTCTTAACCCTCTCATAGGAAACTGAGGATACAGTGTGATCTGAGGCTAGGGCCTACTGGTCAACCCTGGTTTTCCTGTTAGCCCCTTCTGAGCAGATCCCGGTGTTTAAAACACAGGTGATTGGTTGCAGGGCAACATCCAGAGTATGTTTCTGAGTTTGTGTATTTCTGGAAGTATCTACAGGTCTGGCATCCCTCTGCCTGTGTGGTAATGTTCAATGGGAGATGCATAGGTCTGCCTGCTGAGACAGGATTCAGCAACATGGTCTTCTTAGCCATTCTGTTGGTAGCTGGTCGGTATTCCCAGCACATTAGGGAACTGAATTAAACCAAGTTAAGTTGTTAGCCACAACCCAGGCTGTTAGACTGAGACCCAGGCTGACTCTTGGGGGCCAAGAACAGTGTTAATGGTTCAGGAGACAGAAGGGAACTGGAGCAAGACTTTCAGTATTTTCTTCATAGAGGTCTTGTTTCCATTCTATAACAGAGTGGCAAGAACTAACCTACCCATTGGACTGGCAGGATGGAGCATGCCAGAGCCCACATGAGCACATGGGGGTATGGAGAGCACATACCCCCCCCCATGGTGACTGCTATTGACCCCAACAGCAGCCTGAAGCCCATGCTGGCCCTCAGCTGGCCTAGGTGCCCCCACCCACCCCAAGAGTGCAGGGAGAGTCCTGTGTTCTCTCTGTTTTGGCTTGGCAGAGTTGCATACCTGCCCCCTCCCAGTTGCTCCTACCCTCCTGTTTATCCTGAAAACACTCAAGTGCTCCGCACCATCATTTAGAGGCCAGAGGGGCGGCTGCCATGGGGCACTGGGCAGTCTAAGCCTGTTTGAGCTGTTCCAGGACCTGCTGCCTACACGTGCCCAGAACCCATTTGCTTGGGAATTAATGGGCCCACGCCCCTGCTAGGTGCAGACATGAGCCGCCTGAGAGGCAGCCAGGCAGGAGAAGGGTATGATGTGATAAGAGAAGGTACAGTTGAGATCTGCCTGAGTAGGTGCTTGTTGAGCCCTATGACCTTGATACCCTAGTCCCAATGCCTCAGTTTCCCCATCCTTATCTCTTCTTCTAGAACTCTGGAGACTAGCACACTCACAACTCAGAAAAGCACCTACTGGGGGCAGAATAGCAGACCCTGCTAGTCCTCCGAACACTTATTATCTAGCTAGCACAACTCCGCACCAGGCTTTGAGCTAACATGTTGAAAATGTGTCATTGATATTTACCAGTCACACAGTCCTGCATTTAGCTGAATGCATTTTCATCTCCTGAGCATACTCCTACAACAAGAGTCCAGAACTCCCTCACTAGCCTCGAGGCAGGGTCCTGAATGAAGTCCCTACAGTCACTGTTTGTCTGGGGGGCCAGTCGATCCCCAAAGATACAGATTCACTCAAGTAACTAACAGGCAGCTAGCTATCTTAGCCAGGTCCCTGGAGCCTGAAAGTCTTGCATTCAAGCATATCCTTCATAATAAGCAAAACTCAGCTGCCCAGCCTCTATGAAGCTTGACTTCACTGGCTCTCAAGGGCATAAACTGGAAGTGAGGAAGGTGGGAAGGGTGGGTCATGGGTAGCAATGGAGAAATTTGTACCCAAAGGGCAAGAAGCAGGACTGAGGCTGTAGTTCAGTACAGAGTGCTATCCTGACATGTGCCATTCCCAGACCCTAGTGAAAAATATCGCAAGCAGTACAGAAAGGTTTGAATTTTCCCTTTCTTCTTTCTATTTCCTCCCAATGGCCCCTCCTGATCCTCTCCCCAGTGTTTTGAGACCAGACCCTGACTGCTGTGTGTCTGTCACTAACCCCAGGTACTTCCGCTTTGGGACGGCAAGTGATCTGGGACCTTCCACAGGTCCTTTCTCCTCTATGATATTCATCTGTGGAATGAATGGAAGAGCCAGGCTGCTGTTGTCAGGGTCCTCTGCTCTGGCCACCAGACTCTGCTGTAGTTTACTTATGGAGAGTCCTTCCTCTCCCTGAGAGGTTGTCACCTGTGTGTGCGACTCCTGAGCCCAAAGGAATTTTGACACTCAAGTTTTGTGAAGTTTTGAAACATAGAAAATGTTCCAAAAAATGCTAGATATTTAACAGTACCAGGAACACCAACGGCAGCAAAAGAAAAGACAAGACAAGAAAGCTATTGTTTAGAGAGCATTTGATTCCCCAGTTGGACACAGTGCATCATACTAATAGCACCTCCTGAGATGGGCATACTGTGTCCCATGGGTGGCTGTGGATATTGGGGATAGGGGAGGCAAAAACATCACTAAGAAACAATCAACAAGCTCAGTTCAAGACCAGGTCATCTAGATTCCAGAGGACATGATATGTGATTTTATTTTTATACCTTGGCTTTTTCAAGCCATGGTATCACTATGTAGCACAGGCTGGACTAAGACTTGATCTTCCTGCCTCAACCTTCCAAGTGCTGGTCATAAGAATACGTCGCCACACCTGGCACATCAGGTTGTCTCAGTGGTGAAACCAGCATCTAAGGGGTTGTATCGTGCTGTACCCGGCGGCATGTGTCTGCCCTTTGAAGGGGGTCTGAAAGCCTTGACTGATCTTTGCTCTTGAATCAGAACCGATGAGGGCATGAGATTAGCTTCTCTCATAGAAGGAAACTGAGGCACAGAGGGGTCAGGGGCTTGTGCAGTATGGGTGATTCGGAGGGATTTAGGAACAAGTGTGAAAGTAAAACCGGTAGCAAACAAATCTTGTAAGTTTGTGGGTGTTTATTCCACAAATGAAAAGAGACACGTCCTTTGGCGGGGTCCCCTCCCCTCCCCACACCCACTCCAGGACCAGCTGCTGTGTAGTCCTTAGACCGATGGATGGAGTGAACACATGCAACGCACCTGAGACCTCATGACTCCTTCTCTCCGGAGGCCTGGGATGCTGAGGGTGACAGAGTCTCAGATCTGGTTGCTCACTTTAGAAAGCTTAAAGCCTGCAATTCCAACCCTGGCCAGAGGAAGACAGCAAGAAACTTGTCTATATAGTGTCCCACTCAAAACAGTTCAAGTGTCTTCAATTCCCAAAAGGCTGTCTGTAGGTTGATGTTTTGTTTGTTGCAGTTGAGTCTGCTAGATAGCCTAGGGTGGCCTTTAACTTCCGAGATTTTAAACACATGTCACCATCCCTGATTTAGGATACACACACACACACACACACACACACACACACACATACACACACACATACACACACACACACACACACACACACACACACACACACACACACACACACATATATATATATATATATATATATATTTCAAATAGAAATCGCTCATTCAGTATATTTATTTATTATTCCTTGTAACAAGAACTCAGGAACCATAGTGGTCCCAGAATGTTCTTTTCATGCTTTAGGGTTTTTTTCACATTGGTGTAATTTTGGTTCACCATAATCCATTGCAATATGGTGAGTGTACACATCCCAGCATCACAGACACCCAAGTCAACATCCACCCCCAAAAGCATGCTTCCTTCCATCAACATATCTCATGACCAAGTCAAGGAAATCTGGGACAGAACACACCACCATTTCCAGGATCTACGAAGGGCCCTATTTTCTAGGAATAAACCCTCCAGCTTTTAGGTGAGTGGCTGTTGGCTGGGGAACCATCCCTACAATGGGTAAAGAGCTAAATGACCACTCTTGTTGAGCAGTACTGAAGCTGTTTGCGCCATGGGACCTGGGATAATCTAGCCAAGGCAAGTTCATGCTAGGGTTTGGGTTCCTGCTTCTCCAAGAATGCTCATTTATCAGTGTCATTATGTGACATGAGGATGGCAAGAAGAGCAGGCAAATCTCGTACTACAGAGACAGGTTGCCTGACCCCCACATCCCTGCCAGGTCCTGACCCTCACACCCCTGCCAGGTCCTGACCCTCACATCCCTGCCAGGTCCTGACCCTCACATCCCTGCCAGGTCCTGACCCTCACATCCCTGCCAGGTCCGGTGCCAGCCTCTCATCTGTTGATTACTTTCATCCTCACAGTATCCCCCATGTTGCAGATTAGGACGGTTCAGAGAGGTGAAGGGACCTGCCCAGGGCCACACAGACAGAAAGTGGGGAGAGTAGACTTGCAACTCATCTCTCCAGCATCCTAACACCAGCCTTCTTAGGGGCTATCAGCAGATTATCCTGACTTCCAAGTTCTGGCCTCCTGCCCTAGAGTCTGAGCTAGAGCCTCCGTCTTTGTTTTCTACCAGCATCTCCCTGACTCAAGACCAAGCAGACATTGCTCCCTCTTCTCCACCGGTCTTGCCTCAGCTGACCACTAGTGCAGACCCTGCTCCTAGCTGACACCTTTCTATCAGCTCCTTCCCTGTCAGGTGTATGGGGGTGAGACACAAGCTTAGAGGAGCCCTGTCTGCCTGCCCTCTCCTGGCATACCTTTTTCTTCCATTGACTCAGACACAAAGTTACCCTGAGCTCCCACCCTGCCCCTGGCAAGCCTCTGAGGGTGCATGGGCAATCAGACCCGATCTCAGAATCAATGATGTGGAAAATCCAGGGGAACAAATCCTGCCGGCTCTGGGCAGGTGCAGCTGTCATTGTCCCCAGCCCCAAGTTCTGGCTGGCTGGCCCCATCCTGGGGTTCAGATCCAGGCCGGGAGGGGGAGGGGGAGGGGGAGGGTGCTGCAGGTGAACAAGGGACTGAGCGCTGTGTGTGCTTCGGTAAGTCATGGCCACACCAGTCCCGGCAGCCTTTTGGCCAGAACAAACCTGTTCCTCATCCTGGAAAGAAAACCCTTTGGACAGAGTGATATTGCACCTGTCAAATAAACACAGTTATGATTGTTGTACATTTTCCCCAAAATAAATGCCACCCAACAACCCCATCTCCAGGGCAAGGCTCTTGGGAGAAGTGACCACTCCTGAAACTCACCCACACAAGAAAATTATGGCCCACAAGTGAGTTTTCAACCACAGATCCAGTGACCTGTTTTGATCTTGTGTTTTCCTTGCATCCAAAACATCCATGCAGGAAGAAGATCTTCCAAAGATGGAGACCCACATTAAGGAAGGAGACTAGTTCCTCACAAATGTTACTGGAGCCCCTGCAGTGGTCTTGCTTAGGGTACTACATATCTATCTATCTGTCCATCTATCCATTTATTTATCCATCTGTCCAACTAGCATGTCTGTGTGTATGTCCAGGACTAGATAGACTGTGAGACTCTGGGACTGTTGTCCAATGCCAGAGCATGATGCTCGGGGGACTGAGCATTAATGCTTAAGCAGAACTTTATGGTGGACATATGTAGAGAGGTCACCCTGTGGTCACAGTGAAGGGAGCTAGGGCTTAGACAGAGGTTCATTCTTGCCTCATGGCTGAGTTTTGCTTTGCTGTTAGCTCTGCTCTTTGAGCAGGTGATTTTTCCCGGGAAACACTCAAAGCTGGGAGTGACCAGATTCATACTTGGAGAAATCCCCTTGGGTTTGATGGGTTAGGGCTGGAGGCAGAGGGTGACTGAGAGGTTTGGTCCAGGGGTGAGAGAAATGGTTGTCAGAGCTGCAGAGGACAGTGAAAACAGAGAGGAAAAGAAAAGGATACAGGACAAGGTGAGAGGTGGTGTGACGTGGGAGAAACAGAAGGGGCATGGGTGACACCCACATTTCTGAGTTACATACCTTGGAGGATGTCACCCCCATCACCTCCCATTAGAAGGTGGATTGTGGAGAGTAAATTGTCTCAACCGGTGGTACAGAAATTAAAGAAGCTGACTGGTAGAGGGCTTAGGTATTTCTGTTTCAGGAGATGACAATGGTTTTGAGGCCTCTGGTGGGCAGAGAGCTGAAGTGGGCTTTGAGGAAGGAAAGATGTCTCCATAGAACTATGGGCTTTTGTCAGTGTCTGAAGGCACCTTTTTATTATCACAAGTTGTACTACATTAACTATCTCGTGGTGCACAGGGAAGTCCCTCTGGCCAGCAATGTCAGTACAGCTGAGGCTGCAGAGGCTCACCACAGGGAAACTGTAGAGTGACATGTGATCATGGCAGCTCTAGAGCCAGATGCTTAGTTATGCTCTCACGTAGGACCTTAGGACCTGTGTGGTTATGAACACATTACTTAGAAAACTCTAGTCCTCTTGTTAAAGCAGCCAGTGCATAGCTAGTGTAAAAGACGTCAGCAATTAGTAAAGGACACATAGGCTCTAAGACTGGCCACCAATCGATGCAGGTGCCCACACCCCGTGAGGGCCACAGGGCTGACCTTCCCCATGCTCAGCTCTGGAGACTGGATATGGAAGCTGTACACACACTGCCCATTGTCATCTGGCTTCTACAGGATGAAGCCACCATGGAATGTGTTTTACAGGCATTAGCATGTGACTGAGTCTCAAAGACCCTGATGGCGGCATACGAAGCACAGAGAATGTATAGAATAGGATCATTGAGGTTCTCTCGGACTTCAGTTAAATATGCTATTGGCAAACAAACCAGCACTACAGAATAGAAACAGATATATTCTCGTGCATTCAGTAGGACATAGATAAACATGTACTGTGGCCTACTGTGGACCTATCTTAGTCAGCAAGGTCCTTTACACTATATAGCTCATTATCTGCGAGGTGAGATAGAGTACAAGAGAGACCAGGGGCACACATCTCCATCAGCATGCCAATTGCTTGACATTTCCAATGGTCAGAAACTCATGGGCTTTGGTTCGCTCGGCCTCATCTCTGTCTTGAAAAGGTATTGGTATCCTCATCCTACAGTTTAGAGGCTGAGGTTGTGGAAGAGTCAGTAACTTGCCCAAAGTCTTATGCGGTTGAAGCTGGTCTTTTAAACTCTAAAATTCAAGGTGTCGACTACCCAGAAGACCCTCATTCTATTAGGTAATTTTTGTTGCTGCGGTAAAACTCCATGGCCAAGGTGGACTTTTAGAAGGTAGGGGTTTACTTGGGCTTATCCTTCCAAAGGGATAAGAGTCTATTATGGTGGAACATCAGCAGGCATAGTGGCTGGAACTGAATCTTGAACCACAGCACAGACAGGAAGCAGAAAGAGCAAACGGAGAATGCCATGAAGCCTCAAAGCCTGACCCCGGTGGTGTATTTCTCCTCGCAAGGCCACACTTCCTAAACCTACCCAAACAGTGCAGCCAACAGGGGACCAGATAGTCAAACATCTGAGCCTGTGAGGGACATTCTCATTCAAACCACTACACTTCATCTGCAGTATATCTGCTTGTACCTGGCACCCAGCAACCTGCTTACTGCCTCATTGGTTTACCTCAGACATATTTAGGAATGCTGTTCTCTTGGAATGGTCAGCAGTAGGTCCTGAGTTTGCTCAACAGCAGGGAGAGAAGCCTCTTGGAATCCTGAGAGATGATAGCCAAATGCCTGTCCCAGTAGAATCTGAATACGCAATAGGCACAGCTAGGCAGCTCTAGTTCCAGTGAAGCACCTCCTGGTCACCTAGATAAGATCTTTTGCAACAATGTGATCTCTGGTTAGAAAAGTATAGGTTCAGTCTGTTCTCTGAGAGAGGCTGTGGGCCAGTAGGTATCAAAACACCAGGAAGGGGGACTGGAAAACAGTCATTTCATAAATGGTGTCCCCTGCAAATGCCTAGCAAGCTTGAATGCTTTCCCTGGTTCCCTATTCAAGTAGCTTAAAAAGAAATCAGTTGAAGGCTCCAAGTACATTTGAACAAACACCAGCCAGGAGACCACAGGCTTGGATATAGATGCTAGGTATACACTGCATACCAATGGAAGCACCACCAAACAGCTAGCAAGTCTTGTGCATTTATCGCCAACAGAATTTCTGGCCTCATTCACTCTCCTTGCACTCTCTGAACATCTCCCTGATGCCAGTCATTGCAACAGCAAACCGAAGACAGCAGAGATGCCCCCTATTCTAAACGGATACATCGATGGGAAATTCTTTTACAGACTGTATGGCAGGGGTGTGGCACCTTCACTCCAGCCACTGTCTCCGAAGGCACTGGGAAATGGGCTTATGTGACCCTTGACACAGGTGGTTTTTGAGATGAGAGGGTCAAGTAGGCAATCACAGTCAGTGGGAGGGGATTCAGGAGGCTTCTTGAGTGTGGTTTCCTTTAGGAGAAAATACTTTCATTAGCACAGTCAGTCTTTAGGTGGAGAAAACCTGTTGCTGCAAGATGTCATGATCTGGCAAACGTCCATGTTGTGATTTCAGTGTGAGCATTAGGATTCACAGAGAAACATCAGGGATGGGCCTGAGTCACCTCCCAACCACTAATTCCTCCATTTATTCTGATTGATATGTGTGAAATGCCACAGATATCACACAGATATCTATGCTTCTCAGCATCATCATCGTGTAGGTACCAAGAGCACCCACAGGGTTCTGACAGAGAAACTGAAGCCCAGAGAGGGAAAGATGAAGCCCATAGGGTCGCAGCCAATGACCCTACGCCGATTGAGTGATGTTTGGTTCTGTCACCTTTAACAGCATGACTGAGAGAAAGCCAACAAGGAACTTTCTATGTGCAGTGTACAGAGCAACTATAATGTAGAGCTTACAAGGAATAACATTCTCAACTAATAACCTAGTTTTTTAGACACCTTCGGCAAGTGACAATTCTCTCTCCTACTCTTAGCTCCAGTTGTCAGGGTTATGTGTACCTGCCTCTAGAACCAGCCAGTACTTGTCATGACTCTGTTGGGTCTGTGCACTGAGAACATTCATTACCAACCTTCTAGGGCCACCGAGTGAGTTTGGTATTGAGCTTGCTGACAGGCCCAGTTCCTTGGCGGAATGCTGGGGAAGAGCAGAATCTTTCTCCAGCCAAGAATTTGAGGACTATGAATGAAGCTTTAGTCCTCATCTTCTTATGCCTGGAACCCTCTGCCAGAAGTTAGCAAGGCAATATACGTTTTAAAGGGAAGGTAATGAAAATTGTAGAAAAAAAAAAATTGAAATGTTGCCTACCGATATCCTCTGCAAGGGGCTGCTTATCTCATTTGGAGTTTCCTCAGAAACACCTATGGCAGCCAAAGATCTGACCTCAGCAGAGAGGGATCCCTACTGGCCCCATAACTACTGGAGGCCACTAATGTATCACTGAGCAAGAACTGCTTGCAAAGCCTGCTGGGCCCTTCTGAGCTGGTAGGCTCAAACCTAGTAGTGAGCCTGTCTCCTACCAAGTGGGGTGCTAGCTGCTTCATCCTCATTCTCCTGAGTCCTCACAGCATCCCTGTGAGGGAAGACATGGGCTATGAGGAGATATATTTGGCTCTGTGCTGGGGCTGTATGATGTTGCGAGGTATAGAAGATGAAAGGTGTACAGGGCCCCACTCTCAGAATGAAAGTGCGAGACGGCCATTGGAGAGTAGGCCTCAGAGGCTTTCTCCTAACCCCTGTCTTGCCCTGTGCCTAGCATTGCTGCGTTTACAGCCTCGGTGGCCAAACTATCTAATTCAGTGGTTCTCAATCTATGAGTTTTGTATATCAAATATCCTACATATTATATATTTACATCATGATTCATAATAGTAGCAAATTACAGGTACAATGCAGTACAAGATAATTTTATGATGGGAGGGGGTGGTGCTACCACTTTATTAAAGGGTAGCAGCATTAGGAAGATTGAAAACCATCTATCTGAAACCACCTCTCAGACTCATGTGAAGGTATTTAGGTTACCAGTACATTTCCTTAATGTGAACTGAAGCCCTTGCTGGGCCATTCTACACAGAGAAAATAGGTTTGGTGTGATCCCTCAAGTCACAGAAAGACCCAGATTTGAAGCAAGACTGGGTTGAGGGGCTTAGAGTTATGGGATAATCTGGGATGTCTGTGCATTGACCCTGAGGACAAGTGGAAGATAAAATTGGTACCAAGGAAGGCGACTGGAGCTGTCGTGGTGACTATATCAGGGCATTGCATTCAGACTTCGAGTATTTCCTGCAAAGTCAGCAATCTTTGCTGAGAATCTGATGAAAGTTGGCAACTGTCTCCAAACAATGCACACTACTACTGCCATGTGGCTTGTTAAATACAGTCTAAGGGGGCTTGTGGCCTTCTCTGAAGTCAGCCTTGGTCCCCATATGAAAGAAACTCTTGGGGTTAAGTAGATGGCTCAGCAGTTACAACCACTCACAGAGGACTCTGGTAAAATATAAGTAAATATTTTTAAAGTGCCCCTGGTTCTTAAGAATGTTGTATTGCACAGGTGTGGTATTAACTGAGTTCTGAGAACTGTTTTCTGTTTGCTTTATTTTTATTTATGTGTGTGTCTGTCTGTTGTAGCAATCTGGCAGGAAGGAGTAAGATCAAGGAAGGAAGCAAACCTTGGCCAGACCACTTGAATACCTGAGCCTAAACCTGCTAGACCTGCATGCCCTTCCTGGTTTTATAAGCCAACTAACTTTTTGTTTGGTTCTGTCTCTCTGTCTGTATGTATGTGTGTATGTATATGTATGTATGTACATGCATATACATGCATGTATGCATGTACGTATGTGTGTATGTCTCTCTCTTTATTTCTATCTTATAATGCTCATTTTATGGTGGATTCCCTCCCCTGTAACTAAAAGTCCTGACTAATGCAGAAGGTTGAAGTATAAGAAAGAAGATTGGGAAGAAGATGGAGTTCAGGACAGTTCAGTCCCACAGACCTCTGAGCATCTATAACTCCCCTGCTACAGTATGAATGTGGAGGTTCAGGGAGGAGGAAGATAAAGGAGAGGCTCCTCTGCTCTGCTCCTCTGGGCTATCACAAGGATGAGGAGGTGGATTCACATAGCCAGAGCATCAGGATTTATGTGCCCAGGGTTCTGGGGGTTTTCCCTTTGCACACCACGCAGCATGCTGAGGAAGAATGGGTATTCTGAGACTATTTGCATTGACTAGTGGGATACCATATGCATTTGGTTGAGCTGTGAAATATTTGGTGTCGGATACATTTTTTGCAAATCAGCCTTCATTGGAAACCCGCCAAAGAGATTAGTTAGGGAAAACAACCTTAACAGTGGCGGCAGTGATAATAAGCAAGGGCATCTTGCTTTACATTGTGAAGTGTTACAACTTCACTTGGGTGCTTTTTATCTTAATTATACTTACTTCAATCAAACCATGACCACACATCTGATTCCATGTAGCTTCTGGAGCTTATATGTGTTGAGCTACTGGTGTTATCATAGGAGCTGCTGGGCATTTACTCTTTACAGAGACCCCCAGTCCCTCTTAGGAGGTAGATAATATCATTAGCAAATGAACCAATTAAGGAACATTCAGGTGATACTGCTTGGTTTTATGCATTCTATGTTGACTTTATTTTCATTTTGAGATCATTTTGCCATACAGCCTTATCCCTAAGCCCCATCCTTATCACCACCAGGGTCCCATGCTCAAGACTTTGAGCCTCCAACATGGGTTTACTTGTGGTGGTACTGTACCTGCTGTTTTTGTTTTTTTGTTTGTTTGTTTTGTTTTTTGTTTTTGTTTTTGTTTCATTTTGGTTTTTTGTTTTGTTTTGTTTTGTTTTGTTTTGTTTTTGTCAAATTGACACAAACCTAGACATATTTTTGGAAGAGGAAATCTCAGTTGAGGAATTGCCTCTATCAGATTTGCCTAATAGACAAGTACGTGGGGTGTTTTCTTGGTTGGATTGATAAGGGAGGGCCCAGACTACTATTAGCACTGGTGCTCCTGGGCAGGTGGTCCTAGGTTATACAAGAAGCCAGTCCCTACATGGTTTCTGCTTCACTTCCTGCCTCCACGTTCCCACCTTGACTTTCCATAATGAAGGACTCCAATCTCTAAGGTGAAATAAACCCTCACCTCCCCTAAACTACAAAGCAACAGAAATCAAAATAAGGCAGGCACCAGAGGCAGACTGTGCAGTGCCTGTCATATGCTATGCCTTCTGGAATTGAGGGGGGTGTTCTTTACATTTTGCAGGCTGGTTGCCTGGATTCCAGGATTGAGGTTGTTTATACACAGAGGCCTGTCATGAAGGATATGGCATCCTCCTCTATCGTGCCCAGCAAGTTTTTACTGCACATAACAACAAAGATTATCTCTCTCTCAGGAAGAGATCAGGTGGGTCTGCTGTCCTTCAGTGGTGTGTTTGCTTTCTCTAAGCCTGGAGTTCCTTCTCTAACTTTGGCATACTTTTCACACACACAAGTACACCCCGGTCCTGTTCATCCCATGGGAATGAAAAGGTGATGGTGACCCCAATATGAAGGTTGCCTCACTTGTGGTCCTATGAATAGTAGCTTTTCATGTCTGCTTTCGGAGTCTTGTATTGTTTCTCACAACCGGTGATACCGCAGCAGATAAAATGATGAGCTTGAAATTGTAGACCTAGCATAACAATTGCCTCTGGCGTTGTTCTGGTTCATAGAAATAAATACACGGGGCTGGAGAGATGGCTTAGTGGCTAAGAACACTGACTGCTCTTCTAGAGGTCCTGAGTTCAATTCCCAGCAACCACATGGTGGCTCACAACCATCTGTAATAGGATCTGATGCCCTCTTCTGGTGTGTCTGAAGACAGCTACAGTGTACACATATAAATAACAAATAAATTAATCTTTAAAAAGGAAAGAAAGAAATACATAAGCCTTACTGGTTTCACAAGTTCAGAACTGGTCCTGTCCTTAAGAAACTCCTATTCTTGGTCTCTCTCCCAAAGAATGGGTCAAGTTTTATAGAGAATAAAGCAATACGTTTAAATGGCTTTGGTTTGAAACCTGTGTAGTGGTAGAGGGTAGGCTTTTAATCTTGTGGGGCCTTCTATATTCTCATCAGTAAAATGGGTCTAATGATTGCTCTTAGGATTGACATGGGGATTAAAGAAGATACGTAATCTACTAATGTCTGTTTGTATTAGGATCCCTGTTATTGCTAATATCTCCCCCCTCATTAAAAATACTTGTGTGTGAGATGCCAATAAGTAATTGTTGACACAGAAAAAAAAAAAGAGAGATTCAATTCCAATATGATGCACGTGCTTTTGATTTTTTTAAGAGTCAAGTAAGTGGGTAGAATATTGCAGTAAGACCCAATGGATGTGCCTCTAAGGCTTAATATTTGCATCTACAGAAAGGGGGACCTACGCCACGGCTGAACAAAATTTTCTATCCCAAGATGTCAGAAATTAAAGGAAGTGGATGGGTGTCTCTGGATAACGTGAAGTAATCTGAATCAAAGCTCTTCCTAGCTGCGCCCCCCAACTACATTTTATCTTCTAGAATCAGGTGGATCAGAAGTTCAAGGTTATCTTAGCAATAAGTTTTAGGACAGCTGAGCTACATGAGACCCTATCAACACACACACACACACACACACACACACACACACACACAGACACACTTTAGAATGACACTGATCACAATTAATACTCTAAAACTATCATCACCACTGACTCCCTGGGGAGACTGTGTACAAGAAAAAGACAGGAACATGCCTCTGGATGAACAAGAAATTCTAAGCAGTATAAAGTCACTCTAATCTTCTGACATCGTCTTTGAACTGTCAGAGCTTAAATGTTGTGCCCTGCCTCCCACCTAGGGATTCCTATACAGTGCTTCTAATGCCCCAGGCCTAGTCAATAAAAGACCCAGAAGAACCTGTCAAAAGTTTGATTATCCAAAGGGTCATTACCAGTTAGGGTTGGAGCCTCCTTTTCCTGTACCCCACTCACCTGTACTAGACTGGTTCTGTTTGTGACTGTTTTCATTGGCAATCAGGGTTCTCATAGTTCCCATCTCCCTCTTCCTCTCTCTTTCTATTGAAACGTCCACGCTTATAGATGGAGAACACCATATTGTTAAGACATGCCTATTTGCTTTGTTTTCGAACTTGATCTGCAGATTTAAGGAAATCTCTATCAAAATCTCGGCAAGTTTTCTTGTAGATACCAACAAGTGGGTTGGTTCTCCGTACAGACTCTAGGAAGAAGTAAAAGACCCAAAAGCTCTAGCACAACATTGCAGAACAAAGTCAGAAGACATTTATTCCGTGTTGACTCCTCCCACAAAACTATCATGATCTCTGGTACTGATGAAAGATGGGAAATAGGATCAAACTGAAAGTCCGGAAGTAGACCCACTCAGTCGGTTATACTGTTTGTGCGCATGCGTGTGTGTCTGCGCGCATGCGTATGTGTCCAAATGCCAGGGGCAGAAGCCAAGGCTTGGGGCATGCTAGACATTCTAACGCTGAGCTATATATCCCAGGTCTGAAATTACTCTTGCGTGTGCATCCCTGCACTGAGATTGCAGATGTTCTCTCACTATATGGCATTATCAGCGGGTTTTTGGTAGGAAACTGTGAACCGCACCACAGGGGAAAGAAATGATGTTGGAAAAATCAAATATTCACGTGTTGGCAAAAACTATATAAACAATTTGTATTTCTTCACTAAAAAGAAAATTAACTCAAAAGTCATCACAGATAGAAAACACTGAAATGTAAGAACTTCTGTAAGATAACGAAAGAAAAATCAATATGAATTTGTGCACGGCAAATGACTTCTTAGATGCACCACCAAAACCTTGCTTTGTTGTGTAGATTTGCAGCAGAAGTTAGCTGGTTTTATGGTAAAGTTATTATGTCTATATGGGAAAAGATTAAAGAGACCTTATTTACTGTCAGATGGACTCGAGATAGGCTGTCTTAAAAGCATTATTAAGACTTAAATTATGCCACTGTTGCAAAAACTGTAATTATAATCAAGAAGCCCTTTCTCCCTGTTTTCTCCCTCCCCCCTTCCCCTCTTTCTTCTTTCATTAAAAATGAAAAGTAGGAGCAAAGCTGAATGTCTGCTCTAGGAAGTGTTGATGGCTTTCTTAGAGCCAGATGATTTGTGTGTTAAGCGGTACTAAGGGCCTAGATCCTTTGTAGAAGAGGCAACCTGGCAGCTTTTCACCTGAGTTCATGCCCAGAAGAATGAGAGACACTTATCCACTTAATTACACCCCACACCTTCGATCTAAGCAGCCTAGAACCAAGAGGTAAAGCTCAACCTCCATCCCATACACGTATATCAGTACTATAGGGAGCTGCCCTGCATCCCTGGGCTGTCTCTGACCTTGGGACCCTCCACTGTGGCCAATGAGAAGTGGGAGGAGTTTTGTAATATAGACCTTCCATGTGTGCGGGAGCTCACTAGAGAATTCTGGAGCTGTAAGTTATAGTATGTATGACTCGGGCACTTCTAAGACCTTACAGGAGGAGACTATGACTTGGCCAATTTAGAAGTTAATGGTCCCAAGTTAAATGGGAGTTAGGGAACAGAGCTTTCAGGCAACTCTGGGGGTTGGGAGTCTGGTGACTATCTATAGGAAACGGCTTCTAACAAATGGCTAAAACCTAGGCCAAGTGTTTCTGGATCTTTCTAGATCTTTTCCACTTAAAAGCAGGCAATCTGCAGAGCTGTATAAAAATCCCTGGATTTATGAGTGATGATGGTTTGTTCAATATTTTTAAGGACACCCACTGGTCAAATGTAGCCTAGAAAACCATCCTTTCGTGGTGTGCCTTCTGAACAATAAGAACAAATTTTTAATTCTTTTGTAGGGGCTGGGGAGCTAGCTAGCTAGCTAGATAAACTGATTCTAAAATGTGAAGAACCTTCACTTCTAGCAGATGCAGCTTTTCCTTCTCTCAAAAACATGTCTCCAAGACTTTGGTTAAAACAAATAGAGCTTAAGTGATTTATTTCAATATTTAGATAACAGATGGTACTTGGGTCTAGGCCAGTGGTTCCCAATCTTCCCAATGTTGAAATTCTTTAATGCATGTCTTCATGTTCTGGTAATGGTATCCCCCAACTATGAAACTTTCATTGCTACTTCATAACTGTAATTTTGCTACTGTTGTGAGCTATAATATCTATGTTTTATGATGATCTTAGGTAACTCCTGTGAATGGGTCATTTGACCCCTAAAGAGGAGAACCTGAAGGTTAATCTCTAAAAGTTGGAAACCATACTGGTCTAGGCCACCTCACAGAGAATGTGGGAAAGGCAAAAGCTTGCTGATGTCTCTGCTCTTTTGAAGACAGAACCACATCTAGATGACACATTTGAGCACCCTCCTCTCTAACCACACTCGGAGGATGGAAGTGTTAATAGAAACAAAACTATCAAGAAATGTGGCCATCATGAAGAAAATCTGGGGGGCTGGGATTTCTCAGGAGAAGCGCTCCTGTCATTTAGATACGCAGGACCACGGCCTCAGTCTTACTCCTTGAACTGACCGGTTCACACTCTCCATGGAACGCGAAACATTAAAGATGATGGCAAAGGAACGCAAGAGGCTCAGGGTCCAGATGCAGAAAGCCCTGGACATTAGCACAGAGCGGAAGATGGGAGGGTGGAGGGAAGTTAACTGTAGTAATCCTTGGGGCAGTGGAGTTGTGGGGGACCGTGTCCTTTGATTGTTTTCCTCTTTATATATTTGCATGGTGATTGTTTTCCCTGCAAAGAACTTACATAACATCTATGTTGTGATAAACAGGCATGTTTGAGAACATGTAAAAAAAATAGTCCATATATATAATTTCTCTCATGACAGATATTATTTGTAAGCACAGCTGAAGAAGCCCAATTCTGAAGGAAGAAGAGACGGCTTATTCAGTGACTCTCCATGTGCCTGTCACGATTAATGGCATACGTGATCAGCCTCTGGTAGAGGGAGGGGCACCCTACCCTAGTCCTTACAGGTGACCTCAACCAGACCAGAGGGACATAAAGACTCCTTTATCTTTCTCCAGGGTCCATGGAGTTTGGCGCAGGTGGTTTTTGTTAGTAGCCGAGGCTGTTGAAATCGAGAAGTTGGTTATCAGCTCTGGCTGATGTGGACCCACCAAGGAAGCCCAGACCCACCTGAGGGCCTCAGGCCTTACCTGTTTCTATCTGGTCCTCTCCTCGTGATTCCCCACAGCCATCTGATAAGATGCACTTAGCTGTCTAGTTTGCATGTCCCTGCCAATTTTCATTCAAATCATATGCAAATACTGAGGGTAGGTTGCTGGGGACAGAGGTTGTGGTGAAATGCTTCAAAACTTGTAACCAAATCACTCTATTAACCCAGGAAGAGGCCTTTTGATTTAGGCTTCTATTTGCATCAAAAGTACTGTTAGGCCCCTGTTCATCTGAACTTGCAGATGGTGGCTTATCTCACCTCTGGTAAAGGTGGGATTAAGCACCGTGACTGGAGACAGCAGGGATGCCCTGAATTCATGCCAAGGGGATGATGGAAGCCCCCCTCAAAGTACAAGCTGGATATGAGGGGGGAGAGGAGGATTGGGGTTCCAGAGATTCAGCCAGGCCCCAGCAAGTTTCTAAGCCACAGGACAGAAGTCAGAGCCAGGGCTTGGCAGATGCAGGGTTCTGGGTCCTCTGGGGCACCTGCCTGGAGTGTTTATACAGTGGCCATGTCAGCAGGTTGAGGCTTTCTCACACAAAGAGAAAAGCTCTGCATAAGCCCGCTGATGAATGAAGTCCTGAAAGGAGAGGTAATTAGATATCTTACCTAGGCAAGGGACTAAACTGGGTTGGGAAGGGGTGGAGTATGGTGGGGGCTGGAGTGGAGGCAGGAATTTTACAGAAGTATTTCCTGTTTCCTGGTCCTCCCCTTAGCTGATGCACCCAGATGATCAACGCAGAAATTCAAAGGAGAGCCTTTGTGTGTTCAGAACAGCGGCCCAGGACAGTGCCTGTTTCTGATTGCTGTGCTTGTGCCCAGGGAACCCTGACTGTTTTCAGAATTTTAGACGACAGAGGCCACATTTTGAATTTGCCCTGGGCCAGGCTGTCCTGGGTGACTTCAGGGCTCACAGGGACAAAGGCAGTTTCAGGCTACATGTACTCCATGAGACACACAGGCAAGCACACCCGGAACTCACTTAAACCTATACATGCATGCCCTTGAAAGTGTACCACGGGCCTATCTAGATACATCATAATATCCTCAGATGCCCTGTAGCCTGGAGCCATCGTGCAAGCCAGGGAGTGACCCAGGCTGGCATCTCGGATGGATTAGGACAGCGGTTGGAAGCTGGGATGGAACTGATACCCTTGGAAGGATAGATGTCCAGGAGTTTGGGGGCAGAGGAGTAGACAGTGTACAGAGAAGAGCGCAGATAAGCAGGGTTAGCAAGGCCCTGCCTACCTGCCATAGGAAGGCCAGCAGCACCAGGCCAGGGGAAATGAGGGTGCTGAGGGGAGATAGTGAAACGGGACCTGCAGTCCATAGGCGAAGCTCACACTAGCCACTTCCTAGATGTGAACCATTTCTAGCCCTCATACCTATACGATCCAGCAGGAAGGATTCTTACCTCAAGAATCTGACTAATGACGTGGCTTGCCTAGAGCCCCACAGCCAAAATACGGAATGCAGGTGTAGATAGTGTCTTCTGGATGCTTCCATGTGACACTTGTCAAGGAACGTAGAAGTTGACCCCTGCTCCCCCTCATCTTCCCCACATCACCACACACACACACACACACACACACACACACACACACACACAGAGTTATACTTATTTTCTTAAAGAACACATACGTGGGCGATTGCCGGCCACTGCTCACCCCCATGACTACAACTGGAAGAAGAGGCAACGGTTGCAGACTGGCTTCTCAGCCTTGCTATGGTAGAGTTGACACTTGGGGCAGATGATTCTTCATCATGAGGACTGCAAGTCTGGAAGCACAGACTGATGCTCCCTACTGGATCCTCACAAGGTGGGAAGGAAAAGCCTTCTGTAGCTCTCTCTATATAAACTCTGACCCGCCCTAGGATCTCTATCTTTCTGACGCCCAAAGGTCCTACTTCCTAATACTATCACGTTGGGGACCAGAATTTCCCCAATGAGTGTAAGTGGGGGAAGCGAGTGTTCCACCTGGGGGAAGGCACAGTGGCTGCAGTGTCCTGCTTTCAGTTCCTAGTGTGACAAGCACAAATATCTCCAGACATTACCAAATGTCCTTGGTAACATCACCCTCAGGTGAAACCTTCCAGCTAGCTGGACAGGTGGCTGGGACAGTCTGAAGGAGACTAGACAAGCCTTTGGCTCTGCTAACAGATTCCAGTTCTTGGGATAGCCCTCTCCTTTTGGCCTTGGTGCTGACCATCTGGATGGACAAGTGGCCTTCAGAAGCCCTCTGGAAAGCCTTCCAGGTCTTGCAGGCACTAGTCACACCCTCCCCCATGGGCCACTGGACTGCCGTAGGGACACTTTGTCCAGCAGTCCTATCTGTACCCCTGGAGCGTGCAAGTTCAGGGGCCAATTAAGAAAATTAAAAAAATCTGAGTCTTAGTTCAAATGAGTAGCTTCCTCTGGCACTTTGATTCTTTGGTAAGGAGTGCCTGCCTACTAAGGAATTTCAGGAATGGGGCCTTGATAATGAGAAGAGGTACCTGCCCCACAGAGGGCCCCTCACTGTCCTGGTACACCTGCCCCAAGTGGATGTCCTCTGCATCTGCAGCAGGCTCTCCCCATCTGGGCAGGAATCTTGCTGGGGTTGGCTCTCCTTTCTGGGTCCTGGGCTTGCTCCCATATCGCTAGCATAGGCTGCTCACTACAGTGCCTACCTCCTGGGGAAAGCAGACATCTAACTATTTGGCTACAAGTCAGGAAAGACTACCCCTAATGTAATGTTTTTAGTTGTTTTACGCTCCTTTTTAAAATTTGTGTTTTTATTTTATACAGGTGAGTATTTTGCCTTCACAAATACAAATGTAGCATTTGCATGCCTACTGTCCGCAGAGGTCAAAAGAAGGCATCTGATCCCCTCAAGTGACAGATAGTGAGCCACCATGTGGTTCCTTTGTAAGAGCAGAGTTCTTAACCACTGAGCCATCTCTCCAGCCTCTCTTGTTCTCTTCTCGGGCATCAAGACAATGGTATCCCTGTCTTAAAGACGGATAAGCCAAAGCCCAGAGAGATAAAGTCATTTTTGTCAAGAGCTTGAAGTTACTGGGAGTGGAACAAGGACAATGCTTCTCAAAGTGGCAGAGTGGCACCCAGGGTGGTGTCTTATTCTGTGTTAAAGAAAGTAGGATTATAGGAGAACTCCAGAGGAGTGTCTTAACTGGTCAGTACATAGAGGTGGTGCCTTTTTATTGTGGGTAGTGTTTCACTATGCAGCCCAGGTCAACCTCGAACTGTGGTCCTGTGTGTTTCTCAAGTGCTGGGATTAGAGTCCTGCACTATGTTGCCTAGCTGAATTCTTTTATCACTGCAAGAGAGCTTGCCTGGCATTCCGAACATTAGTTAGTAATGTCTCTCCAGGCATCAGTATATACAGTGGTTCAGTGCTTAGACTTAGAGCCCGAGGGAACAAAGGTATGTCCCTGACATCTGATGCCAACGTGTCTTCCAGCTTCTTCCTCTGTGAGCTGGAGATAAATGGCTATCTCACGTCTCATAACTGAAGAGATGCAACATAAAGGAGTCTCTTAAGGCTTTTGGAAGAGATGCATCCCATGTAACCTGGGCTCAGGTCACCCAACCTGTCTGAGACTCATAGGGCTTACCTGTCAAGTAAGGGAAAACACAGTTCTATTCTGGGCCAAGAGCTGTAGGTAAATCCTGCAGCCTGAGCTGGTGCCTGATTGCAGGTAAGGCAGGATGCTCAGCTGGGTACCAGGAGCCTGAGACTGAATTTTTCTCTGAATTTTTCTTTTGAAGTTCAGGAATCTTGAGGGAACAAAAGGTCTCAACAAGAACTTTAAATACTTGCTGACTGTGCCCTTTTGTTCCCAGTAGCCCTGTGGCCCCGAGACCAGGTGGGAAGAAAACAGCTTGGCTCTTCTGAAAAGGAAGAGAGTTGCCCTTGTAAGGCCCCAGGGGCAGCTCCCTCCTCCTCCTTCCCTGTGCCCTGGTCCCTTCTAATACACACGTACCTTTATGTGGCACTCACAGTAGGATGATTGTGAGCACCAGGGAAAGGGGCAAGGAAGGACCAGAGGGAAACATGAGTAATAATTGCTACTCTCTCTGAAGAGCTTATTGCTTGCCCAGAGCCTGGCTGGGGCTTCTCCTTTAAGGTCTGTGGAGATGCGTGGATTATGTTCTGTCTTTCATGAGGAAACGAAGTTTCAGACAGGTTAACTACTAAACTCAAGGTCACAAAACTGCCAAGAAGTGGAGCCAAGATCCAGTTCCAGTGCCTTCACTGGTCTAGCATCCACAATTATTCCTTCCTCTCTAGAGTTATGTTTTGTCCGTGTATGGTTAGAGCAATAAGAAAAGCAATGTGCTAGTTAGGTGTGGTGCACACACCTTTAATTCCAGCCCTTGGGAGGCAGAGGTAGGTGAATCTATGTGAGTTTGAGGTCAACCCAGTTTATAGAGTGAATTCCAGGACAGCCAGGGCTGTACAAAGAAACCCTGTCTTGGAAAATAAAATTATACATGAAGATGAAGGAGGAAGAGGAGAAGAAGAAAAAGGAGAAGAAAGAGGAGGAAGAGAAAAAAAGGAGAAAGAGAAGGAGGAGGAGAAGAGGAAGAAGGAGGAAGAGAAGAAGAGGAGGAGGAGGAACAGGAGGAGGACGAAGAAGAGGAGGAGGAGGAGGAGGAAGAGGAGGAAGAAGAAGAAGAAGAAGAAGAAGAAGAAGAAGAAGAAGAAGAAGAAGAAGAAGAAGAAGAAGAAGAAGAAGAAGAAGAAAAGGAAGGAAGGAAGGAAGAAGGAAGTAACTATACAGTCCTTGTGAGCATCTCAGTGCTTTGTCCACTCCCAGAACTTACCATCTCTGCTGTCCTACTCAAGGAACGGTGGCATGCTTAATTTTTTGTATCGAGGGATAGCAGAATAAGTGAAAGCATCCTGCTCTTGCACACACCTCTCATCTCTCCATCTGCCTCTGGCTGCAGCATCTTCCCGTGAGGACTGTCAGTATCCCAGAGGCCATCCCATTCACCCTACTTGTGTAGCCAAACACTTAGTGGTCCTGGGTTTAGGACTGGCTCTACTCAAATCCTGGCTTTGTTTACTCACTCTGTGAGCTTGGGCCTGGAAGTTAAGCTTTCTGAAATCTGTTTCCTAAGCAGGGATAATATTTCCTAGCTCCCAAGGCTGTAGAGAAGACTCAGAAACATGCACTTACTGCTGTGTGCTCTTTTAGGAAAAGGGATGCCAGGAAGCCACGCGCCGTTCCCATCCATTCTTCACCCTCTTACTACTGCAGAAACAAAGGCACCAGACTGGCCAAAGTAGGCTGTGGACACAGACGTGGGGCATCCCCCTACCTCTTGGGCTTGGGACTGTGGGCTGCCATTTTTAACAAACTGGCACCTATAGCTTTATTAGATTAGATGTATTAATTCTGTAGAATCAAACCATAGATTAATTCAACAGGAGTCCACACGACTCATCCAGTTCTGCATGAGACTCATTAACGGGGAATCCTTATCTCTATCCCCTGCTCTCCGGCCAGACCCACCATGATGGCTGTCCACAATATTTTCAGCTTGAGGAGGGTGGCTCATGGGTATCACATCATCATATTGCCATTTATTTGCCCTGTGCTTTTGAAATACCAAGTGGGATTAAGTTGGGGTGAAAAATAGACACACAAACTAATGGCAATTCAATAAGACAAACATAAAAGTCTGGAAGTCATGAACCAAAAGGAATATGGCAACCCTTGGTGCAAGAGATCCAGGTTCTCCTCTGCCCTGACCATGACACATACAAAGTGTGCCTCATAGACCAAGAGAGCTGCTGATGTTCCAGCACTCAGACTCACGTTCTAGTCAACAGAAAAAAACAAGGAAGGAAGAGAAAGACCACTCCTGCTCCTTGTCTTAGTTTTTTGATATAGTGTTTCTCTGTGTAGCTCTGGCTGTCCTGGAACTTGCTCTGTATATAGTTAAGGCTGGTTTAGAACTTGGAGATCCACCCGGCTCTGCCTCTCAATTGCTGGGATTAAATGTGTGTGGCACCATTACCCAGCTAAACTGTATATACTACTTCATGGTATAGATTATCATTTGTACCAAACTGATGATCATAGACCCTCGCTTGAATATACAGCCTCCCCTCCCAGTTATATGAAATTCTGCTCCAATTGCATGTGGCCTCAGGAAGGGGCGAGATTAGAGAGGCAAGAAAGGACTAGGGGAGGGGGCTGTGTTGGCACAGTCATGGGAAACTAAAACTGTTCATGGGAGGGAGGCAAACCTCCCAGTGTGTCTGCTTTAAGGTCACCTAAGCTGTGTCCCTAACAACCTTTGCTTGGTAAGCCAGTAAACTCAATGGTTCTCTAGGGTGAATGCTGGTCGAGTCAGACCTGGGTTTGTTGTTAGAACCTTAAGAGGAGTGGGTAGACATAGTTCAGGTCTCCTCCCCGGAAAGAATTTTGGCAACATATCTCTACCCAGAATCTGTTGGTTGGCCTTCCTCCCCTGGCCTATTTTGAGGAAGGACACTACTCTGTCTAGCCATTCTTGGTCCAGACAAAGACCAGGAAGTCTAGATCTCAGTAACTAGAATGATTGTGTATTGAGGAAGAGCTTGTAGCCGCTGCTACCATTGAAGAAATGACTTCTACCCTTACCTCTCTGTTTTGTTGATCTGCACAACGTAGTCATCATTTTGTTAGATTTAGCTGAGATTCTGTGACATGCCGGTTCTTTCCTGAGGATGGTGGACATTCCACGACTCTCAAGAAATACTCCTATTTCTTGGGACCACATGCTTGACTTTGAATATGTTTGTTAATAAGCAGAGGACTTACTGACTCACAGCCTCTCAGGTGATACTGAACCCATCTGGGATGACTTCATGTTGGGTAATATGAATAGAATCACCTGGTCCCTGACAGCAGCTGAGGAGGCTCACAGGACTAGCTGCAGTCACTACTGTTATCCCTGTCTCATAGGGAAGCACAGTGAGACCCACAGTAGTGTAAGGAGGCATGCAGAATTTCCACTCAAAGCCCAAGTTCTTCTAAGCCCAAGGCCCTATCCACTGCCCGGCATGCCATTCTGTACATGATGCCACTGAGTGCAGCATCCTTGTGGTTGTGGAAATCCAAAGAGTGGCTTGTCTTGTAAGTGTGCTTCTTGGAAGATTTTATAACCAAACGTGTTTGGTAGGATGCTGGCCTGCCTCTTCTGCAAGGAGCCTGTGGATCCAGAACTGTGGAGGATGCTGGTTACCTAGTGGGTCAGAGCTTTCTTTTGGACCTTCAAGGACCACACTTCTTAATACCAGTGTGTAGTGCGGCTTTGCACAGAGGTCTTGTATACCAGTGGTCAATACTGATCTCATGAGTAACTTCGTTAGGTTGTCTTTCACCTCCAAAATTTCTGCCAGTGGATTCCATCAGAACAGAGTTATAGCTGGGGTTCTGGGTTGGCTGGAGTACCCAGAAGGAACCACAGTGATTGCTCCGGGGCCTTATACCAGGAGGATCCAAGAAGCGCCAGCCAAGGAGTGCTGCCAAGCCTGGCACTAGCTCTACCTAGAGATGGATTGGCCAAAAAAAGTTTCCTTCTCTCCTCCCCTTGAGCTCTGGGCCTTAGGCACTATAGGATTATACACTAAATCCAGAGGGTAAGATGCAGGTTTAGAAAGACCTCTGGGTTTGGGGAGAAAGTCTATAGGGATGTGAAAAGAGACCCTGAGTCCTTTGGGGGATTCTTGTACACATCTGTCTCCTGATGGCTCAGCCTTATGAAAGAAGAGGTATCAGGAGGGTGGGAAAAGGAATTGCCAGGGAGTTGGGGGGCCTAAGGATGAAGCTTCAGTGAGTTCTCCATCCTTGGTGGGCATGGATTTTCATGTTGGGAGCATGGGGATCATTTAAGCCAAAGTGAAAATAATACAACTATTGCTTTAGAAATTTCTCTGGGGAAATGTGAAGACAAATACCAAAAACTGTCATTCAGGATTCTCCAGGGAAAGAGAACCCAAGAGATGGGAAGAGAGAGGAGAGTAGGAAGGCAAGAAGGAGAAGAGAAGGGGAGGAGAAGGGGAGCAGAAGAAGGGAAGGAAGAAGGGAGAGAAGGGGGAAAGGAGATACAAGAGACTTGGTATGTGTGTGTGCACATGTGTGCATGTGTGTGTGTGTATTCATAGTTGTGTGTGTGAGGGTACATGTGTGTATTTAGGTATGCATGTGTACATATGTGTGCACACGTGTGTGTTCATGTGCATATGTACATGTCTGAATGTACAAGTGTGTAATTGTCTGCATAATTATATGTATGAGGGTGCATGTATATATTTGAGTATACATGTACTCTTATGTGAGAAGACCAGAGAAAAACCTCAGATGTCATTTCTGGAAGCTCTTCTCATTGTTTATAAGATAGGGTCTGTTCTAGTCAGGATTACTATTACTGTGGTGAAATGCCATGACCAAAGCAATTAGGGAGGAAAGTGTCTATTTGGCTTTACATATCCTAAGTCACATTTCAATGAGGTAGGAACTCAAACTAGGCAGGAACCTTGAGGGAGAGGCTTATAGAGGGGTGCTGCTTACTGGCTTGCTCAGCCTACTTTCTTATAGAGCCCAGGACCACCTGCCCAGCAATGGCCCCACCCACAACTGACTGGTTCCTCCCCTATCAATCACTAGTTTAGAAAAATGCCCTCCTATAGGTCTGCCTACAGTCCAGTCTTATGGGAGCATTTTCTCACGTGAGGTTTCCTTTCCTCAGGAGACTCTAGCATGTGTCAGGTTGATATAAAACTAGCTAGCACGGGGTCTCCGGCTGAGCACCAAGCCCCAGGGATCTGCCTGCAGCCACCTTCCTAGCACTGGGATTATGGGTGCACATCACCACACTGGATGATTTTTATGTGGGCTCTTAGGCTTTCAAGATGAGCACTTTATAGACCAGGCCATCTCCATCTCCTGGGTCAATAAAAGGCCCGCTTTAAGGAACTGGCTCTCAGGGTTCTGCACAAGATCAGAAGGTTGTAGACTCAGACAGACTTCGATATTGTCATCTTGGGTCAAGAAACACTCAGGGCTATATGCTATGATTTGCACCCAGAAGACCCTGGGGGAGAGGGGTATAGGGCTATCCATGGCCCAGAACTGTGAAATGGTTCCTGCCCTACACCAGCCTTGGTTTGGGCTTGTCTCCTCCTGGCTCTAAGTGCTCTGGCCAGGCCTCATTAATCTCGTTAATCCATCTTCTCTGTCCTGCCTGAACTGTAGGCTCATCGAAGACAGAAGCCATGCCTTCTCCCAGAGTCCACTGCACTCACACAGTACCTGGTGCGTAGTAGGTAATCAATAAGCACGAGAGGACAGTTTTCCACCTGGAACGTGTCCCTGTGTCATGTGCACCTTGTCATCTCTTCCTCTCCTACCCCGGTCCCTAGGATGCTAGCAGCCACATATCCTTGCAGGGCAGAGATGTTTACAGACCGAATGGTGCAGTATAAAGCAGGTGTTGGGCTTACTCATAATTCTGATATTGGCATTCAATGTGTCCACTGGTTTGTTTACTTTTCTTCTGCCTGTTCATTAAATGTCACGGGCGCCTGTGTGCGGCAGGGTCGGGTGCTGGGTTCACACAACAGGGAACGGGCATGGGTTTTTGACTTTACTCTTAACGAGTTCGCCATGTAACAATGACAAAACACTGCGTTCCACGGGCAGTGAGAGAATTCGGGGTATAAAAGGAGCAGAGGGGAGACTCCTATCCTGAATAAATGGAGAGTCTTCTCCTCTGCCGGAGGAAGCAGCTAGGTTGAGTCTGAAGGGAAGGAGCCCATTCAGGGCTCCTCGGGGAGGAGCAGGGTGTGAGCTGGCAGCGAGAAATGACATGGGAAAAGTTCCCCTGGCGCTGCCAGGACAGGCCTGGAGGCCAATGTGTGGCGCAGGGAGATGTCCCAATAGAGCAATTCTTTGGCACTCCTGATGGGAACAGGATATTTTTTCCATGACTCTTGCTAAAGTCCAGGCCAGCTGTTTATCTGCTTCTTGTCATGAAAGACTACTCACCTGGAACAGGCCTTGGTCCCTGGGCCTGCCTTTACCCTTATCCTGGCTTGACTCCTACCTCCTTCAGGAATCCTAAGCCAAGTGAAAAGGGGTCTGGGTCACGGGATGAGGCAGTAAAGACAGACTGGACAACTCCAGTTAGCTGGAGGACTCCAGGCTCCCTGTGCTCCAAGGCAAGCTGAGGCTTGGCCTTGCTAACTCCATCTCTAGAATGAAGGTGGATAAATGTATTTCAGTTACGCGCAAGGCAACACCTACTTACTGAGCCCTTTACTGAGCCAAGGCTGGCCTCTGATGGGCAGAGGTGAGCATTTAGACTCAGCCCATACTCTACTGAATCCCCTGCTTACCTTCTAGCTCATCACTGGATATGGCAGATTCTTCAAAAAGGCTTTCCCTGATCTCCCTTGCCAAGGGGTATCCAGTCCCCTTCCCTAGTCCCCTTCCCTTGTCACTGCAGTTGAATCTTCAGTGTGCTTGGACACCGGTCCAATCCTGTACCTCTGGGTAAAATGTATCTGGAGAAGTGTCATTGGTAGAACACTAGATTCCTTTATTTCCGGGCACAGAAGGTGGGTAGAGAACATAGAATCCTAAGTAGGAGTAGTGTGCCCTTTACAAAGTCTGATTCCTCCAGGCTGTGTCCCTTTGGGATCTTCTAAGGTTTCATTTCGGCCAGCATCACCGGCTCCGTTTCCTCCATTATGGCAGGAATTATGATTAAGCAGTTCAAGCTCCCAGTTGAACCTGTGAGTGTTACCTGAATGTCCCCCACGTGGAAGACCCTGACTATATAGACGCCTTCTCAGAGGTTTTTTTTTTTTTTTTTTTTTTTAATCTCACTAAGTTGTCACCTGTCTGCACCATTAGCTGGATCACAGGGTTTGATCTAGGTGAGAGATCAGAAAGGCGTTGGATTCACGGGCTAACACCACTTGGTCTGCATTACCACAAGCACGTTGTTGTTGGGAGAAACATTGTGTGTCCATGGCTGAATGGTACCCCTCAAATATTTGTCCTTCACTTCATCCTTAGCACCTGCAGATTACGAAGTTGAGGACTTGGGAGCTAAGGACTCTCTAGTGGGCCTAAGATAATGGCAGATGTCCTCACTAGAAGTTGGGGTGGGAGATGGCCAAGAGAAAGTGAGGCAGGGACACAAGCTGTGTAGCCACAAGCCAAAGGACACTGGGGCTGCTGGGAAGATGTAATTAATGGAGAAGCCCATCAAGTTCTGAGACACCCCGTTTGTGGTGGGTTGTAGAGGAAACTTAGGAAAAGAATACGGTAGTCTTTCCAGGGCCCTACAGTCAGGAGCGCAGTGATGCTGATCATTGACTGACCAACCTGGATTAGGGATAATCCAGTCCAAGGGCTCCCTCTGCTTAGCAAGTCCCAGGCAATTCTGTTACAGTGATTACGAATTACACGGCATACGCGAATTCATCTGACTTACATCGTTTGTCTGAGGAGGTGGGGAGAGGGGGCACAATGACCACAGAGCTCGATTGTCATCATTGGCTGAATGAAATCATCCTGTAACATGGGGAGGGAGATGGTAGAAGCTGGTCCATTCCCCATGGTAGGACCACAGGGTGCCATCCAGAAAGCTGCTGTCCTGCAAGTCCAGCCAGGGACAATGCATTTGCTGGGGTTATCTGTTGCAAAGTTTCACATTCTTCCAATAAAGGATCCCCGTCTATCTTTGCTTGTGTGTCACCCCTGAAGCCTTGGCTTCCCACTCTCCCCAGAGCAAAGTAACAGCCAGTCACGTTTCTTTTAAGAAGGAGCCCAGGGTGAAGACAGTCTGAATCACATTGTAATTGCACCCTATAATCGCAAGGAACTTAAGTTGATCCTCAATTTCTTTGTCTGGAAAACGGGAAGGAAATAACAACACTTTGTTTGCTTGCTTGCTTGGGATGCAAGCTAGCCATGGGAATAAACATTCTCCATGCACACACTGAGCAAGACATTGAGACAGGCAACAATCAGTTGCTCCTCCAAGCCCATCTCCGATTCCCTTGCCTCCTGGTTTATTTTTCCTGGACCTTCGGGAAACACCAGTCATTGCCACTGCCTATCTTCTACATCTCACAGTGCAATAATTAAGGTAGCCCCCTCTTTACTGGGGGCTACCATTATGATACTTTATGAGGAAGGAAGAATCCAAGGCAACACAGAAAGCCAGCTCGTAGGCAGTTCGGCTCGGTCTTTATCCCCTCTGCCTTCTGGGTTCGGACAGCTGGACCCCAGTGAATGCCCTGGACCACAGAGTTCACAGGCCTGTCATTGCATCCGATGGTAGGGGATAAGTACCAGTGGGTCAGAAAGATAGTCACTGGCAAATAAATGAATATCAAAGTCAAAGAGATCGGCTTGGCCGCCCGCTCACCTTCAGCCCTCATTTCCTATGTGACCCTCTGCCTGTCAGCTTTCTTTCAAAGGGACGAGGTAATAATACACTCTGAGCCTTGGCCTGGAGTCAGGCCAGGGATGATAAAGAGGCCTTTCATCTTGAACAGAGCCGGCTGCTGCAGCCCGTGTTCAATCCTCTGTCCCTGACGCTGCCCAGGATGGTATGTGCTCCGTGGTATTTGCGGAGAGGTGAACGACTCTTGCTTGTCTCAGCTCTTTCAGAGGTATTAAAAGTGGAAAAGCCAACTTTGCAAAGCTGGCCCGAGAGGAGAGAGGAGCTGTGCGCGCTGAATGGTCTGGTTTGGATTAAGCTCCTCCCTCTTCTGTTACGCAATGAGCTGAACACGGAGGCTTGTCCAGGTTGGGCCCTGCAGTTGGGAGAGTGCCTAAATGCTCACTGCAGCCACTTTGGAAGGGGTGAAGCCTTGGGCTGTCTGGCCTGGGTGTTCTCCAGCCCTGTCTTGCCTCACTACCTTGCCTCCTGCTGAGATGGGGCCATTAGTTTACTGATAAACAGGGGACACACTCCACCACTGCTACTGTTGCTCTACTAAGCCCAGCTGTCTGTCAGCGCACCCCCCCCCCCAACCTCCTAGGCCACTTGGGAGGGTGCCTTTCCTCTGCTCTGTCATTTGGAAACCCTGAGTTTGTGACCCAGATGGAGCACTCCAACATAAACAGGATCTATGATGGAGCTTCCAGAAGGAATACTTTCCACCCAAGGGGAAAAATAACCAATAATGAACAAGGTCTGCCAAACCTAGGGGTCAGGTGCTGTCTGAAGAGCCCTTGCTACAGAACTAAGGCTGGAATCTTTTCCCAGGGAGCCATGTGACTCCTTACTTCCTGTCCCACTGTGTCCCAGTTCTTTGGCCTTCCTCCGTTAGACAGTAGGGATGACCACGCATCACCAAGGATTGTGCTTCTACAGTTCTAGTGGCAGACTCCGTCAGTCAAATCTGAATGGATTTTTATAAATGACTAAAGGGGGAAAAAGGTCCACTGTGCTGTTAAAGGGTCACAGGATGGTCAAACCCAGTGCCCGTAGGCTTCCCTGGGACAAGACAGACTGGCGCATTTACACCTTGGTTGGCTGATTTATTGCTGGCCTGAGAGGTTCCTGACCATTAACTCTGCTGTGTGACACACCCAGAGTTACAGTAGTGTCACCTGCCTCATCCACCCGTGTGAAGGGACAGTGCTTTAGGCTTGCCATAACTCCATCTCAGATCAGCCTTGATGGGTGGACATTTCTGGTTGAACTTGGGTGAGAGACTCTAACCTGTAATCCACCCAGGTGAAATGTTACATCCTCTAACCGATACCATCTTCTCATTCTTCCAAACACTGGATATGGCTATTATCATTACATTTTCATTTCTATCTATAAGTTTGGACACTTTTTTTCTTGTCTTTTATCTTTATCATACCATAGCTCTTGCTTTTGGTTCACAGAGTCTATGTGAATTTTTAATAGAAAATATTTGCTGACCTTTAAACCGGACCATTGAGCTTTGCCAGAAAAACCCTTCACTGGACCATTCCACACCATAGAGAAGCCGGAAATTGTAGAAAGAGTCTCTTGTGTACTCTATGGAAGGATCACCTATTGATTAAGAAGCTGCCGGCCTATTAGCTTAGGCAGAAAATAGGAGGTGGGAGTTCTCTGGAAGAGAGAGAGGATTCTGGGGTCAGACTCAGGAAGTGATTCACCCAGAAAACTGATGGAGGTGGTCTTATAACCTTGAGGAGTGGAACCAAGCCACCACGTGGCAGGACTTAGAGAATAAACAGGTTAATTAAGTTATGAACTAGTTTGGGAAAAAACCAAAGAAAAGCATTCATAATAATAAGTCTCAAAGTCATTATAACTTGGAAAAGGCTGACGCTATAAGAAATCACTTATAAACCACAGTCGAAATTTTGGTTCAAGAGCTCTCCTTGGCCTTGGGAGGCCATGTAAAATTGATTAAAGACTTATTAGAATCCACACCTTGCTCTGGGACATCATCATCCCCCATCTCCCTTCCTGGATTCTCCAGTTTTCCTCACTCACACTGGGTAGGAAGCCCTTTTGCTCTGGCTTCCCACAGGAGTAACTGAACTGAAGGATCAATGGATCCCAAACCAATGAAGAATTAATTCCCTTATTCAAATATTTTCAAGCATCATGCAGATGGCCAGGTCAGTGTGAAGTGATATTCAACATCACCCTCACCCTCACGGATTAGGATGACTGGGAGGCCTAGAACTAGAATCTGACCTCTGGAGTCTAGCTGGAGTTGAGCTTGAGCTACTCCACGTGTCTTGACCAGGTCTTCACTTTCTCTGTCTCTCCATGATCATTTCTTCATCTGTGAAATGGGCTCAGATATCTTTACCTCTGGGCCCACTCACTGGGCCAGCTGGCATCAAAAGACACCATCAGAGGCAGCTAGCATTGCAGCCAGTGGCTTCCTCCTCTCCAAGGAAAGTAGCAGGGGATATTCGAAATTTTAACCTTTCCTGACTAGGACAAAAGAAGTCTCCTGAAGGCTTTGCAGCAGGTTTCTCATCCTTTCTTGCTCATCACGCCCTGCATGCCCCGAGGAATTCTGGACAGGGACTCACCACCCACAGCCCAGGGCACAGCCAAGCCCAAGGTCTGCATCCAGGATCAATAATTTTTTTTCTTGTTACCTTAAAGAATAATAATGCACGGTCTGCCAAGGCCACAGTCCTCTGTCAGTCCCTCTGTCTGCCTCTGGCCCTCCTCTCTTATTGTGTAATGTGCCCTTTACAATGTCCTTTCTGAGTTAGAAATGAAGCACTTGGGAGGGGGAGGAGGTAACAGGAGAAATTTGGTCGACTGAGCTCTGAATTTGCTGAGTTCTCGACTCCTTTTGCTGTAGTTACAGTCCCCAAGGACTGCTGCATGGCCCATGCAATAATAGCTCAACTCTATGGACCACTTCCAAGTCCTGAGGCCTCTGCATCTTCTCTCCCAAGAGATAGCACTCCAGCCTCTTTCCCCCTCCCCCACAGAAACCTTGCTCAGTGCAAGGCTGGTTTTATGCCTAAATGTCTTTACACACAAGATGCTTACAGCTGAATCATACATAGCATATTGGTCTCCAGTGTAGTTCTAAATGAGATCGTGGGTTATGCTTTTGTCTTCATGTTTGTCTTTGTTTTTTTCTAGTAGGGTTGTGTGCTCAACTGGCCCTGAGAGCTCCTGACCTTGAACTCCTGCCCCATTCTTGATCTGCTCAATCCCTTGTACTCCCCTCCCCTCCTCCCAGATTAGCTTCCGAGCCCATCTGACTCTGTATGTAAGGAGGAGGCAAGGCCTGGTAGCCACCCCTCTCTATACCCAGGCAGAATTATGTAGAGGACCTAATGTGGTCAACTGAATGTCTCTCCTTGCACTTAGAGTCTTGAGGGTAATGCAAGCTACAGGTAAGGAGTTGCTCTTGGGCAGGAGCTGAGGTGACAGTTCTCAGGCTCCAGTCACATGCATCCATATCTGACCATCACAGTGTCTACCTAAACCCCCACTTTCTGCCTGGCCTGACTCCCTAGACTTACCTTTGAGTCCGTAGGTCACTTCATGGCCATTCCTTCTGTCCTCTTCCATGTGTCACCAGAGTGAACTGATGTGTATAAGCTGTCTAGCTTGATGCCCTGGGCCGGGTACTGCAGCACTCAGTTCTCTGAGCATCTCTGCCTTTGCCCATCACCACCAGCTCTGACACTGCTCCTCATGGAGAGATGCCAGCCTTGACCCGGGATTCTTTCTCTGAGTTGATTAATGGGATTTTTATGATGGCAATATTTTGCGGTTTGCAAACAAAAGCATTTTCCCCAAAGTAGGTGTAATGAATTTTCCTTAACTTGACATGCACATTTCCTGAGGAATTATTATGGGTCGGGGTGAAAAGGAGAGCACCAGGAGGAGACACTCTGAGTGTTGCTACCAGAGGAAGGGATAGGGACTATGCCATGGCAGAAGACAAAATAGATACTCTTAATGACACTAATTATCATTAAGTGAGGGAGTGAAGAAATACACTCTCACCAGGAGGAAAGGAACCCCAGTAAAGCATACAGGACAAGGACTCTGGACAAAGTTTAAGTGGTACCTTCATCAGTAAGGCTGAATGTTAAGTCACTAGTGCTGGCCAAAGAATTCATGCTTGGCATCACCAATATTCTATTTATAGCCACTTAAATGCCTAGCCCTAGGGATTTGTCCTGGTCAGTATGATCAGAAAGGATCAGGTCCTAGGACCTTGCTCTGTCTTACCTGTCAAGCTCTTATGTCCCTGTGCCCAGTTCCCCGTTTGCAGCATGAATGAGAGTTAAAACTCTATTAATGACCTGGCAGGGTGGCTGTGAAGATGGAACATGGGATTCCAGTTTTCAACAATTGAAGGTTTAACAGCCTCATAATTCACTGGTTAGCTTGATTCAAAGAATGAGTTTGTGTTACTAAAGACTTAAAGGCATTTAAATTACTGTCCCACTGTTTGTAAGATAAGTGGATAAGTCTGAGTTCTTCAAACCAAAGTCCCTATGGGACTTCCCACTGTAGGTCTCCAAAATTTTCCAACAAACATCCATTGCAGATCCCTGCTCCATCCCAAAAAGAAGCAGGATCTTCCTGGGCCTCAGGCTGGCTGGTTCCTCTACCAGGCTCAGATCTCCTCCTCCTCCTCTTCTTTCTCTTCCTCCTCCTTTTTCTCCTCTCCTCTTTCTCTTCCTCCTCTTCTTTCTCTTCCTCTTTCTCCTCTCCTCTTCTTTCTCTTCCCACTCTTTCTCCTCTCCTCTTCCTTCTCTTCTTTCTCTTCTCCCTTCTCCTCTTTCTTCTCTCCTCCTTCTCTTCTCTCATCTCTTAGGTTTAGCACAATTCTTAATTCCTCACAGAGGGATTCCAGGACACTTGGACCAAATCAAATGCCCAGAATGAACAGACAGTGGTGAGCTTGGCTTGTTAGCCACTCTTTCAGTTGCTGTTGTGTTTATAATAGGTTAACTGGTACCCGATTTCCTTACAAGAACATAAGTTTCTTATGGATGGAGACCATAGGTAGCCTATTTGGAGTTGATCCCTAAAGCATCACTGACTATTCTCAATAATAGTCAAAATAAATAATTTTTTAAAAGTTTTTTGATACAGGGTCTCTTATGTCCTAGAACTTTCTTTGTAGACCAGGCAGACCTCAAACTCACAAAGCTCTACTTGACTCTGCCTCCCTAGTGCTGGAAGTAAAGGCATGCCCCAACCATATAGCATGTGTAAATATTTTAAGAAGTTAATTAATGTTATTTTTTCATCCTAGTAGGCAAGACAGCAAAACCTGTCTTGTCTATGTCAGTATCTCGAAGAGAAAACTCTAGGGCGGCTGCGACGAACTAAGAGACTAATAGATGTCACACTCAGGGTTATTGTTGCTATGGTCAAGCACCATGACCAAGGAAACCTGGGTTTATTTGGCCTTCACTTCCACATCACTGTTTATCATCAGAAGAAGTCAGGACAGGAACCCAAGCAAGAGCAGAGAGAGCTGCAGAAGCCATGGAAGGTGATGCTTAGTGGTTTGCCTCTTATGGCTTGGTCAGTCAGCTTTTTTAAATAGAATCCAGAATCCCCAGCACAGTGATGGTACCGCCCACAACAGGCTGGGCCCTCCCCCATCAATCACTGATTAAGAAAATGTCTTACAGGGTTGCCTATAGCCTGGTCTTACAAAGGCATTTTCTCAGTTGAGGTTCCCTCATCTCTGATGACTCTAGCACAGGCCAAATTGACATAAAACTAGCCAGTGCAATAGACAAATCTGCTCAGTTAGGCTGAAAAGTACATGAAACTATATAGCCAATGAACCTAATCATACATGAGTCATGATGTGCCCATTTGGGTCTGACCGCGATAAATCCTTTCTAGTAATATTAAAAGCCTAAAAGATTCCAAGGTCTACCCAACACTCAACCTAGAGATAGTTAATAGGCATCCATAGTCTAGGACCCAATAGATCCTGAACTCTGAGGATGTCCATATAAAATGACATAATATATGTGTTTAATTGATGTATGTCCTTCTGTATACTTTTAAATCACCTCTAGATGACTTACAGTATCCAGTACAATGCAGATTCTATATAATAATTTGTACACTGTGTTGTTTAGACAATAATGTCCAGGTCAGTCTATATAAGGTGTCTGGGGATACAGCTCAAGTGGTAAAGTGTTTGTGAGACAAGCATGGGGAGCTGAGTTCTTTTCCCTAATCAAAATCCAGGCAAGGCAGCATAAGCCTGTAGTCTCAGGTTTATGAGATCCATGGTTTATTGAGATAGAGATAAGAGCCTGGTACTTGTTGGTCAACCAGACTAGCCGAACTGATGAAAGTTTAAGAGACTCTGTCTCAAAATATAAAGTAGCATGTAATTGAGGAAGACACCCATTATCAATCTCTGGCCTCATAAGTATGTATACACATGCACACATACACACACACACACACACACACACACACACACAAACATGTGTAAACTCATATATGCACTCAATTTGTACATGTTCAGTACTGATGCATTTCCCCACAATTAGGGAAAGCTAAGTGGTTGATTCCAAGGAAGAAGAACCAGTGGATACAGAGGGCCATGACTGTGACGTATTAATGGAATGACTAATTGTTAAGTGGCTACAAAGAGGCAGGCTTGTGTCCTGTACTGGTGTTGTTGAAATAAATAGATGATTTCATTCTATGGGAGCCTACAGGCCAGTTGGTAAGACAGAAAGCAATTAAGCAAATACAGTATTAGTCTTGAGGAAAGTGTTTGAAAAGTCTGTGATTAATTTCCATGAATTTCCATAGCCAGAGGCAGCCTCATTCTGAGATAGGGATGGAGAGGGACTCCCCCCCATCGTGAGTGGATGAAGCTGGGGTTTGACCACTCTCATCCCTTAGGAGCATTGATTCTTTCTTGGTTCCACAAACACTGAGCCCAAGATACAGGTAGGCAAGATAGATCTGCAATTATGTGGGATTTACTGCAACCAGCCCAGGTGTTTCCGCACTGGATGGAAAAGCTGCTGGTTATGGTTTGTGTTTTGGGGGAAATAGCCACAGTTAGAAGTATTGCTGGTTAGAGTGCAAATGACAGACCTTGTCAGATAGTAATGGCATGCCCATGGCCTGGGTGCTGAGCATGAAGAGACCCTTTGATTGTTCCTCGGGAAATCCAGAACTTATTAACCACCTCCACCTCCCCAACCCCAGCCCCCCTCCTGACTCACATATTCTCTCCCCAGCCAGTACCCAGGGAGGTGTGACCAAGGCAAGGACACTTCTGAAACCTTAGAAGCCCTGTGAGCATTTGTGCCTTCATGTCAAGCTCATCTGACTTGGTGGTCCAAGGAGCTAGTCATTCTTCAGGGCTATCTTTAAGAGCTGACCCCTTCTTCATAAGCCTGACAGGATTAAATGTCACCCCTTCAGGATGCTCTTTTGGACATCCCTATCTTAAATCGTGTCCCTAGTCACGGTCTGAAACTCCACTCTGTCTGGTTTCATGTCACAGCCATGATGACTCCCTGGCATAGAAATACCCCTTATGTAATAATGGTGGCACTTGGGTGCTTTTTATCGGCTGTTTTCCCTACTAGCTGGGAAATACCAGGAGGGAAAGAATGTCCCTCACTGTTCTATGTCCTTTACTTGGGGTAGGTGTAAGGGAAAAATCTTACTGACTGAATGAAGTCTCCCTTCTTGCTTCTAGATCCTTCCCAGTCTACAAGGACAAACCTTCCATTGTTAGCGGAAGATGACACAATACACAATGTGTTCAGTGTCCCTGATCCCACTTCCTACCTTCTGCACCCAACAGACTCACACAGCTCTGTAGACGACAGTGTGAATAACTGATCCTAGACTTCTACAGGGGTATTTCTTTGAACAACCATGAGCCTTGGCCATACCACTGTGGATCCAGATTCCGGCTTTACAGCCTCCTTCCCATTGAGCATGTGTCTAAAATCTCTACATTTTTACTCTCCGAATCGACAGTATGGGATAATTGGTAGAACCTGCTTCAGTGGCTGTAAGGACTTAAGCTAATTTATGCAAGGTGCTTAGCAATCAACATGTATAGTGTTCAAGTATAAAAATACAACTATGTGCATGTATGGCTGAGAGGAGATGCTGAGGGAATATTTGGAAAAGCCATAGGAGATAAGTTGGATTAAAAAGTAGTAGCGGCTGCTAAGAGTCTCATCAAAGAGTTCCAGACTCCAAGTTCTCTTGGGTCTGGAGAGGACATTTAAACAAGTGGAAAAGGCAGAGTGGCCAACAGGGAAAGCTCTATAGCAGGCATAATTGCTGCTCGGTTCCTGCCATGACTTGGGAGGGACAGTCTTGGCTCATCATGCCCAGAGCTCCTACTTCTCAGAGAAACCTTTGAGTCTTTGTATTGGCTGAAATCATGGAGCTATATACAGGGTCCTCTTTGATGTGGGGTGACATCTTGATAACCCCATGATAAGTTAAAAATATAAGAAGTTGGAAATGTATTCTAAGCACTTACAGAACAGAACATCCTGTCCAAGCAGCCTGTGTGGATCAGTTGTCAATCCCCTCTGTCCATAGTTGGTTGGGAGGTCCAACCTACTGTACTGGTCAACATCATGAAAGAATGTAACACTGGAAGTCTCTGTCCTAGAAACACAGCAGAACTCAGACTTAACAATAACCCGCTAAATCCATTCAGTGCTGCTAACACATACATGGCTTCACGGCTGCCCATTTGGTAATGTATAGCCAGTTAGGGGACTCATTCCCAAGGAAGAATATTGGTTTTTCTTTCAATAGTCATTGGTTGCCTATAACTCTTTGCATAGAGTAGGACCCCAGGAGATTTCCTCTTTCTTCATTAGCATGTCTATTGGCACTGACATCATTCACATCTTTTTCCAGGTAACCATATTGTTGCCGTATCATGCGTGTGACTTCCCTGCTAATTCTAGGAGTCACGATGGCATAGCCAACTTCCTGACCCTGTAGCCCTTTGGATCTTTGTGTCTCCTCTTCTGTGATGGTCCCTGAGCCTTTAGGTGCAGATCTTGTACTATAGATGTATCCACCATGGATGGGAACCCCATGGTCAGTTTAGCTGTGCTTTGTGTCTTGAACTAGTTGTGGTTTTCTGTGGTGGTCTCCATCTGCTACATAGAAAGGCCTCACTGATGAGGGTTAAGAGCTATACTTACCGAGGGATCAAGGATATGCACTTATAATGCACCCGAGAGCTGTGCTTATCTAATGAAGAAGCAACAATAGGTGCCTAAGACAAGAACACAGTCGTTTCCCTCAGGATTTTACTTAGGCCTCCTATCACACTTGGTTGATTGAAACAGTTTCTTTGTTGACTATTTATTCAGCTGCTGATTCAACTTGAGAAGTTGCCTTTTTTTTTTCAGTGCATTTGGACTATGGTAGTGTCTTATTTTTGTTTGTCTCAATAATTTGCCATTTCCCTCATCTGTTCCTAGGTGGGACCCATTGGGAATGTGTAGTGGTAAATATTAAAAAAGAACCACCAACCCTTGTTATAGCTGGCATGGTAGAGCCATATGGTATTAGCAGGGTATTTTCCTCTCAGCGGAGGAGGCCACCCTCCTGCCTCTTTGTCTCTGGCTACTCACTGGTCCCGATGGCAATCTCTCCACCTCTATGACTACCTCCATCTATTTAGAGGCTCTCCACTGTAGACCCTACTCCCACTCCCAGCAACCTGGTAGATCAAGACTCGAGGTCCCAGCAGTGGCCAGTCCCTCTAGGGTCTGGGACACACTCTGGTCCCAGCAGCGCTACCCTTTCAAACCTCCCTGCTCACGTTCCCTGCAACCACCTCCTGCAATCACCAACACAACTCCTACCAGCCCCACAAAATCAAAACTCCAGAAACTCGTAATTTAACAGATTTATCTCAGTAACTTTACACTCCACAGACATCCACACAACAAATTCAGATCCAATTGATATATAATCTGCCCTCCTAGATAAGACAAACTGTCCTATAATAGTCCATCCCTTACACGGCATTCATAGCTACCTATGGCTAATTAAAGCCACATGGAGATTGATCCTTATCCTCCATCTTGGCTTCTCTTTCCTTTCCAAAACTATGTCCCCACCTGATTTTTTCACTGCCCAATCACAGGCCTTGCCTTATCTTGTGCCTGCCCTAATCGGCATATCAACCACAGAAGTGTCTTGGCCTGAGACAGAGAAGCACAGTGGTTTTGGAATTTATCTGCCCTGCATGTATCTGCATTTTATTCCTTCTGATTATTAGGTAGCATATCTCACTGATATGTGTGCCACGGCTTTATACACCCATCTGCCTATTCCTAGATTAGTTCTAGTTTGGGGGCTACGTTGACTATGACTACTTAGAGATGGGATTACAAGCATATACTTTTAAATTCTACCCCCTGTACCTTGCATAGGCACTTGATGTCAGAAATTCCAGAAAGCAAGGACTACTACTCTCAAGTTATAGGTGGCATTCCTAAGCTTAGTGAGGTTCTAGCTTCTCAGGTTCATGTTACCCTAAGTCACCCTAAGATCTAATTAGATAGCTGTCACTTCATACTTGGCAGGACAGGCAAGCATTAGATGGGCTATCTCAAACTAAGTTCCTACATAGTATATGCTGTTGGGTGTGGCCTAACCTGTGCATCTCTTTCCTCTTGAGACTCTATTTTAAAGTGAAAATTGTGAGTTTCACTTTCCACAGTGGGTATACTATTGCAAACCTTTTTTCCTCTAGAAATAGGCAAGTCTGGTTAAAGAATCACCATCAGCATGGGAGGGCTTCTGAACCCCTGCACCTAACTGGGGAGTCATTGACTGCTGATAGCTATTGGGGGAGGGGGGATCCTTATAGTCAACCAGTGCCCACTGGTAGTTCATTCATGTTACTGTGGATAACCCTTCACCATGTGTATATAGGCAGCATTTATTAGACTCCATGGGTTAGTCTTTATTGTAAGTAAGAGGATATGAAGTTGGGAGGGGGATGGAGGATATTTAGGGAGAGGTTGGGGGGACGGTAAGATATAATCAAAATACACTGCACGCATGTACGGAAATTTAAAATTAATGTTGTTACTGCATCGTGTTATTATGATTGATAATTATTGTACTTTAGAAAATAATCCAAGCACTAAAATTCTTAGCTTCGTTGCCAGGTTACTGTGTGACTCTGGAAAGTTCATTTCCTTCTGTCTCTAGACCTTAGTTTTTCTCTTTACATATGAGTGAGGGAAAGAGCTTCATGGTAATTATCAGAAGTCAGATTGTCTGAGTTTGAGAGACTCTAGCTTGGGTCTCCAAGGATAATTAAGGGCCAGGAAAACCTTTGACAGAGTGACCCTGCCACCGTAGCCTCGCCTTGGCAACGCACACAGCCTGTGCTAGATTGTGTGCTCATTAGAACATGTGTGCTAGGTGCTTCAAGCCTGACTCCTGGAGGTAGGGCCCAGAGGACCAGGCTTTCTCTGTGGCCTCTTGTTGGGGACAGTTTAGACAGCTTCACTGAGATCAAAAGAAAAATCCTGTCAGATGACAAGAGGCCAGGCTCAACTGCGTTGAGGACAAGAACAGCCTCAGTTACCCAGTTACGCCAGTGGGCAAAACCTCTCACGGCTGCCAATCTGTTCCTCTCAGTACGCAATCCCTCAGCTGCCCTCCCCCCCCCCCCCAGAAGCCCTGGAAAGGTGACCTGCTCTGGCCACACAGACAGTGGCAGCTACTCTGGAGAGGGCCATAGGGAGAGCTGTTACCTTCAAGCAAATCTCGGAGCACGGGTGTGGGCTCTATGCTCCTCTCCAGTGACAGAGCTGTTTCAAATTCAGCCACTGGGACATTACTTCTATCTATATCCTTCTTTCTTCTTTATGGGAAGGGAGGGCACATTCACATATGTGTGCACTCCATCACATGTGCTTGTGCATGTGTGTGTATACTCATGCCTGTGTGTGTGTGTGTGTGTGTGTGTGTGTGTGTGCCTGTGTGAACACTTATGTGCATGTGTGATTTTTAAATGATCTCGTGTATCCCAGACTGGCCTCATTTGGGTGTGTAGCTTTCTATCTGCGCTGTTGCTCAATTCTGTTCTGACTACAATTCATTCTTGTTCTGAAATGGGTGTGGAAAGGAGTCTTTATGTTGCTACTTTTTTTTTTTTAAAGCCAGCTTTACTTATCTAGAGAAGGTAATTGTAAAAGAAAATTCAGTCAAACACACTGCTATGCAATGATTGCTGAATGCCATTTTCTGAAAAGGGCTTAGAGCCCTTGCAGAGCTGGGAGATAAACCAGCTTTAAGGAGATGAGGATACATTCTGGGAAATTTCCCCTTGGATGAAGTAAACCCTGAGCAGAGGTTGAAAGGAAAAACTTTCCTCCACTTACTGTCACTAAGCACCCTGTCCCCACATTGCCCAGGATCACCTCGTATGTGCCAGGACAGGCTCTCCCATGCTTGGGAATTTAGCCTTATCTTTTCTGTCCTCACAATCACGGGGTGACTTTGGGCGGAGGATAATTGTCTTTCCATGCTCATTGTGAGAAACCCGAAGTTCTAAATTGAAAATCTTTTTCAAAAATGCAAGCTTTGGGGCTGAGCTGACTCAGCAGGTGGGGTCGCTCACTGCCAAACCCGACAACCTGACCTTTGACCTTTGCAGTTTGCTTTAGCTCGTGTGAGCCCCCACCCCATATATAAATGAGTATCATTAAGAAATTTGAATTGTAAGCTCTTTTTGTTATCTATCATTCCCCAGACACAGCAGAGTGAGACTTGAGATCTACCCAGGGTTCCATTGGCCTGAATTTCCTTGTGTCTTCTCTTGGACCAGTGTTGCATGACCGAATGCTATGACTGAGTAGTTCCCCCTCATCAGTATGTTAAAACTCCAATGAGACTGTTCTCTGGAGACCTTCAATAGAGACCAGGTTCACCTGTTCTGCCCTCCCCTTCTTCTCTTCCATTGGGAAACCAGAAAGGAACTGAACCTCATCCAGTAGTGAGAGAGCTCATATCTTGAACTCTGGACATTTGACTCAGCCCAGGGTTATCTCCACAGCGGCTGGGAAAAATAACATGTGGTCCCTCTCGTCAAGAAAGTGTTGGCATATTTTCCCTGAGATCTGACACTAGTATCATCCTTTAAAACAGCTCTATTTACCTCCATTGTAACCATGGAGCATGGTTTATTTATCTGCTTCTCTATCATAAACGTTACACTAATATAAACTGTGCCCTGATCCAAATACCTCATGAGGCACAGTCATGGGCATGTGTCTTTGCATGATCACTTTCAAAGAGAATTCCCAGACAAAGAGAAATACCAAATCAAACGAGATACAACCAGACACTTTTATGTTCCCTCTCAAACTACTCTGCAGAAAAGCTGCCACTCGGTTCTTCATCCAAAAGTGGAGGAGGCAGGAGCCCATTTTATGTCGAGCTTGACAGCACTGGGCCTTGTTAATATGCATGTGGAAGATCATGACATCCATGTGTTCTTTTGCATACTTTTGAGTGAGACTGAACATCTCTTTATATGTTTACTATCCATTTGACTGTCTTCCTCAGTGAAAACAGACTTACCTATTTTCTGCTGGCAAAATTTTAAAAACTTATAAAAAGGAGAGCTTACTAATTGAGCAGAGACTGCCCAGTCATAATGTGGTGAAGTTTTGAGTTGTGCATTGCATTTTTACCCTTTGCCATTGCCTTCTCTTCTACCTGCAGACGCAGGTGTTGCTACAGGGAAACACTTCCTCTGTATGCTGTCCACCTGAACAGTTCTTTGATAGTTCCTCTTCAGAATCAGGCAAAGAAGGGGCTTCTACCTGAGCAAGATGCTAAGCACTTGGCTCTTCCTAGAGGACAGGGCATATGACAACAGGAGGGTTCTCAAGTGACCAGCGTGCCTAAAGTTCAAGGCTCCTTGTGAAGCATTTCCAAGACTTCATGATAGCTACCTACCAATGTATGTGTGCATGCTCAGATGAGCAAGACTTGAGATGATAACTACCTACCAACATGTGTGTGTGCATGCACGGATGGGCAAGATTTGAGGCCTCCATGGCTCTATCCTGGTGCTGCTCTGCTGCCTTCTCATTTCTTTACTACTGCTATTCTAAGCACCCCCCTCTCTCTACCACCTCCCCTCTCTCCCTTCTTCTCTCTCTTCCTCTCCTTCCTTCCCCTTCCCTCTCTCCTCCTCTTCTCCCCCCTCCTTCTCTCTCTCCCACCTTCTCTTTCTTACTCCTTCTCTCTCTCCCTTTCCTTCCATCATCCTTCTCTCTCCTCCTCCTCCTCTCCTCTCCTTCTCCTCCTCTCTTCTACCTTCCCTCTCTCCTTCCTCTCTCTTCTCCTTTTCTCCCCCCTCTCCCTTTCCCACTTTCTCTCCATCCCTCCTTCTCTCTCTCCCTCTCCTTTCACCTTCCTTTTCTCTTCCTCTCCTTTCTTCCTCCTTCTCTCTCTCCTCCTCTCCTGCCCCCCCAAGCCTTTACACACATCCCACCTCCTCCTATGACATCTATTCTTTTTCTTTTCCAAAGAAGCAAGTCTCCTGGCTCAAGTGACTCTGGGAACCCTCCTCTAACCTTCTCCTCTGAGATCGCTTCCTCTTTCAGCCTAGCCCATTACAACACATGCTCAGACCATGTCCTGTTTAGTCTGTGTTTCTTTACCAGACCTTATGTTCCTCAAAGGCATGCCTGGAATTTACAACCATTATAATTTTAAACTTCAGCCCAGTGCTGAGCACACCAGAGCTATTAATAGACATCTAGTGAATGGGAGAATGCATAAAGGGATGTCTGATAACCTAGTCACAGTGTTCTCCAAACTGTGGCTGAATATGTTAGCTGGTCACTTGGGAGAGCATGAAGCTCTCAGAACCGAGTGCTGGACGATTTAAAGGGTCTGAGCTTGTGCCAGGTGTCAGGAGGACAGTTTAAGGAAGGGCATGATCTTTGGATTAGATGCTGTAAGAAAGAAGGAGTGGTCCTAGGACCTGCAATCTCTGTCATTCTTATCCAAAAGAGTAGAAGACTAGGTAGAGGCTCAAGCTGCAGTTGGTACTGAAGAACGCCATTTTGCTTGCCCAAAACAGGAGGTGCGTGACAACATTACAGGACAGACAGTGCTTATGATTCTGTCTTGATCCATGATGATTAAAAAAATAGCCTTGAGTGGCTATTAATGTTCTTAGAAATGGCTTCACATTCAACAAGAGAACATTCAACAGGAGAACACAAGGCCCAGCTTGAAGGGACTGGCAGCACCCCACCCCCTCCGCCAAATTTCTGAACTGATGCACATCAATCAGCTCAGCCATCGGCCAGTGCCTCTACCTTCCACTTCTTTCTTCCCTGTTCCTTTTAGATAAGTGGCATGTGGAAATGAGGAGAACCCAAGACACTTAGAAAACCAGCATGTTGCATGGCTGAGAGCGTGCCGGGTATAGGCGAGCAGGCATCACGATTCCGATTTTGTTTTATTTATTACGTGGGATCAATTTCCTCAGTCTTCAAAGTGATCACCTTAGAACCAGGTTCCCAGGAAAGCACTTTGCTCTCGTGCTAGAGCACAAGTCTTGACTCTCTGTTAAAAATCAGTGGTGTCCAGTGTATGACAAGTGTACACATGTGTCTGCACATGTGCAGGTATGCCAAGTGCTGTAAATTCTTCTGGCACTTTAAATTCCACTGTGCGCGTAGCTCCGGCATGTTTTATGGTTATTTCTTCCAAGTGTTGGCAGGTTATAATGGTGACTGCTAACCTTCTGTCTTTGCACTAAAACTGGGTCTACCCCATTCTGACATCAAGGACCTGGGGTTAGGGCCACTTTTAGTTTTTATTTTGAAATCTAGACTCGGGTAAATACAATCATTTCTGGACAGATAAAAACCATCTAACCATCGCAGGGAAGAGAGGAATGTTAGGGGTTGAATTTGGTAGAAGTTAATCTAGAGAGCCGTCCCTCAGCCACTGTGAAGTAGTTGCAAGGCTGAGAATTGGGGATTCTGGGGTTCAAGAGATAAACAGGATTAGTAACTGGTGTTCAATTATGCCTACTCATTTGTATACCTGTCTTTAACTCATTCTATACTAAGTAAGCATATCCCCTTTAACCAGGGACTGTGATAATTTCCCTGAAAAGCATCAACACAGGGTTCTTGCCCTTAATGTTCACAGCCTATGAGCTCCAGACAAATGGAGGGAAAAAATGCCATGCATGGGTCAGGGTCTAATGCTATATGGTTGCTGTAGGCATAATTTCCCAGAGCATATACATATGTCATGTGACCTAACAGTGGGGATAGGTTAGGAAATATACATTATCGGATGGCTCCCACCATGAGAATATCCACACAGCCTGATATCATCAGGCAAAAGAACCTTTTGTTGTTGTCATATAGATCGTGTCCCTGGGTTGATCAATCTATGTGACATATGGCCGTAGCTTAGATGAGAAATGAGGGCCCAGAAAGCAAGGGAGGGGTCTTGGGGAGAAAGAAAGGAGAGCCTGATGTGGCAACAGTAGGAGCTTGATTCCAGCAGTAGGGTTGGTCTTTCTTCCCTGAGAGGGAAGCTTGGGGGCAGAGCCTTATTTATGCCACTAAATTAGAACAAGCTCAAGCTGGGTCCTAATTGCTGATTTCTAAGTTTGTGGGAGTCATTCTGTGTTAAACGTACCCATTATTTTAAAAATTATTAAAAAGCAGAAGAATAAACTTCTACAAACGTAAATAATAATTTTCAAACCCCAGCGATTTCACTGCAAAGTTTCAATTAGTGGTGTCCCGGATGTTACCTGCATCCGTCCTATCTGCAAAGGAGAGATCAAATTCAGTGTGCCACCGTGAATGCCTTCCCAGCTGTCTTCAGAGACAGCACTCGGGAAGCTTGAGATCAGTCCCCCTTTTCCTCTACAGACAACTGTTGAGACATCTCCCTCCCCCACCCAGGCACACGATTGGGTCCAATGTACACACGTAAATACATAGCAATCAAAAATGAGATTTCAACTCTCAGCAGCTTTCCTACTGTGAGCAAACCAGTGATATTACTTGCAGATAAAACAAGATACTTAGCAGTATCCCACAAGCCCCCTCCCAGCCTTTTCCAGTTCCTCAGCTCTGGAGCAATCAGGCAGTCAGACTCAGAGATCTGCCTGCCTCTGCCTCCCAAGTGCTGGGATTAAAGGTGTGTGCCACCCGTCTGGCCTTGTTGGGATCTTTAAAGAGGACTGGCTTCTCCCAGTCCCCATAACCATTCACCTACATACATTTTGGTGTTAACATCTGAGCATGTATTTCCCCAACTATCCGATTTTAAGCATTTCAGATTTACACGCCAAATATAGCCTTCTTGGGTAAATATTTAAAATCATCTTTTCAAGTAGATACCTGCTTACCTTGATTCTCCAAGACTGGTTTGACTGTGGTTATATCTGAGACTTGGGGCTAGGATGGAACTGGACCTTGGACATCCCAGCGGATAAGCACGGACCTAAAGGAGCTGGAGCCCAAAAGGTTCTGTGTTAGCTACATCTCTCACCACTGTGACCAAACATCTGACAGAAGCAACCTAAGGGATGAAGGATATACTTCGGTTTCAGAGTGTCAATCAACAATGGCTCGGGTAAGGACATAGCAAATCTCGCATCATGACAGGCAGGAGGCAGAGAAAAGGCATAAATAAGAAGGAGCTGGGGCAAGATATATTCTCAGAGACATACCTACGTTCTCCAAAGGCCCCACTTTGTACTCTATCACCTCCCAATAACACCGTCAGATTAGGAATCCATCAAAGGATCAATGAATTCAGGAGGTCAGAGCCCTCAGGGTCTGATTGACTCTAGAGCACCCCTCATAGGCATATGTAGAAGTGTGTGTTACTAATCTCATTGTGTTTCTTAATCCAAGTTGACCATCAAATCTGGCCACCATAAGACCCAAGGAGTGCAAAGAAATAGCCATCTTGGACCCTTGAGAAGGTCACTCTGCAATAGGAGAGGAAAGAGTAGAGGCAGGGATGCTATGTTGAACAGGAAGACATAGAAATGGCCACCTGAACTGGAATGGAAGCTTTCGTAGACCATTGCTCGACATACGATTGTTTCTGGGCACATGGGGAAGACATTGCCTATAGTGTTGGCTGGAGAACAGGAGGCGGTGGTTCTGCTCCTGGAGAGTAGACATTCTCCCTGATCTCAGTCCCAGGGTGCTGCCCTAGTATTTAGGTGAACACATGGACATTGGAGTTGGGTTCACCTCTCGAGATCTGCCTTTTCTGGTCCATAGCTCGTGAACTTGGAACGTTGACTTCACTCCTGTGAGACCTATTTTACCTCAGAACCAAATGAAAACAGTGAACTTCCAGGCTTGGGGGGGGGGTGGCTGTGGTTGTTAACTACTCTCTAGGAAGGACTCAGTTCAAAGGAACTGGTGGTTGACATTGGTCCATCTTCTGTGGCATCTGCCTGTGCTAGAAAGATATATACGTGTATCACTTTCCTGATAGGTTCCCTGTCAAGGTTCTCTCCTTCCAGGGAGAAAGAGAAGGAAGGAGGAGGGAATAAAGTCTGTGTAGGGCAAGAGTCTGAGCTAAGCCCCGCATGAAGATAACGCTCAGATCTCCAGTGATCCAGATGCTATGTTGCCATGTTTCCTTAGTTGAAAAACTTCCTTCTGGATTGTTCTCATCAGACCCCACAATGCCTGTTTCCAAGAAAGCATGCAGGCCCCATTTCTAGAGTATATAGAACACTGAGGTGCCGATAGAATTTTCTAAACCTTCTGTGCCACTGTGACTTTATGGCTGAACAGAGACAATAATGTCGGGAGTTGTTCCTGGATACTGTGGCAGAATGTGTCAGCCACATGCCAGTGTGGTTCCAGTGCCATTTGCACAGCTGAGACTCCCATACATGTTGGTGATTCTTCCGCTAACCAGTTTCCCTCTCTTTATGCCCCACTACAGTTTCTCCAGTCCTGCATTCATATCTATCTCTTCTGCCAAGGATGCTAATGGCAGCTTCACCCGGTGTGAAGACTGCACCAGCGTCCTATCTGCTTGGCTTTGACTTCACGGCAAGAACAATTTTGGGGACACATGCATTATATGAGCTTCTGGACTCACATCAGTTCCTTTTTATTATGATATAGCCCTAATGTGTCTGCACAAAGGCCGTGTCTGAACTAAGGAAACCCGTTCCTCTCCCTCCCATCATTGGAAATGGGCATGGGTCAGGTGTAGAGGCCAGGCAACTATTGCATAGGTTGGGACCATGCATAAACATAGCAAGGCCCTTGGGCCCTATCACTGGGGTGGGTGTTTCTAGCAATGGTGGGCCGGGCTGATGGTCTAAAGGCTAAACATGAAGCTGTGCTTTATGACCTTGTAGGACGAGATCAACGTTACATTTCACCATTCACCAGAAAGTGACTGTGATCACTTAATACATTGTGGGTAGCATTTAGTGACCTTTGTCCCCTTGCGCATTTACCCATTAAAATAAGTGAGATTGTTGTATGTGTATATAACAGGCTATATGATCTAGGGCATGTAGTCTGGTTTGAGGCACTGTTGCACCAAACCTCCATGTTGGAAATGGAGCCCCTTTAATTGAGGGTTTGTGGGGAGACGGCAGGTGTAAGTGGTTTAAGGGTGAATTCAGAAGTCACTGGCGTGTTTCACCCCTCGATTCAGCCTTCCAGATCTCGCCAATACTCGGAAAGCCTCCCTTTTAGATTCATATGGATGGCAAGCTATGCTTTCAGCGCAGAGCCAAAGCACAAGAGGCTGATGAGTCAAGTACATCCACACATAGCCGTCCTCCCTCCATCCCCCCTGCTACCTTCTCTCCTTCCAGTTTGCAGCATCTAAGAATGACCAATAACATCTCGGCTCCCCTCCGTCCAATCCACCCAGTCATGTGCTTCCAGCACAATCCCTTTCCCTGGGATGCCCCAGCGGCTACTCAGAGCTCTGTCTACACAGACTAAAGAAAAGGGTGGGCAAGGACTCCATCAGGTAGGAACCCTCACACTTCCTCTCCACCGCTGTCCCCCCATAAAATTCGGATAGAGAATCGAGTGTGGCCTTTGGTTTTAAATTGGTGGCTTTCTTCTGGGGTGGCTTGACCCTTTTGGGGCCCCTTCCTATGCCTGGTCTTGCCTAGTCCTCTGATACATTGACCCCTGTCTGGAAGAGACATTGGGAATGAAAAACAGGCAATGAGGTAAGCAATGTCTCAAGGTGGGACTCTGGGATCTGAGCAAATTCGTTGAGAGTGACATAGCGTGACAAAAATCTCTGTCTGGGACTCCAAGATCTTTATATAACTCTGTCTCTGATTACTGTGGGCATGGAGTCTCTCTTCTTCCCCGCAGCAAGGGGCAGAGTATTCTGACTTTTCTGGTCTGACACGCTCCCTCAACTCCCACCAGCCATCACTATATACATGAGACTCACTGCAGAAGGATAGGCCTTCCATCAATTCTGATTTCCATGACTCCTTTGCACCAAGTACCGGGGTCTCCATTAACAGCTGTGAGAAGGGGGGAGGGGCCTCATCAATGCTTTCACGTAGCCGTGTGAGTCCTGGAAATGTGGCCCACAACAGAATCAATCTCTCAGGAACTCAGTGTTCTCACCCATAATATGGTAACCAAGGGACGATCATATAGATAAAACAGAAATCAGGTGACATCCAAATGACAGAGCCTGGCATCCAGGAAGTCCTGGGTGGGTGTGCTTCTTATCATCTTATCACAGTATTTCTGTGGGTCACTATCTGCCTTCTGTCACTTCAGAGACAGACCTGCCCCCCACTTGACCCCCCTCCCTTCTCCACCAGAAAAGAAACCCCCGAGTAGAAGACTTGTAGCTTCAATACACCCATGTCACCGTGCTCAGGGTCACTAGTGCAAACAGACAATCTGCTAATAGCATTGGCCATGGCTGAGGCTGTGTCATAGTGTTCAGAGGTCAAAACTCAGGGAGCGCATGCGTGCTTCAGGCATGCCACGACGTCACTCTGACCCTGTTTTTTCTCATGACCTAACTGGACTAGTGGCAGCCCTTCACAGGGGAGTTGCTTGTTCAAAGCACAATCAGGGGGTTTGCAGGTGCTATGAAGCTGGGATATGCTTTGTCCATGTTGCACAGGACACAGGTATGTTCCTTCTATGTATGTAACTACCTCAGCCTTCACAGCCTTGTCTTTATACTGAGACCTTTGTCTAGCTCCTCGGCAATGTGGACATGGAAGTCTTGATACCCATTCTTCTCTACTTCCTGTCCAGAGCACCTTCAGCCTTAAGTTTCAACCAGGCAACCGAGAGACAGGACAGCTTACAAGGAAGGGCCACACATTTCTAAACATCTTTCTTTCTCTCTCTCTCTCTCGTTTTAATTAAAAAGAAAATAAAGAAATCAAACAACACTCCTCAGGGTGTTCTGTGATAAGACATCATAGTCATATAAAGTAACTCACAAAATGAGCTGCTCTGCCCTCCGTGGGCAGGCAGAGGACCCCTCCCTCCAGGCCAGTGTTCTCTCAGACAAGTATTCACCTCTCCAGGAATATAAAAGAAGAACATGCTTATACTTCTCATTGACCTTGTTTCTCTTGGAAGGCTGAGACACATCTTATTCACTGGCCCATGACACATACACACAGGAAGTTGGTGTTTACAAGATTTTGTGGGTGGGCAGTACTGGGGTGGGGGTTAAGAGGTGCATACCATTTTTCTCACTGATTTCTGGCTCTGCTCAAGTTCTGTGGAAGGCTAGTGAAGTGATACCCCGCATTACACCTACTGGAGGTACTGTCCTTCAGGGGTACTTGGGCTGAGCCTCCTGCTGTTAGTTTCCCCTCCTGAGTGGTAGATGAAGGGATGCCTGTAGGTAAGCTAGGGCAAGAAGAAAAGAGACAGGTGGGGATGAGTCATGGCCAAATTGGTATTGACTTCTGAGGGGGTCCCTGGAAGCCAGTGGGAGGTGTGCATGCATTTACCGTAAGCAGATTTTTATGCCAAGACTCATCCAGTTCACCCATCCCTGCTTCCTTTTATCCAACCTTCGAGGGTTACCCAGTCTCTGCTTTAAAGTCTTTCTCTGTCATTTTCATGACCCCGAAAAAGCTGACAACTGTCTTGAGCCTTTGTTTTGTGATCTGAAATTGGAGAGGTTCCTGTGAACCTCAGAGGCCTGATGGTACACAGTGTGACCATGTCATTCAAAAGCCCAAGACAGGAACCAGCACATAGTAAGTGCTCAACAAATGGGTACACCATCAATGGCAAGCTGATCCTGGTATGCTCACTGTAGTTATCAAATCTGTGTAGATTCACAGTCAAATCTGTGTAGATAGCCAGAAGGCTTGAATGGTGTTAGAAAGAACACAGATTCTTCTGAGCTTCCTGTGGTACTATCTGGAAAGTTCAAACGTCTCAGATCTTGGGGTAGTTGAGGGTCTGGTCTGAAGGACCACCATTGCCTTTCCCTTAGACAGCTCTGTAGATCAGAAGCTGTTCTATCTCTAGACTTCAGTGCCTTCCCTGGGGAAGAGGACGCTGTTGGTGTTGATGCTATTGTAGAAATGTGGAGTGAACTGGTTGAAGACAGAGCTTCCATAGCCCAGAGCATTGGTGGGTACCGGGTTGGCCCATTCCCCCCCATTCCCGTGGCTACTGAGGTTGGTAAGGGGGGTGTAGGAGTTGAAATTCAGTGAGTTCTGCCCCATCTTGTCAATAGGCTCCGGGCTCAGTCCTGGAGTGGCCACTGAGCGGCTAATGGGATTTGTCCCACTCACATAGGCTGTCATGGTGGAGAGGAAGCTGTTGAGGCATGGGGTGCCCGACGGGGCAGGGGAGGACCGCTTCTCTGGGGAGCTGGTGGTGGTATCTGGTGAGGCAGTGTCTAAGACCTCCTGAGGCTCTGTGGGCTTGGGGCTGCTGGCCAGGAGACTGTTCTCCGTTTTCTCTGAAGCCAAGGAGCTGGTGCTGGAGGACGCATCTGACTTTCTCTTCCTCTTTCTGCGGAAGTTCCCGTTGTCAAACATCTTCTCACAGTTGGGGTCCAGAGTCCAGTAATTCCCTTTGCCTGGGACAGAAGCGGGAGATGTTAGGAAGGCAGAGATGGACACAGTTCCCTCTGTCTGCAGCATTGTAAACAAAAACCAAGGGGATCAACGCAAAGAAAAGAACAAAGCCTGGGACAGAAGCAGAGGCATCCCACAAACATCAGCCCATCCCCCACCTCTCTCTAAGTACACACACACACACACACACACACACACACACACACAACTAGACATGAAGCATAGGGTCTAAAGGACTTTAGAGGATTGTTCCCTTTAAGGATAGAGTGCTGAGGAACAGGGATCCAGGGTGGGGTGGGGGTGTTTGTTGGTCAGAGCTTCTATTACTAAGGTTTAGGAAAAACCAGAAAACAGTTTTGGATTCCCAAGTCTTGAAGGTGGATCGGACCTCTGGCTTTGCTCCTCAGTGACTAAGGACTTTGGATAGATCTGTTTCCTTATCTGATTAAAAAACAAACGTTGCTTCCCCAGGTTCACTGAGGAAATATAACACACTATGTGTCCAAGAGCCATACAACTGAGGTAACACCAGAATGGTAGCCCCAACTTTGCCCCACTACTCTGAGCTGTAAAGTGTGGGGGGGGGTATAAGGGGGTTGCACAGGGCACTCTCCCTTCTGAGAGACAGATAGATCTGACCAAAGCTGAGTTCAAAGCGAGAAGGTAGGATACCAACCCTGGCTTCCCACAGGAGAACAAAACTAGTCTCCGGGTCTGAACACTGGGTTCAGGATGCTCTCCTTCCTCCCCGCAAGTGTCCGCGGCTCACCTTCTCAAAGGACTATTCCAGTCTTAGTGTGAGACTCTCCTTTCAGTCAAACACTATCACTGCTGTTCAGGTCACTTTGAGGAGGCAGCATTACCCCTAATGCTATTTTTCTCATAGGAGCAATGGGTTCACTAAGAAACACCCAGTAGGGGGCTGCTGGGGTTAAAAGAGGTTCTGAATGGAGGGGAAGGTCAGATCCATGCCATGGAGCTACCAATGGTGCCCAACCAAGGCTAGGACCTCTCCGATAGAGGTGAAGCTACGACACACTCTGGTTTGGTTTGGTCTAGTCCTACCCAGGACTTCTTATGAGCTGGGCACTGAGGTGCATACAAATCATGACCATAGGATATTGAGCTTTAGTTCACACCACAGCCCGCAGACATTATTTCATTATAGAATAGACATTCTTTCCATCCCCGTTATTTTTCAGATGAGGAAACTGAGGCACAGCCGTTGTAAACTCCCTGAGACAAGAAAGCCTTGAATCTGGGCTTTTCCTCAGGGCTCACATTCTCCTCCACTATGAGTTCCTTCCACCCCTGTCTCCTAGCAGCTACCAGTTTTGTGGATAGAGTAGCCGCTGTCGTCAGAACTTTCTAGATGGGAGTTCGAGGCAGGGATACCTGCAGCCTTTCAAGGGGTGGTCGCCTATTCTGTATGCACTGCTGTCTGTCTTACCTGGGTCGTCTTCGTCTCGGGGCACCTTCTTGAAGCAGTCGTTGAGTGACAGGTTGTGGCGGATGGAGTTCTGCCAGCCAGCCTTGCTCTTGTTGTAAAAGGGGAAGTTGTCAGCCACGTACTGGTAGATCTGGCTCAGTGTGAGACGCTGGTCAGGCGCACCGTGGATCGCCATGGCAATGAGGGCCGAGTAGGAATATGGTGGGCGCACCAGCTTCATGAGCTCCTCCTGAGAGGGGATGGGCAGCCAGCCCAGGTCGCTGGGCAATAGTTGCCTCTGCATGCCATAGGCTTGGGGTAGGAAGGGGCTGGCGTTAGTGCCAGGCAGGTAGGGCGGTGGGGTCATGGCTGGCCCATTGAGCCAGAGGTAGGGGTTGGGGGTGGCCCCGTACTCGCCACCACCTTCGAAGGAGGTGGGGCGCTGAGGACTGGGCATGCCCTGAGGGTGGAAGAAGTTCTCATAGTAAAGGTTCATCTCAGGGGGCTCCTGGCCGATGCTGGGGAACTGGGGGCTGCATCGAGGTGGCGAGGGCGCCGGGAGGTCGAAGGAGCTCATGCTGGAGCTGGGTTCGGATAGCCACCGGCTGCACCTGTGCTCTCTGGAGCTGCCACTGACAGGTGTTCAGCAGGCCCTGGCCTCCTGTGACTTATACCCTGAGGGTTTGGCTGGGTGGCCCCACCCAGGGGCGGCCACCTGCCAGCAGGTCCAGGGCCAGGACCCCGCCTCTCTCTTACCCCAGCTGACTGTGGCCTTCCTTCCCACTAATGACATGCTAAAGGAGCAGGTACCCTGAGTGACAAGAGCTCCCTTCATTGCTGCCCGTTTCCTTTCTCATCATCCCAGCATGCCTTTCTCATTCCCTTGCATTTTCCTCCCAACCTCAAGTTTCTTCTCTTTCTCCCCTCTTCCCATCTCTCTTTCTCTCCCTTTCCCATCGCCTCCACAGGGTATCTGTGTTGCTTTCTTTGTTTCTCACACTCTCTCTGGTTTGCTCTCTGTCTCTGTCTCTCTCTGTCTCTCTGTCTGTCTCTCTCTCTCTCTCTCTCTCTCTCTCTCTCTCTCTCGTTTCTTGCTCCTGATCCATCTTTTCTCCTACCACCCCTGCCCTAATTCTCTGATGAATACCCCCTCCTGCCCCACCCCATCCATCCCACCCAGCCAACCCCTGTATAGCAGCAGCTTGTGCTTGGTCTTTGGAAGGGTAGATGCATTTTATAGAGTTGCTAGGAGACCCTACAGCCCCTGTAGAGTCAGAGAGTACCTTGACCTCTGGAGAGGACTCAGGTGGTCTGCTCCTGCTCCTAACACACACACACACACACACACACACACACACACACACACACTAGGCAGGAAGAAGACGGTATGAAGGCTGCTGTGAACATGACCTGGAGACCCACCAAGACAAGCATCAGAGCTCTCAGGAAGAACATCAAAAGAGAAAGGATGGGAATTAGATTTTAGATAGAAACGAGAAAGAACAGCCATGATTCAAGTTGCTTTCTAACTTCAGGACACAGTAGTCTCCCCAGCTCCTGGTTGACCTAAGGACTGTGGAAATTGTTGTGCAGAGACCCCTGGCACTGGGGCAGCTGGGTAGTGCAAGAGCCCCTGGCTGCCCATGTCCTTCTCCTGTCCCTTAGCTTCCCCTTTGCTGCTTAGCCAGGGCCAGTTTTCTCTTGGGGCTCCATTGTCGATCCCATCTTAAAGGTGGCTTAGCCCAGCTCCTCTCTCCCTGCTTTATACAGACATCAGGCTCTGAGCATGCGGAAGTGCCTGGAGGTCTCCCTCCAGGATGCTCTTTCCAGATGCAGTTCTAGTAACAGCTGGACCACCTCTCTGATGGAGCAGATGGAGGAGGATGCATATGAGCTGGTCTGTAATAACCTCCCCGCCTCCCTCCCTCTACTTTTTTTCCTCCTGAGTCTAGTTATCGATGCTCCCAGATACCATGTTTCTGTGAGGCTGAAGAAGGAGATGCCACCAAGAGAGGTTGTCTGCCTAGGACTCCTCATCCTGCTCTTCCTGCTGGACAGTTGTGCCCGGTCACATGACAAATGCGAGTACCACAGAATTGATTCCATTTGCAGTGAGGAGGTCCTGGTAATTGTGTGGGAGGGGCTTCTCTAGATTCCAAAGAGCTACATGACTGGATAGGACCTCACCAACAGCATCTAAAAGTTCCCAGAGGTTCAAAGTAATACGTTTGGTGAGGTTTGTTCAGAACACAGAATCAACAGACAGCATGTCTCTGTTTAGTCTCGATTTCTGAGGGTGGACCCCTCAATTTTTTAAATACACCCTCCCCCCGGGAGACCAAAAACGTGGGCACAAAGTTATGCAGGTAACCTTGCAAATCTGTTTCTCAGGTCCATCTTCCAGACAGAGAGGTGGTGACGGATCTCACCTGTGGTGCCTCCTATCACCATAACAAGCCTCAGGTAACCCAATGGCCAGCAATGAGGGCTTGGTTAGCTAGACAGAGCCTCCTGCAACTGATGTGGTCTCATGCAGTTCTGAAAAATAGATTTCAGAAGATCAATTGGGTATCAGTGGTACTGGAAGATGGCTGTGTTTTAATGCGGTTGGAGAAATAGGCTTCAAAGCCCTGTTTTGAAAAAAATAAAACCATATTTATACAGACACATGCAACTATCAGATAGATTTTTTTTTTAAGATGAAGATTTTTCTTGGCTTATGTAGTTACTGATTTAAGTGGAGAGAGACAAGCAAGCATGCCACTGCTTTGGTTTGGGGATGAGACATAAGATGTCAGAGCTGGAGGCATGGCCCAGCAGTTGAGAGGGCTGGCAAGTCTTCAGAGGACCCAAGTTCAAGTCCCAGAAGCCACATTAGGCAGCTCATGACTGCCTGGGATTCCAGCTCCACAGAATTTGTTGCCTCTTCAGGTCTCTATGAGTGTGCACATGCACACACACACACACACACACACACAGAGAGAGAGAGAGAGAGAGAGAGAGAGAGAGAGAGAGAGAGAGAGAGCATAAACAAGCAAACACCAGTTCTGAGCTCTGGAGGACCAGCCAGCCAACCATAGCTTCTCCAGGTGTGGTCCTTAGCAGGTGACTTAGGTTTTTTTTCATTTTTAATTTTCTCAGGTGAAAGGGAGAAAAGGCCAGTACTTACTTAACCCACAACATGATTGTCAAGTCAATCATTACACACGGTGCAAACAGAGACAAGGATGGATATGCTATAGTCAGTATGAACTTGATATACACATTTGGGCCCTCCTGGAGCTTACATCTTGCATGCTAATTGGTGGCTTTGGGCAGCCAAGGGCCAGGGGATGGAGGACAAAAATTACAACGAAAGCAATGAGGGGATGTACTCAGTGTCACAGTTCACATAGATGTCACATAGATGTCACACAGATTCCCTTTAGGGGGTCTCCTGGCTGGGAGACAGTTGTAGAGGCTGGCACATCTGAGTCTTAGTTACACGCAGTTCTGTTTTTTCCCCAGGACATCTAAGAAAGCCTGGTCTGAGGAGGTTTTATCAGGTAACCAGAGGGCAGAGGGTAAAAACTGTAGCACCTTGGTCCCTGTGCTTCATCACAAGGTGAGCCCTTAGACCAGGTGGGTTCATTTCAGATTTTTATGAACCCTGGCTCAGACAGCAGATATGGAAAGGAGCTGCCTGGCAGGACATGGGACTTCTGAGGAAAGACTCAAACAACTCATTTGTTGATGAAGTTGAGACGTTTTGAAAAATCCCCAGAAGTGAAATTCAAATCCGAGGAAACATATGCTGGTTAATTACAGGAATAAGCAAGCAGACAAAACATGTGAATAAAAGATTCAGGAGTAGGTCTGAGCCATCCCAGGGAAGGTCCCAACAGTCGTCCATTTAATACAGTACACCTTCCTGACTGACAAAGCTCACATGTTCTAAGTCCCAGGGACAAGACAAGTGTTACACACACGGGCTTTGGGATTGTACCTGGTTTCATCATTTGGTTGTTGTGTGGTCTTGGCCAAGTTTCCTAATCTTGCAAGACCTCACTTTGTTTATCTATACAGTGGGGACAGGAATAGTACCCATCCTGAGGCTAGTGAAGGAAAAGTTATGTGATAAACCTGAAGCTCAGAGCCTGGAAGCTGTCAAAAGGGCAGATAGTAAAAATGACAGATACCTAGTCCCGGAGGCCAGACAATGACAAGGGAGGTGGCTCTGGGCAGATGGCCCAGCAATATGTCCTTTTCTATTTGCTTTGGCGATTTGGGTGCAATGCCCCTAGAGGAAAAGAGAAAGGGCTTGCCACTGTTTCTGGGGTGTATTCCCAGCATTCAAATGCTATGCTTACTGCCCCAGGAGCCTGGGAGGTCTCACACTGTGCAGAAAGAATGAACTCACAGATACCTATGGAAGCTAGCTGACCGGGGCAGTCACAGCTGGCCTTGACTTTGGGAGGTAGGCAATCATGCACTTTTAGTGGTCTGATCAGTTCACCTACTAAAAGGGATGAACTCCAAAAATAGGGATCTTTACAAACAGCGGTTTGATTGATTCTCTGGACCGGCTGCACGGTAAAGCGAAGATTTGGTTCTCTTGCTTAGAGCAGGGTGCAAAGGCACAGGACAGACGAATAACCCTAAAGGCAGAGAAAACCAAACAAGTGAGAACTGACCTGGTAACTGGGGACTGACAGTAGGTCAAATGCAGCAGACACAGGGAACAGAGAGGCTCGACTTTGTCACTAGACACTGAGTGTCACGCTTAGTCCTAAGATACTACAACACCTTCAATTGAAGACTAATGGTTCTGGTCCTCATTTTCTTTAGAAGTCCAACTGCTTGTAAGTGCTGCCTCTGGACTACATGGTGGGCATGCAGACATAGTAAAACCAAGTTCTATTTGGGATGCAGGAACTTTAGGTAGTGGGAGATGCTGATGCTCTACCTGCTGTGGTTACAGTAGCAGAGGCTCATACCTTACCTTTCCTCTGCATTGGCTCTGAGGGTTTGCCTCCTCTTTACACATGGAACACAAATGGCTTCCCAGGTGTTGTGATGGGGGAATCGTAGAAGGGACTAGTTCAAAGTAATTGCTTTGCAGTTCTCTCATCTGCAGAGAGATGGAATACAGCCCCAGTGCCTGCCTCCTCTCTACAGACGGCTCCCTAGAAAGACAACTAGTTCTTGCTTGGTCCTCCTACCCAGCCTGGTTAGCAACACTCACAAGAGCCATGTCTAGTGATATTTGGGGATGATGTCTGTGCCCCAGGGAGAGGTTGGTAGAGGTCTAACTGGGGTGTTCACCCAGCTGAAGGTTATCAAGGTGTGCTCTGTGCTTTTTGAGTGACTAATGAGTTTTGGAAGACGAAACATAGGTCAATACCTCCCTCTGGCGGTCTTTTCTTTAAAAGCAGGAAAGATTCTCAAATGGAAGTTTTAGGACAGTGGTTTAAGGAAGGGAAGGACACTCAAGTGAGAGTGTGGTGCTCACAAGACAAAGAACATTTTATTAATGAATCACGCCCCTTAAGAAAAATTCCTTGTCTCTCTGCTCTGGCCTATTAAATACTTGGTTGGGATGAAATGGTGTCTATAGGAAGCAGCCCGGCCATGTTTGGGCTGTATGGATCTGAATTATATTCCATATTGGGCTGTGTTTTCTAGGTGCTGTTTAGCTGCAGAACTAATTTCTCATCTCTAGAATCTGTTGTGAAGACTGAAGGAAGTAATGCAGCCTAAGAGGCAACACGTGGGCAGCTCATTCTGCCCATGAACAGGCTCAGTCTTGGATACCTTCATATAGGGTCATGGCGTTTCTGAGACTTACGCCCTTCCAGGGTGACTGTGTTTGTGCTGATGACTTATTGAGAATGGTTGTCAATGGCTGCTCTATTTTAAAATGTGGTCTATTTACTTTAAAGACCAAATTCTGGGAATCTCCTGAAACTGGTCCATCAGTGGCCGGCACCATTTGCCATAAGCATTTAAGACAGGTTCTTTAAAACCTGTACTGTTCGGGGCCTGAAACCACCCTATTTCATAAGTAGTCATAAAATAACTCCTCTCACAAACATTTTCTCATTGGGGTTATTAAGAGTCAAATATAAGAAGAAGAAAAAAACCAATATGTTCAGTTGTGCTTTTTCTTTTAAGAGTTTGGGCTATGAACCCTGACTACCAAAAGGATTGCTAATTACAAACTCTAAAGAGATGATATAATATCTTATAAACCACTATGCAAGGCAGGATGGGGTCTGCTCTGTGAGTTTGGTGGGCTTCAATCTTCTTTTCTTACTCTTTCCTGACTCCAGGGGGTAAGTGGAGCCTACTCTAAACTCCCTGCTCCAATCTTGCCTTCACTGTCCTCCTCCTTTTCCCTTCCCTCCTTCCTCCTCCTCCCCCATCTCCCTCCTCCTCTTCCTCCTCTGCCTTCTCCTCCTCCTTCTCTTCCCTCCTCCCTCCTTCTCCTCCCTCCTTCTCCTCCTCATCTTCCTTCTCAACATCATCATCATTAACCCTCTGCTCTTCACTGAATCCATACTCTTTCACCCCTGAGGAGAACCCCTTGGGAAGGAAATGCTAGATTGGAACTGGTACCCTCCTCTCCAGCAGACACCTAACCTAGGTCTCGCCCTTCTCAAACAATCACTAACATGAGCCAATAGTATACTTGCAAGAAAACTAAGGTATGCGTATGTACAGAATACAGTCACATAATGTCTTCTCGTCAAGGACATAATTCACATCCCACGTCCAGCAGCAACTCCCTAAGCTGCCCATGAAGCTGAGAATTCCTCCAGCCTACCTATGTCTTACAGCTGTGATGATGCTGGAGAGACACGTGCCCCGTGTGTTTGTGCGGTGGGTGTAAACACAGAGCGCTGCCTGCCACCTGAGCATATATTATCTACAATGTGTATAGCACCTGATACTTGGTGATAAACAGCCATGTTATGTTTGTGTATTTTACCACACTGTGCCTGCATTTGTTATTACACACTGCATTCTTCCTTATACAACATTAACCGTAAAACAGTATGCACTGCGACACCAGCAGCAATCTCCTCTGTTGGCTTCTTTCTCTCCCTCCATTGTAACAAGAGCCCATCTGGAGTGATGGGCCCAGGTCATCTAAGGTTTGTGGCAAGCACACTCATGAGATTTGCACAGTGACAAAATCTCCCATGTATGTGCTTTTTGGAACACACCTTGATTGTTAAATGCCACATGTCCATGTCTGTGAAGTGTCTGGTGCTGAGTGTTCCAATTCTTTAGCCTGAATTTCAGAAGGATTACAAGACCTATGATGGGAAACTCACTGTGGACCACTTGCTCGGTTAGCTTTCCTTTGGGAAATTGGCCAAAGACATGGTTTGGATCCCAGGAGTCCACACTGTCTCCTAGAGAGGACGGTACAGCTGGACCAGTGGTCATCTGTATGCCCTTCCTAATGATGCAATGATTCTTGGTCCTCACCTTTGCTTCCAGAGGCTTCCCTGGTTGCTCCTACATCCATAGCATCCTCTACAGATTCCTGCATGCCTGTGAGTATTGGAGTAGTTTAACATTGTGCTGGCTGGTTTTGTGTCAACTTGACACAAGCTGGAGTTATCACAGAGAAAGGAGCCTCAGTTGGGAAAATGCCTCCATGAGATCCAGCTGTAAGGCATTTTCTCAACTAGTGATCAAGGGGGGAGGGCCCAGCCCATTGTGGATGGTGCCATCCCTGAGCTGGTAAACCTGGGTTCTGTAAGAAAGCAGAATGAGCAAACCAGTATGTGACGTCCCTCCATGGCCTCGGCATCAGCTCCTGCTTCCTCACCAGCTTGAGTTCCAGTCCTGACTTCCTCTGGTGATGAACAGTGATATGGAAGTGTGAGCTGAATAAACCTCTTCCTCCCCAATTGCTTCTTGGTCATGATATTTTGTGCAGGAATAGAAACACTGAGTAAAACAAACTGGTACCAGCATAGTTGAGTATTCACGTGACAACCTGGCCATGTTTTGGGCAGGACTGTGGAAGGACTTTGGAACTTTGAGCTAGAAGAGCCATTGGCATATTAAGAGCTCCGTGGGATGTTTAGTAGGAGCTTGGAAGATAATGTTGAGAACGATGCAGAATATGGAAGCCTGAGTTGTGAAATTTCAGAGGGAAGATGAAAGACACTTTGATCATGGCTGTTGCTGTTTTGTTTGTGAAGATTCTGTGATTTGGGTTAGCTGGGGCTGAAGAATCAGCTGTGATTAATAAGATACCAGAACTACTAAAGCAAAACCTTTGCATTACTGGGACTATTGATGCTGGTTAGCTGGAGCTAAGAAATTAGTGGTGATTAAGAAGAGACCAGCATCATTGAGGTGAAATCTTCTGGGAACTGTTTTCTGAGAACACAAAGATGTTCCAGAAATAGCCAAGGTTGTACCTTGTGCTGTGGCTGGACTTGGTAATGTGTAAGAGTCACCCGGGTGGAACTGGCTTTGAAGGAATGAAGGTGTCATAGAGAGCAGTTGAGGCTCAGCATTGTGAGAGGCCATGGAAGGCCATTGGTGAAGGTGCATCCTCAGTGGCAATTAGTGCCCCAGGCCTGACAGTAGTGTTTTGGATATGCCAGTACCATGAGATGACCACCAAGAACAGCAGCAGCAGTGGAGAACAGGCAGCTGGAGCCTAGAAGACAAGGTGTGTGCTACAAAGGGCAGAGCTGGAGAAGTGACCCAAGCCCCTGGAGGAACCCAGAAATTCGTAAGTGAATTCCCAGACACTGGATGGTTAGAGATTAATTTTGCTTTGACTGTGACTGTGCCCTGATATCTTTCCCTCTTGGAGGAAGAAGTAGAGCCCACAGTTTAGAGACTTTGAATTGTAAAAAGACCTTGATTTTTAAAAGAGGCTGAATATTTTAAAGGTACTGCAATTTTAAAACATAAGAATTGGTAAAGGCTGTGGGACTCTTAAGGTTATCTAGATCTTGGGGATGAACAAGAAAGTAAGAGTTGAAGCTTAATATTGATTTGTTTGTGTATCAAGTTGACAAGGGGTCAATTGTACTGGTTGGTTTTGTGTCAACTTGACACAAGCTGGAGTGATCACAGAGAAAGGAGCCTCAGTTGAGGAAATGCCTCCATGAGATCCAGCTGTAAGGCATTTTCTCAACTAGTGATCAAGTGGGGAGGGCCCAGCCCATTGTGGGTGGAGCCATCCCTGGCCCAGCCCATTGTGGGGGGTGCCATCCCTGGGCTGGTAGACCTGGGTTCTATAAGAAAGCAGGCTGAACAAGCCAGGGAAGCAAGCCAGTAAATGACATCCCTCCATGGCCTCTGCACCAGCTCCTGCTTCCTGACCTGCTTGAGTTCCAGTCCTGACTTCCTCTGGTGATGAACAGTGATATGGAAGTGTAAGCTGAATGAACCCTTTCCCTCCCCCAATTTGCTTCTTGGTCATGATATTTTGCGCAGGAATAGAAACCCTGACTAAGACAAACCTAGATGCATGCCCTTGGGTACCTCTGAGCAAGACCGATTCATCCTTTCTCTCCAGTGTCTGAGATGCAGCTCATCTCTCTTAGTGGTCTCTGGCAAATACCTTGGCTGGAATCACTTATAGAGAACTTAGTGTTGGGACTCTGTGTGTCTAAGTATGTGGGGTTTCAACAACACAGTTTGCCAGCAGTCTCATTCACAGTGAGAACATCAGCATACACAGAGGTAGCCATCCCTTCATAGCTGAAATTTCTCATCAGTGGAGCCAACCCACCCATGGACCAAAATATTCAGAAGAAAATCGTGTTGGATTATATGTCGCTTTTTTCTTATAATCCCTGAAATGAAATATATAATTTATGTAGAATTTATAGGTATTACAAAGAATCTAGAAGTCATTTGACATGTCTAAGAGGATTTATTGTATGCAAATGCTATGGCATTTTACACTAGAGGCCTACCTAAGCATCTGTGTCCTTTTGTATCATGGTTCTGAAGCAATGGGTATAGGTAGAAAAGCAGGGAATCCAGCAATGATGTCACTTCCAGCTCTGGCCATGGCAACGACCAGGTAGGCCCTACCTCTGACTGGCTTAGGGGACTTGGCTTCCACCACAGAAGAAGAAATTGGGCTCAGCAAGGTCAGGTCCCTTTCCCAAGGTCACGGTTCTCTGATTACATTCCTTGGAAATCAGGAATCCTGAATCTCCATACCCCTATTCATGTCCTTTCATTTCTCAGAGGTTTTGCAGCAAAGGCAGAAGGTTGATTGTCTAAACCATGTTTTTGTTTGTTTGTTTGTTTTAATTAACTCCACAAGAGCTAGAGTCATGTTGGAAAGAGGAGTTTCGATTGAGAAAAAAATCTTAGACTGGCCCATAAGCAAGTTTATGCAATATTTTCTTGATTAATGGTTGATAGAGGAGGACCCAGCCTACTGGTGGTGGTACCTTTGGGCAGGTAGGCCCAGGATTGTATCAGAAGGTAAGCTAGGGGAACCATAAAAAGCAAACCATTAAGCAGCAGTCTCTGGTTGAGTTCCTGCCCTGGGTTCCTGTTTGATTTCCTGCTTTTCTTTCCTTATAGAGAGGCTGTGGCCTGGCAGTGAAGGGTGAAATGATCCCTTTCTTTCCTAAGTTGCTCTTGGTAATGGTTTTATTTATCACAGCAACAGAAATTAGAGCACAACACGGACTGTGAGTGAAGGGACTATGCATTGTTCCCAGTGAGAATTCTTCCTTATTCCAAAGACTCAAACAGCCAAGCAAGCAGAATGGGGTGGGAGTAGTGGTAGGGGTAGTATACTATTTTTCTAGGCCATGACAAAGGTCCCAGACACAGTTTCAAGTTAAAGTATGATGAAGTCTGAATGTGACAAGATTTTCATGACTAAGGTGATCCACTGTGTTCTGGTGGGAGCCGTCTGAACCTAGTCTATTTGGACCTGCAGCATCTCAGCTGACTCCCATACAAGTAAAGGAAGTATGGTGATGGGCAGGTTTTAGGATCTGTCTTCCCAAGAGCTGCCAAGGGGGCTGAAGGATGAAGCTTAGGAAGGAGTGCATGGAGTTAGTCTCAGGTTGGCCATGAGAAGCTGGGGTTGAAACATCCTCTGTCTAGCTGTCCATGGATGCGAAGAATGGTTGGGTAGGCACATCTGCTGGCTGTCTCTATACAGGGGGTCACAAGGTTCTAAGCAGCACAGAGATGCATGGTCCTGAATTGTCCCCTATATTTATTTCTCTATTTAGCCTCTTTGCTCCATGCATATGCATTCCTTGCCCTCAATTGTAAAAAACAAATCGAAATTATCCTTGGGTTATATATTTAATGTTTACTCGAATGACCTGAAACTCTTGTTCAGATGTGGAATTATTTGGGGTGGAGCTTGAGAGTGAGGCCATTTCTGGAGAAGAGGCCTATGAAACTAATCTGTAAATCATTCAGTGTTAAGTTTCTATGGGAATTGGTGCATGGTCGCAAGCAGGGGCGGATTTCAAAAACTCATCTCAGATTTTGGAATTGCATTGCATAAAAGGCTGAGACAATAGTTTCCTGTTAGTAGTGAGGTCAGCATAACCTCCTGCAGAGTAGGGTCATAAATTCCACACTATGCATGAAATGATGGGCAGGTGTGGTGGGTAATGAGGCATCAAAGTAGCCAAGGTGCTCATCTGGTAACAGATAATGTGATTATCACAGAAACCATGGTGTTGGGTGGCTTCTTGGTCACTCTGGAGACGATCCAAACAGCGGGAGGTAAAGTTGGCAGAAGGCATGATCTCAAATCAGAAGCTTCTGTCTACTTTTCACTGCTTTAACAAGTGGCCTCCCATTCAAAGGACTAAAGCAACCCAGCTTTTTCCTTAGTTCTATAGGACAGAATCCTTCTATGTATCTTACTGGACTAAAATCAGGATGCTGACAGTGGTGGACGCTGCCCTTGAGACTTTGAAGGAGAACCTGATTTTTGCATTTTCCTGTGCTAAGAGGCCGCTGTGCCCCAAGCTCAGAAGTCACTCTATATTCAAATGCAGCTGTAACAGCAAGTCCACGCCCCCTTGTGCAGCTTCCTTGACTCTTTCTGGCCACCCCATTTCCACTTATAATGGCCTTTGTAGTGACACTGGGCCCCTGGGCAATGTAGAGGTTTGACTTCTGTTTTTAAGAAGCTCTGGTTAGTTTATTTTGTTTGCATCTTTAATCTTCCTTCACCACATTATCTAGGGCTCTCGGAAGTGCCAGGGTTTTGGTTGTGGACATCTTTGGGTTGGAGTATTATTCTGCTATTATAGGTGCTTTGACATCTAAACAGCTCCACCTTGCGCAGCTACAGAGCCAATTATGCTGGAGCTAGGACAGAATCTAGTTGAAAAGGAGACAAATTTGTAAGATCTCAATCAAGCCCTCGATGAGTCGCTACCTCATTTGTGGTAGCCAGGAAGCACAGAACTGGCAGGAAGTGACAGATGATAAAATGTAGGTTTCCAAGGCACAGCCTAGGAATCTACTTCCTCCAAAGAATTTCTACCTCCATTTTTTTCAACACCTACCATAAATAGTACCAAATTACCAAATACCTTGGGATTTATTAAATCATTTGTGATGGACTAAATCATTAAGTTCTATGAGAATGACTCCTGTCAGTTTATATATTTGAGTGCTTGGTCCCCAGTTGATGGAAAGGTTTTAGGAGTGAGAGGTGTGTTGGAAAAAAGGCACCTCACGGATGGAAAGGCTTTGAGGTTTCAAAAGCCCCCACCCTTTCCAGTTGAGTCTCTCTCTCTCTCTTTCCCTCTCTCTGCCTCTTTCTGCTTTCTTGTTGTATCTCCAGATGTAAGCTCTCAGCTACTTCTGAAACTGTAAGCCCGTAAACACTTTCTTCTATGAGTTGCCTTAGTCACGATATCTTATTACAGCAATAAAAAGGGAACTGAGACTGCCCCTTTTATTTAAGATAGCTGAGTCTAATAGCATAAAACTACATTTTCTGATATCAATGAGGGTAATGGATTTCCAGTTTGGGAAGGGTGGGTAGCTATACTTAACCATCATATCTCCATAGATAGGCAGCAAAAAGACAGAAAATTAGAGCACTCTAAACCACACTGACTGATGGCTTACTGTGTTCCTAGACATCAAATCAGTGAATAGCTTCTTGGAGACACACACACACACAGAGTCATTCATGGCAATAGACAATAGGAAATGTTAATTTCTTTATTCAGCTTGCAGATGCAAGTCCAGTGGTTATGGAGGGCTAGTTCCTTCAGAGGGGGGGCGGCGCAGGGAAAGGGGGCCAGAGAGAGAGGGGGCAGAGAGAGAAGGGGGCGCAGAGAGAGAAGGGGGCGCAGAGAGAGAAGGGGCGCAGAGAGAGAAGGGGACGCAGAGAGAGAGAAAGGGACTCAGAGAGAGAGAAGGGGACGCAGAGAGAGAGAAGGGGACGCAGAGAGAGAGAAGGGGACGCAGAGAGAGAGAAGGGGACGCAGAGAGAGAGAAGGGGACGCAGAGAGAGAGAAGGGGACGCAGAGAGAGAGAAGGGGACGCAGAGAGAGAGAAGGGGACGCAGAGAGAGAGAAGGGGACGCAGAGAGAGAGAAGGGGACGCAGAGAGAGAGAAGGGGACGCAGAGAGAGAGAAGGGGACGCAGAGAGAGAGAAGGGGACGCAGAGAGAGAGAAGGGGACGCAGAGAGAGAGAAGGGGACGCAGAGAGAGAGAAGGGGACGCAGAGAGAGAAGGGGGCCCAGAGAGAGAAGGGGGCCCAGAGAGAGAAGGGGGCCCAGAGAGAGAAGGGGGCCCAGAGAGAGAAGGGGGCCCAGAGAGAGAAGGGGGCCCAGAGAGAGAAGGGGGCCCAGAGAGAGAAGGGGGCCCAGAGAGAGAAGGGGGCCCAGAGAGAGAAGGGGGCCCAGAGAGAGAAGGGGGCCCAGAGAGAGAAGGGGGCCCAGAGAGAGAAGGGGGCCCAGAGAGAGAAGGGGGCCCAGAGAGAGGGGGCACATAGGTGGAGTGCAGAGAGAAGGGCAGAGAAAGGGGCACAGAGAGAGAGGGGTCAAGAGAGAGAGGGTGGCTCAGGGAGAGAGGGGTGCAGAGGGGGGCTCAGAAAGAGAGGGGGTCTCAGAGGGGGGAGCAGAGAGAGAGGGGGGCACAGAGAGGGGGGCTCAGAGAGAGAGGAGGGCTCAGAGGGGAGAGCAGAGAGAGGGGTGCAGAGAGGTAGGGCTCAGATAGAGAAGGGGGCACAGAGAAAGGGAGAAGGGGTGCAGAGAGTGAGGGGTGCAGAGAGGGGGTTCAGAGAGAGGGCGCTCATATAGAGAGGGGCTGCAGAGAGTGAGGGGGGCTCAGAAAAGGGGGTGCAGAGAAGGGTGGCGCAGAGAGAGGGTGAAGCAGAGAGAGAGGGGGAGGTGCAGAGAGAGAGAGTGTGGTGCAGAGAGACAGAGGAAGAGACACAGAGTGACACAGAGAAACAGAGCAATGACTGATTCCTTCTAAGACCTGTGAGGCGAAATTCTAGCCCATGCCTCTCTCTTCCTGATGTGGCTTTCTGGCCACTTTGGCTTTTCTGGTAACTGTCATTATTCCCTTCATGTGATGGTCTTCCTGTGAGGGTGCTCATCTTTCCTCCCATAGAAAAATCAGGAATATTGAGTGATTGCTGATTTAATGACCCTGCTTCTAAAACAATCACATCTTTATATATTAGGGTTTGTGACATCAGCTGTGATTTTTTAAAAAGGAACACTGTCTTAGGGTTTTCCGATGTGATCAGACAACATGACCAAGGCAATGCTTATATAAGCACATTTACTCGTGGCTGGCTGACAGGTTCAGTCCATTGTCATTAGGATGGGAGAATGGCGGCATCCAGGCAGGCGTGACTCAGGAGGAGCTCGGAGTTCTACAGGTTTATCTGAAGGCTGCTAGAAGACTGTCTTCCAAGAAGCTAGGATGAGGGTATTAAAGCCACACCCACAGTGACACGCCTACTCCAATGAGGCCACGCCTCCTTATTGTGCCACTCCCTGGGTCAAATACATTCAAATGACCGCAGACACAAATTAACAGGACATGGTTGCAGGGTAGAAGAGGAAAAACTTCTATTGCTGAACATGGTAAATTTCACACCAAATACAGCTGTGACTGCCACCCAGCTGCTATGGCTTCCCATGCCTGTAGACCAAGAGCCCTAGGTGACTGACAACACAGATTTAGACTTTTATGATCCAATAGGCACAGGGAGGAGTGTGCTCAGAGCCAGTAGGTTCACTGGCCTGTTTTTGAGAACTCTCAAGCCCACTAAAGATAGTCAACAGGCAATAAAAGTAGCCCAAACCAACAAGGGCAGGGCAACTAAGGAAAGGGACACTTTGGAGATGTGAGATCTGGATCACCCTGTTAGACAAAACATGCAAACTGGATACAATGCCATCTTAGGTCAAGGAAATATTAAGTGGATGGCAGAGGAAGAAGAGGACAAATGTTTGTTATAGTCCTGACCTCCTGGCCATGATATTGTAGCTTGTATCACAGATCTTGCTTTTTGCATATGGGTCATAACTGGACACAACCTTCAAGTGGAATGCGACTAATTAGATTTGATCAGAAAAAGGAAAAAGCATGTGACCTACAGGGGCAGGGTGCAATGGGGGGGGGGGGTTCTGAAGATTCTGACTGTGTCAGAGCATCTCATTCCCAAGCCTCACGCTGGTCTTCACGGGTATCATGATTTGCTAAGCTTCTAGCTCCCTCCTCTGGCCCTGCTCTGCCCCAACGCCTAGTGCAGTCAGCTGCTTCTGAAGTAACTCCTGTACTCTTACACAGGGCCACCTGTCACTTGTTGGGGAGGTTGGGTTTGGCCCTCTCATTTGATGCGGCGGAGCATCTACCTTGTTGGATATGGCATCGGTCAACACAGATTTACAACCTCAGTAGAATGTACTGATACATGACTAGGAGACAATAGACTTGGGGGGGGGGGTGAGCAAATACATCCTCTCTTCTATTTCCCATATACAGTATGTGGTGATGGAGGCTTTCTTTCCACCCTATCCACAAGTGTTTTGCTCTGTGATGCCTTATAAACTAAATCTCCTCATAGCTTGCTGCAAAGCAGAGCATGGTAATTGGAAGAAAACTACGGGCATTTAGTCATGATCCAAAGGTCTGTTTTCTGGTTAGTTGAAGCTATGCAGAGTTTGAGTAGGAATAATGAACAGATGTATACCACGGGGTCTGGAGAAGGAAGCCATGATCATTTCCATATACTTGGAAAGGTGTTAGATTCCTCCATTTCCCCCTCTTTCTGACATGAGCCTGAAATTTGGGAGAAGGAATGCTGACTTCCACTCCATGCTTCAAGATATTGCTAAGAATGGTCCTTAGGCGAGGGTCTTGGTACCCTATGTCGTACTAAAGTGTTGGGGGATATTATCTGTGTCTTGAAGGCCAGAAGCTCAAAGGATGGCTAGAGAGCATCTCTGAGGAGATGCCTAGAAGAACTTGGAATCAGGTCAACCTAGAGTTCATGTCGGTCCTGCTGATTTCAGCTTTGTGGCCTTGAGCAGTTCACAGAAGTGAGGGGGGGGGGTTGGGGGAATTGATTTCTCTGGGTCTGTCATAGTTTGTATTTGGTATGCCTCACACGGACTCATGGTTTAAATAATTGACCACCAGATCATGGTATTGTTCTGAGGTTGTAGCGCCTTCAAGAGGTCGGGTCTGGCTGGTGGAAGAAGTCACTTAGGAGTGGGACTTTGAAGGTTACCTGCTTTGGGCCTCCCTGTTTTCTATGCTTGATGACTGGTTACCATGTCAACAGCTGCAGCCTCCACACCTGGGCCATGCTTGACACGTGGTCATGTTTTCCCCACCACAACAAACAGAAATCCCTCAGAAACCATGAGCCCAAACGACCCTTTCCTTTCTTTTGTTTCAGAAGCTGTTTTGCTCACATCCGTGCCCCATTTCCAAGCAAAACACCCACCCCATAGTCCTTTCCTGTAGGGATTCTGAAGGCAGGGCATCTCCTAGACATTGCCAGTTGATTTTGGACAGGCCTGACTTACAATTTGGAGGCATCTGGTGGCCTAAGATGAGTCTCATCAACTAAGAGGCCCCTACCCTCAGTGTATCATTGGCATCAGCAGCAGCACCACAGCAGGCGATGCAGCTACAGTTGTGGGCTGTGATATTAGCATCAGGAAGCAGGCAGTCAAATATAAACGCTAATGAACAGAGGCGGGTATGTATGCCTTTTGCTGGATGACAAAGGCACATTGCAAACCCTCCCATTCTGAAGTGGTTTGCATGTGTTTCTCCAAAACTCTTGCATTAGAAACTGAACCCTCAGTCCTCGTATTGGCCATATGGTGATGTCAGACCTTTCATGGTTAAGATTCGATGAGACCGTAAGAGTGGGGACCATTTTGAGCATTAATTAGTGGCTTTATCAGAAGAGCCGCCTAACCAAGCACACGTGGTCCGCCTCTTCATGTGACTCTCCTTTCTAGGACATGGGGCAGCAGAAGGCCTCCCTAGATCCCAAGCAAATGCCAACATGTCATTCCTGAACTTCCTTGTATCTTGAACTTCAAGAAACATGACATGTATGCTTTTTCTTTTCTTTATAAATTCCCAAGTCTCAGACATCCAGTGATGGTAGCAGTAAAGACACTTAGACTCTTGGGTTTACACACCAGTTTGACTGACACCCTAGCAACTCCCTTGTAGGACTGAGTTAAGAAGATGACACTCGGAGTGAGTGCCCAGCCAAGGACAGCTGTAGGGTAGTGACAGCTAGTTATTGGCTCTACTAGCACGGTTGTACATATTGGTGTGTGGCCAAACCCATTTCCCCTCCATGGATAGTCCTCAGAAGGGATTTAATACTAGCATGTGCACAGGAATGTATGGATTTCACTTTTTGCTCTGTGTTTTCTGGGAAAAGAAATGGGTTGATAGTCCTTTTCATACACAGTAAGAAAACTCACAGGTACTGGTTGGTAACTTTTATGAAGACAGAACTTGGGGATGTTATTATTACGGCAGCCTGTTGACTACAGGGAAGTGAATGGAGGCACAGAACTTCCCGTTACAGCCATAAAAACAGCCTCTGAGTCTATGTTGTCCAAGCCTCCCCAGTGAGAAGCAATTGATTCTGAAAGTCTACCATGGGCTCCTGTCTGTCTGGAGTTACAGAGAATGGGGAATTGTTTTCATTTACTTGTTGAGATACCTTCCCTAGTTGTCATTGGAAGCACTTCTGTTTGAAGGTTAAACACTAGGATGCCATTAGTCCACAATGATGGGAAAAAGCAGACCCGTGGAGCTCTCTAACTTAAAACTTGAAGAGAAAATGGAGTGGAAAAAATGTTGGGCAGGACAAGGGCTGCATGGTGCTGACATCCCCATGGGAAGCCGTGAGTATGTGCTTCCACCCTTCAGCTCTTCCGGGGTCCTCTTCTCATGCTTAGATGGGGATTGTTGTGTGGTGGCTAGAGGCATTTTATTTAATCTTTGCTTACATTAGGAATCCAAAGCTGTCTGATGGCTGCCCGACCTCTTGGCAGCCTCTGCCAGATATCGTAGCAAGGAAGACAGGAAACTAGAGCAGATAGTGAGTATGAGACGTGGAGAAGGGGCATAGACATGATCCTAAAGAGACTGGCATGATGCTGGGCACCAGGACACAGGTTATCCTGGGCACTAAGGAGTACTGGAGTACTAGGTACTAGGTAAAGACTTTAGCTTCCTGTCCAAGTGCTGGAGCCAGTGTTGTCATTTCCTAGTCTTAGCTCACTTCTGCTTGTGTCTCAGTTTGTCCATCTGGGTAGTAATCACACCCACCTTTTAGGGTCACCTATTAAGCTTTAGGAAGTAATTTTTTTAAATCATCTTTTTTCTTATTCTTTACTGGACTCCAGGGACTTAGCATCTAAGAAATGGCCTATTCTGAACCCTACATTGCCATTCACTTGACTTCCGAAAGAGCACAGAAAGAACTATGCCCAGGTCTCTCTACACAGCTCTGCTCTCTGGGGTAGGAGAAGTTGGAGTGGTTCTCGGTTCCCTTCCTCTTCCTTTGACCTCATCCAAGAAACCTGACAATAGACATCCTCATGATTTCAGAGATAGACATCCCTCCAAGACAACTACCACTTCTGACCTGCTGATTCAACTTGGAGGCTGGACCATGAATCCACTGGCCTCTCCTTTCCAACACTGCTCAGAGGTTTCAGTTGAATAATAGCCTAGGTGTTAAAGTCTGTCCTGTCTGGCTGTAAGAGAAAAATCCCAGGTGGGCTTTCTCAGCATCCTAATACTCCATGATGTGGCTTCAAAGACACCCGAATCTTCTACACACTTGTATATATATTTGCCTGTGGGTATGTGCCCTTGGTTACTCCCTGAGGAGTGTTACCAGGGATCCAAAGACACCAGAGAAGATTCTTGAGGTTGCTTGAGCCAGGAGAGAAACCAGGGCATTGAGATGAGCCAGCATAAGCCTTCCATACTGCTCTAGTCCCCTGGGACTACATACTCTTCCCACCCTGGGGACTTTCTACCCCGTTCTTGTCCCCTGTTCTTCAGTAAGAGACTCGGGCAACAAAGTTTATTTGAGCCATAGGATCTCTTTTTAATGTCGGTAAGAAAGAGAGGCGACTGAGTAGCAAGGGGCTTATTAAAAAAAAAAAAAAAAAAAAACAAAAATGGTAAGCGAAAATGGACCATTTAAACCAGTTCTTTTAAGCACTGAGACTTAGGGATGAAACAAAAGACAGCTCCTTCTAGTTGTGAATTTCAGTTATGGCTTGTATCCTTCGGATGCTGGGGAGAACATTCATCCTGCCCTTGCTGGCTTCTTGAGGTCCAAGAATCCATGGTGGGACTCTTTGTGTGTTGAGTCATCCAGCCCTGTTGTAGTGGCCACAGGAGATGCAAGGCTTGCCGTCCCTTGAGTTCTGAGGGCCCCTTGGGCTCATCTGTCTCTTTTAAAGCCTTGTATCCTTGTGGAACTCCAAGGTCATGTGCAAGCTCCCCAGCTGAAGCTCCACAGTGCTCGGCTCAGCAGCGCCTCACATGTCTGTAGACTGGAGGTCTGGGATCTGCTTGCTTTCTTCACTTGACTTGCTAGCCAGCTATGTGGGAAGATACACAGATACGTCAGCAAGATGGGACTTATATGCACATACCATTGGGAGCACCCCAGACCCCACATCCTTGACTTATGTCTAAAGACAGGTGATTGGAAGTTGTGATGACCTTTGGTTTTGTCAGAAAGCTGATTTGAGGACGTTTCAAAGCCCCCTTGCTAGCTGTGTGAATTCTGCACAGAACTTTGCTAACTCCATGAGCTTGGCAAAAACCATTGTGGAACAGGGAAGGATCAAACACTATAATGATGGGTAAGTGCTTAGCGTGGTGCCTGACTCACTCACGCAGCCTCTCAGGCAACCTGTGATTTTTATAGTACCTCTGCTCTGATTCATAGTGCCTGGAGGCCCAGAGTGTGTCTGCACCTCCTTGATGCCAGATGAGGACCGATGGGGTAACAACAGGAGGTGGGACTTCAAGAGTCAGTAATTCAAAACAACTTTTAATTTGAGGGATTTTTGTAATGTGAGTAGAATAGGAAAGTGCTTTGACTCCCCCCTCCTCCAAAAAAAAGTTCTGTTTGCTTTTAAAGAGAGCTGGCTGCTGGGCTCAAGGATGAGATCCAAAGGAGAGCTTCAGTCAAGGTCAGCCACCTACTGCTTCTGAGGTCCCAGAAGCCCCTGTTTCACCAGAACTGGGGTCAGTCTTGCTGAGGGGAGCTACTTGAAGCCCCAGGGAGCACTGCACAATGGGTGTGGTTGACCTTGGTGAGTAGTAGCCAAGGGCACATACCCACAGGCCAAAAGTTTGTGGACCCTACCCATTTTTCCTTCATTTGTGTGCTCTCTCTCTCTCTCATATATGTATGTATATATATATATATATATGTGTGTGTGTGTGTATATATATGTATATATGCATTTATGTGTATATATATGTATATATGCATTTATGTGTATATATGTGTATGTATGTGTGTATATATGTATGTATGTGTGTATGTATATGTATATATACACATATATGTATATATATGTGTATATATGTGTATATATGTATATATATGTGTATATATGTATATATGTGTGTATATATGTATATATACGTATATATACGTATATATACGTATATATGTATATATATACGTATATATACGTATATATACGTATATATACGTATATATGTGTATATATACGTATATATGTGTATATATATGTATATATGTGTATATATACGTATATATGTGTATATATGTGTATATATACGTATATATGTGTATATATACGTATATATGTGTATATATGTGTATATATGTGTATATATGTGTATATATGTGTATATATGTGTATATATGTGTATATATGTGTATATATACGTATATATGTGTATATATATGTATATATGTGTATATATACGTATATATGTGTATATATGTGTATATATGTGTATATATGTGTATATATGTGTATATATGTGTATATATGTGTATATATGTGTATATATGTATGTGTATATATATATATATGTATATATATACACACATTCTCACCATGGTCTTGAAGAACTGATTGACCTTCTTCTTTTTCAGCGTCTTCTTGTCACCATCTGAGACTTGGAAGAAGGTCTGACTCAGGCGGGGAGATGTGTTGGCTTCATCCAACCCAGGTACGCCTGCCGCTGACAGTGTGAGCGCTAGAAGGGACCCGGACGTGAATGAGTGGGCACAGGAGAGAGGGAGGTCCCAGTGGGCAGGATCTTAAGCCTTGGCCTGATCTTCTGGTGGTCTTGTCTCCTGGCCCTTGGCAAAGCCTTGTCCAAATGTATTGGGGTGGGAAGGGAAGGGCTTATGTCTTCAGTGTGCTGAGTCTGGCCTAACATTGACTAATTGTTCTGTACGGGAACCTAATATTCAATGCACTAGTTTGCATGTGTCATGGTGAGGATGATGGGGTTGTTCACATCGTGAGTGGGTGCCAGTGTAGGGAGTGGGGATAATGAGTTAGGGCAGGGCCTGCCAAGCAACTCTGGCTGGAGCAGATGTCTTTGCTGTCATGCACTATTCAGCCACAAGGGGGCAGCACCACAACCACCTTTATTCTATTCTGCCCAGCCGTCTGCACAGAACCAGTGTGGGGCAGTGCACACCAGAACTAGATGCTTGGATGCTGGTGTCCCTCTGTTGATGGGAAGTAATTGGGGGCTGTCCTGTATCCTTGGACCAGTAAGACATGGACACAGGTGTCATCTACACACTGAACACCACAGCCGTTAGATGCTGTGGCAAGCTTTGTAACATTTGAAGTAGTCTACCTGGTCAGCAGAGGTGCCATGGGCCTTAGAGATATGCCAAAGGCACACTCCTGAGCCTGAAGGAATCTGCTGTCATCAAACACAGGAATTCATGGTGGGGAGTCGTCCTGGAGGGACAGCAGACATCCCCTTCTGCTCCAAGTAGAGCTTGAGCACATGGCCTTCCTAATGGGGGATGCTGAGAGAGTACAGAAGCCATGGGATCCAGATACCCAGCCCGCCTTGCTCTATACAAGTAGTCCCCATCCTTGCTCTCCCTGACAGCTTGGCAACCCATCCTACCTCTTTCCCCCAGGGTTGGTATGGGAATTGCATACCTGGGATGGTGGGCATGGACTGGCTGGCAAAACTCATCTGAGAGAGGACAGACACCCTGGTGGGGATGGCTGCATGCTCTGAGAGATTGGTGTCACTCATGAACTCGTGCTTCCTAGAAAGCTGGATAATATGACATGCAGACAAAGACACAGAGGGAGAGGAAGAGAGGGAGAAAGTTAAAAAAAAAAAAACAGACCATAAGAGCTTAGCATAAGGCAAATATAAGCAAATATAACTCCTCAGAGGTCAGGGGAAAGTATCTAAAGTGGAATCTATGAGCTTGACAGTACAGTCAGTCTGCCTAATACCATCCCGTGTCGGTCTACCTAATATGTCTGTATAGGTTGCATGTTATATGACTCTAGGGGTGCTGGGGAGGGTCTGTCAGTTAGACCATCAGGTGAATGGTGTCTTGCAGAGAGTCCTGGAGCATAGATGTCCCCCCCCTGCCCTTTCGTCCAGCCTCACCCCTGCTGCAGTGGCTTGTGCTCCCTCCCTTGCTGGTCTGCAGAGTGCTTTCAGTAAAACTTTCCACTGAGCCCGGGGCCATATGATGCCAGATCTCTTGTTAGCAGTTATTAACATTGAACTTCTTTTTAAGGTAAGAGCTTAGACTGTAGACAAGGCTGCCCTGAAACTCACTATGTAGCACAGGCTGCCCTCCAGCTCATTACAATCCTCTGGCCTCAGCCCCCTCTGCAAACACTTGATTATATAATTTTACTACATATAACAATACACGGCTGTGTTTTTATTCAATATATATTATATTTATACGATAGATGCAGAATTATTTGTAAAGGATATATGTAATATGTACTAGTAGCAGCAGCATTATATGATCTATGATACATGGCATATGGTATGTGGCATATGATTGATATATGATACATGGCTGCTTTCCCCTGCACCAGGTGTTCAAACTCTAGGATCCGATGGCTTGGGTTTAAATCCTGCCTGTGGAGCATGAATATACCCACTACCTCATCCTGGGCAGCTTTCTTCCTCTAAGACCCCACTGCAGTGTGCAAGCCAGGCTCCAGACCACCCTCTCCGGAGGCCTGGGCTGCCTGGCAGGGAGTTGTGAAGAGCTGGGAGAACCCGGTTCCTCTGCTCACCCGCTTCAGGTCCGACTCTGTGGCCGTCTTCTCGTCGGCAAACACCACGCTGCTCCTCTTGGTCCTTTTCTTGGACCGCCGCAGCTTGACCTCTGGCAGAGTGCTCCCTGGGGAGATGGGCTCCTCCTCCACTTTGGGAGTCTTGGGTGCCGCCAACTCTAGGTCAAAGCTGAAGGGTGGGGGAGGGGGAGCGGTGGAAACTGTAGTTAGAGCCCTAGAAGGACCTTCATGCTGACTGAGCTATCAAGTCAGGGCTGGGACCAGTCAGTCATCTTGACCGTTTGTCCACAGACATTCAAAATGAAAGAGTAGAATGATCAAGGATCGGGTGACTAAAATTAAAAACCATGGCAAGGTGGTGAGACTGGCTAACATGTAGATCTGGGTTCAAATTCTGCAGGCTGCTTTTTTTTTTTTTTTTTTTTTTTTTTTTTTAAGCTGAATGACCCTGATCAGTCTCTTGACTTCTCTGAACCATCACTTGTTCAGTAAGAGGGGGATGGTGGTCCTGGTGCCTGAGCAGTGAACACATGCTGCCTATGGTGCAGAGAAGTTGGGTGGGGAAGATGGTGGTGTGGGAGAGACATGCTGCTATGACGTGATATGGGAAGCGCTGGACCCGTTAAGTGGAAAAACCATTTACAATTGCAGGCTGGGAGAGAGATGCTGGGTATCAGTGGACAAGAAGCCCAGTGGTAGTGGTAGTGGCAGTCAAGAGGGGGTTGAGGGAGTGGTTACAGTTCTGGGTTCTTGGGAAAGCCACCAGCCTGTCCAGGAAGCTTTAAAAAAATGGTTCCAGCCAAGGCAACATGCCAAGGGACTCCAAGGCTTTCCTGAGGTCCCTGCTGGGCAAGGGTTTTAAAGTGAATGGGGAGGAGCTCCGGGAGAAGGCCTACCTTTCTGAGATGACCTTGCTGGGGGTGCTGCAGTCCGAATTCATGGAGGCCAGAGAAATGATGGACATCTGCCTGTAGGAGCGCAGCATGGACCTGGGGCGGCCCACCCTCCTGTCGTCGAAGTCAGGCTGCAGGTAGGAGAGCAGGTGGTGAGCATCCAATGGAAGAGGGCTTCACAACCTGACCCCCCTCCTCTGGGCAGGGCAGAACTGTGGACAGAGGGCATCAGAGCAAAGCTCCCAGCCAGCAGGACCACAGGCCTGTAGGATAAGCACTAGCAACCTCGATCCCAGGAGAACGACCACTAGTCCGTACGTTTCCCCCATTCAAGACAGCATCTCTATATCTCAGTGGCCTCCTGAACCTTACCTTTCTTTATGCTAATGAGAGGGCTTGGAATGAGGCTGGCCTGTGCCAGAGAGACCCACCCAATCGTCACAGGGATGAGACTTTGAGTCACATATTATCAACACAACCCCCAGAGAGGAGACGAGATGAATCTCCAGCCCGGGGCTACTGATTCACTCATTCATGGCTGAGTAGTGAAACCTTCGGAAAGATTCTCCACACGCAAGCTCTGGTGAGCTCCCTGGTAGGTAATCACATGCCAGTAAGCCAGAGGGTGATGTGTCCTGAGAATGAGGACATTTCCTGCTTTGGACCCTCTCCTGCCTCGCCCTATGTGACCTTCACCTAGCTACTCTTGACTGGCATCTTCATCTGACAGCTTCTCCGCAGAAGCTCCTCGGTGTATGAGATCATGGCCCAAGAAGTCTGTTGTTAAGTTGATATGTAATCTGAATACGCATGGGATCTACCTGGTCTGCTAAGCACCCTAGCTAACAACACCTTACCGTACACTGTAACACACATGTTCACCCCACAGGCAGTCTCTTTACCCGTGAGATGCATGTGGGTGCCCTAGCCCACCATCTTCCAAGATTGCTTGATCACACAGCTCTAGCTCTGGAAAGAACAAAATCTGAAGTACAGACTATGTTGCTTAAAAATCATCGCAAAGCTGAGAAAACTGTGGAGTGATTGCAGTCATGAGTTCCAGGGGATACCAGGCCAGCAGGGAGGATGCAAGGCCCCCCACATTTGTAATTACTGTATACAGAAGTGTGGGGGCTCACTCCTGGGGCCTGGAGTTGGTGGCTGGCTTAAGTAGGTGTGCGGGGGAGGGGAGACTGTTCTTTCAGCCTGGGAAGTCTGGCCTAAATCCTAGTGTTGAACTTCAGAGCTGCATTTCAGGAAGAGTGTGGAAAGGGTCAATTTGTCTCTGCTTGGAGCAAAAGAGACCCAGGCTCAGTGCTGGGACCCTGCTGCTACTATGACTCTTTTCTCGGTGTCTATAAATCAAGTGGGTTGGGACAGACGATCTTCAAGGGTCTATAAATCTCTGATGTTTGGTTCTGTTCTATGTGACAAGTAAGATGTCTGTGGGAGTGGTGGCTAATGCCCTCTTCAGGTGGTGGTGTACAGTGGCTTTGGAGACAGTGCACGTGGCTACACACCCAGGTCTTCACCTAATTTGTGATAGGGCTTTTGGTAAGTTGTTTAAGGCCTCAAATCATTCATATATGTATACACACATATATATGGACTTTTAAAATGTTGCACTGTCTACTTATATCAATTACATGGCATATATCAACTGTATTTATGGAAGGCCAAGCACATATTAGGTGCTTTACTAATGTAGCCTTTATAGTTTTACAGTCTCTTGGGTAAGTGTTAGTTCCATAGGTCCAGTTCTAACTGGTTTACCTTTAGGGGTGATATTTGAGGGACTGGGCATACAGGAAAGTTCTTCCATGGCCGTCCCCTTTCTGCTCTTATTCCCACAACCCGCCCCTCCCCCTCCCCAGCCACAGGAGCCTCTTATACCATCTCTCGGACTCCGTACTCCTTTTCCACCTTCATTTTCAGGTTCTTGAAGCACTCCTCCATCCGGTCATGGAAGGGACGCAGGTTGTCGGACACCCTTTTCTCGTGGATTTTGATCCCTGCTCCCAGGAAGGGGATCTGGAGAGAGAGAGGTGGCAAACCATGGGCCTCAGCTTGAGGACTAGCTCAGGAGCTCAAGTTGATGTGTTAACTTTTTCTCGAGAGCCTTCGGGTGCTCCAAGACCCACGTGGTCCCTGGGACAGCTGTAGCCTTAGAATTCATCATGGATGGGAACAGTGACCCCAGACACTCTAGTTTCCCTGGGACTGTGGTTGTCCTGGGCATTAGAAGTCACAGATATGGTGAAGTCTGATTCCTCAAGAAAATCTGCAAAGTGTCAGAGTTCAGAACAGAAAGGAGGACCCTCCAGGGCTTTGCCTCACAGTCTTGTCTAAGAAGTATTCAGGAGGACAAAAGTGAAGTTATGGGGTTAAGAAGCTGGGCAACAGGGAAGAGCGGGGAAAGAAGAGAAGTCCCAGTCCGTTTTACACCATGGGGCCCAATTATACTTCTCATGGCTGCTATGAGTGTGCTGGTATCAGAAAGTTCTTTTATGAGTAGAGTTTCTAGACCATGTTGCCATATCTCAGGAAGACGTGAGATGAAGGAAGAGGGGGTAGGAGAGGCGCAGTCTGTCTTATCCACGAAGGAGGTCAGGGCACCAAACCTCAGACCCCCGGAAGGGAAGGAACAGAGCCGCAGGGCTCACAGCTACGGGGAAAGTTTGAGAAGCGTAATTGCACGACCCTCCGGTAAAATAGCTAAGATAGCTAATGCAGGGGATAGAATCTTTTTAGAGAAAGGAATGTCTCCACCATGGCAGGGTAAAACCATTTCTGTCTCCTTCTCTTAGCTATCTTGAGGGAAGAGAGGTGCTGGGACACACTCAGCTATAAACATGCCAAAACTCATGGACAAGAGGAAGGTAGCTTGAGGCTGTAACTGACCTCCATGGGCAGAGGAGGGACTTGGTTAGAAGAGGCCATTCTGCTTCTGGGAATGAAGGAGGCACCTGGGGGCAGAGGCACAGCTGTTACAGGAAAGCTGAGGTCCAGTTCCTTGCCCAAGGTGCCCATCGCTTCCCCTTGCAGCTAGGCATAATGTGCTCCGACTTTCTCAAGAAGCATGTTTCTCAAGGACATAATGTGTCCTCCAAAACAATTAGATCATGAAACCTGGGATGCAGGGGTATCATACCCAAGGGCAGGAGGAGGAGAAGCAGCCACCAGCCTGAAGACAAGTGGATGAAAAGAAACTGGCTCATGGGTTGACCACTACAAGGTTCCCAGTTAGCTCACTGTAGTAACCAAATCATCTCCCTGTTAAACACTTAGAAAAATCTGCTTTTAGAGAGTACAAGTGTCCCACGAAGAGGTGTAGGATCAAACATGTGAGTCACCTAGTTGCCAGGCAATAAGGTCACCTTGCTGACAGATTCTTCTTCCTGGCATGCTGATTTCCAATTAGCTTTAGTAGGAATCTGCAGGGGTCACCAGGCACTAGAGGAAATTCACTTAGAAGGGGACAGGACCAAAATTAACAGGCAAGATAGGGAATATGGAAACCAAGGGACAGATGGATGTGGAGGAAAGCCTATAGAAACCTAAAGGGGTTACGTTTAAAATATTACCGAAGGAGTCTTCCATAACAGCAATATAGTCAGATCTAAAATGGAATGCATTTTATAGCTTTTAGTCTTACACTTTAGATGAGACAGAAAATTGGTCAGCTAGGAATCAATCTCAAGGTGTTAAGAGGGAGGAGGGAACAACGCGGATGCTCGGGGACACACGGGCAAAAGAACTGTAGGCGTTAAACTACAGATCAGCTAGACATCAGCATCCAAAGAACACTGTGTCGGAGATGCGGAATACACATTTTCCTATCTGAGCATGGCACTCCTTTATAACAGACGCTTTGCTGGACCCCGTGGGTTTTGGTACATTGTACTTCGGTCTTCATTTGGTCAAAGGGATTGTTGTAATGTCCTCTCTCACATCCTCGACGACCCATTGTTCATTTAAAAGTGCATCATTCAGTCTCCTATGCGTATAACTTCTGAGGTTTATCTCGCTATAGATTTTGAGAATCAGAAAGGATCGCATAAATATGGTTGTCATATTTTTTTTAAACTCACAGAAAACAAAGTCAGTTTTAAGTGTGAACAGGGAGGGATTTAGGCTCTCAGGTCTACTGGCAAATGGAGAAGCTGGTATGGAAGGCTGAACTTGAAGAAGCCATTCTACTATTCCATGGGTCCATAAAAGGATAATTTGTGTGCTATATATACTTACAAGGCAAAACTCAGAGAAAGTCAAATCTTTGATATGTCTCATAACCTAGTGACTCTTAAGGATATGTAAAAGAAGCTGGATATATATAATAGGATGGGCTGTCTATTTTCCTTATGTGATGCTGATAAATTAACCGATGGATATCAAAGCTACATTTTCTCCTGTGTTAAGAGCAAGCATTTCCAGGTCTAGACACAGCCGAGAGCCCCAACTAAGTCGGAACTAACCTAATGAGCACGGAAATGAATACACTTGGCATCTTTGCAAGGTCTATCTGTACAGACTTTTAGACAGCATGGAAAAATGATAGCAAGGTGCCACAGAACGAGCAAACTTCACAAGCCTAACTGACACAGAGATCTGTCCATGGTTGTTCCAATTATATGTAGGTCAGAAGGAATTTAGGGCAAATTATGGTGCCTACGAATGCACGCTTGGGGAGTGGAGCTCTTTTTAAAATGCTAGCATATAATTCCTATAAAAGGAGGAGAGTGCTCAGCTGAGCTGGGGGTTGGTAATGACTATGGGAGTACATAGCAGTCAGGGGGGGTTAGTGCCAGAGAAGCCTACCACATCTAGGTGTGTGTGGTGGACGTCAAGTCCATGCTACTCAACGAAAGAGCCATGTTTTTATATGCACTTTCCTATGAGTAATGTTTCACAACAGAAAGCTAGAGAGGGTAAGTATGCTGTAGACATCGTCCATGCAATCAAATCTTTACAGAGAACTTCTAGTGAGATCCCAGTCTTGAAACCTACAGATTCTGACACAAAAACTGGATTTTGGAGACTCTGGCTTTCCCTGGTTTACTAAAAGTCCCATTTCCTGCTGTGTGGGTCCCGTGGCATTCTTGTCATTACACTCAGCATATCAGCTTGTAAGTTTCTCTTCCACTCTCACAGTCCTTGTTTAGTGAGCCCCAAACAGAGCCAGGTAACACAGAAATACCTGGGGCTATTAATGCCTAAGGTTCTGAAGTCTTTAGAGAAAAATCCCAGTGTGAGCATAGCTCTGCAAAATGATGTCCTCTCTGGAGTTAAGCTCCAATGAACAGGCTCCGGTTTGCCCCAGGTATTTCTGTGTTACCTGGCTCTGTTTGGGGCTCACTAAACAAGGACTGTGAGAGTGGAAGAGAAACTTACAAGCTGATATGCTGAGTGTAATGATAAGAATGCCACGGGACCCACACAGCAGGACTCCACTATCTGAATTACCCAGCTGTAGTTAGAGATCCTGGGAAGAGTAGGAGAGAGGCATTGGCTCAGGGCAATTTCCTCTGGGATTATTAAATGCCCCTTGTTATCTGTGGCCTTGGGAGCAATAGGCCTTGCTATGAAAAAGGTAGACGCTAGGGGGCGCTGCCCAAATGTGCCTCTTAACCTTAGAGGCAGTGGCCTCTAATGCAAACCGCTGTAGGTCTCTAATGTATTTGAAGTCCTAATCAGCTCTGACACTTGGGAAGGATGTTCTTAGAAGGTGTACCCTGCAACAATTGCTCTGCAAGGCCAAGCCCTATTCTCTGAAGGCAGTGGATTTGGCATGGAGAACTAGCCAGTTGAGAAAAGGAGCCTGGCAGAGAGTCCTGTTAACAGCACAAAGTCAGTAGGTGAGACCTGGTAGCCCTCCCTGGATGCTCTTAGAAGGATCCAGGGAAGGGACCCACTCAGCTAGCCTTCTTGCTTCTCAGATTGGCTGGCAAGGGAAATATCGTTTTGAGTACTAAAGGGTACAGATGGTCCCAGTAAGACGGAGACACTTGAGGAATATTTAAGCTTCACGGGTGACACAAAGTGGGAAGCAGAAAATTCCAGACGCACCTAATGCATCCAGGGAAAGTATGTCTGCATTGTTCACTCATCGTTTTAAGTCCCACTTAGCACAAGTTGGCAGAGGCAGGGAAGGACCTGAATTAGGAACACTTATTTTAAGAAAAGAGTCTGCACCCAATGCTTCTCAGTCCCTGATTTCCCTGGAGTAAACCAAACTCCCTACCAAGGAAAGCATTGCCTGGTGACTGGCAAGGAGGAGGGGGGAGGGGTGGGCAGCCTGCAGATTGCTACTCCTGGCCTCAGGATTCTGCTCACTCCTTCCCACCTTGCCCCTCCTATGTCCAGTGGTGCAAAGAGGCCAAATCTGGTTCTTTGAAAGCCCCCAAGGGGAGGGATCCACAAGATTGTTTCTTCTTTAGAGAGCGAAGGAGGAAGATGTGAGGGCGTAGGAGGCAGAGAGAGGCAAATGACAGAGGGGAGAAGCAAAAGAGCTAAGAGCAGCCGACAGATGCACAGAAGGAGGTGGAAAAGAGTGGGGAAGAAGAAGAATGCGACAAGGCAGGACAGAGAGACAAATAGTGGGTGCTCAGGCTGGACTCTGGCTGAGCTGGGCAGATGTGGACCCTTGAACCACGAGCCAACGCAACAAAGACCTCAGTTATCTGCAGAACCTGATATCCATCTGCACCAAACTGGGTCAGCCTCGCAAGGAAGATGGGGGGAGAGGGGCTTCTGTTGTCTGATTGGTGCAAGCTGGTGGTGGATGTGGTTTTTCATTTGAGCCCCCACTGTGAAAAGCCACAGCCTGAATTTAACATCAAAGAAAACAATCTCAACCACCTTTAGCACAGCTTCTGTTACTGCCTGCGCTAGGCAACACCCAAGGGTAGGGTGTCCCAAATAGGTGTTCTGGTGAGGCAGCTCGGGTGTCATTAGAAGAGGATGGAGGTGAGGAGTAGAAGGTCATGTGGAGTCAGGCCAGGCCAGGTGAGGGCCAAAGAAATGGGGACAGAAGAGGGCCCGAATGGATGCTCTCCCGTGGCTTTACCTGCCATGCAATCAGGTCCTTGAGGCGGCTCAGCTTGTCCTGGTCTTCCGGGTGTTCCCTGCTGTACTCTTCGGTGAAGAAGGCCTGGGATGGGGGTGGGAGACAGGTGGGGACTTGATGTTTTCTGTTTATCAGGTGGAACACATGGTCAGTCTGGCACTAGGAGGAGCTTTGAGGACCTGGGCATTGGGGTGGACCTTGCCGTAGCTGACACTGCTGCATTGTTTTCTTAAACTGGAGGTTCACATCAGCACCCACAGGAGACAGGCTACCGACTTCAAGGAAATACTGCCACCATGGTCATGGGGTGCCAGGACCAGCAGCAGCTCCCCTGGAAACTTACTGACCCAGAATTCTGGGGGCTTGAGTTGGGTGGAAGCTTATAGCAGGGATTCCTGGGTTAGGGAGCCTGGGGATGAGATTCTGAGGCTCCAGGGGATCCCAACTGGAAGAGGAAAGGTGAGTGGGGGGAACTTCTGGTGTTTGCTCAAGCCTGCCTCCCAGTCTCCCTCATGGCTCTTCCACTCCTCCCCTCTCCTCTCTTCAGAGTCCCCATCCGTACCGGATGACCAGTCTACGTAGACATACTGCAGCAGCCGTGAAGGCTGTGCAAACAGTGACCACAGATGTGTCAAGGTAGCCAAAGGGACTGATTGGGTGATGGCTATCCCTATCTCTGAACTGATGCATGCTGGGACACTCTTGCCTTTTCACCAAGTGACAGAGCACAGTGAGGCTCTGTAGAAAGAGGAGCCCATCCCTCGTTCAGGGTCTGCTAGTTGGAAGGCATCTCAGGACTTTTTATTCCAAGTCATGCTGGCCCTTTTTGGCACACTGCCCTTTCCAATAGGGGCTGCTACTATGATTCAAATAATTGATGGTATTTCCCTTTGGCCATCTATACCAGGAAGGTAAAATACATGATCTTGGGCCCAAATATGTGGGGCTTCCTGAAGGGACCCTGCGACTCGCATATCTAGATTATGCTGAGGCCTATGGAGTTGGTCTCCCATATTTCTACATGTTTAGATTTGGAGTTTCTTTCTTTGAACCTGTGTCTATGTTATCTCGAAACTTCTGTAGAAGAGATGGGTCTACCAAATGTCATGGCTTGTGGCTTGTAGTCACCTCTGAGCCTTTTCTCGACAGTTTCCTGAAGGTGCTAAGGGAATGGAGACCCTTGGGAAATTTCTTCTTCATCTGGGTGTGGAATCAGGATGGGAAGAAAACTGGAGATCAGGTTGAAACTTGATGCTCAACCAAGCTAATTGTCTGTCTGGGATCAAGCAAGGATGGGCATGGGGATAGGCTTCAAGTTCTCTCACCTTCTCGTATTTGGCAAAGCCTCCCATGACGGCAGGATCCACAATCCCATTGAGGAGCATGGAGAGAGGGTTGATGGGGAGACTTTCATCACTCTGGTACTGGTTTATCATCATCAGGATCTTCTCATTGGCTGTGGACATGGTTTCGATGGCATTCTCCAGAGGACTGATTGTGGTCTGTTGAAAACAAGATTGGCAGTAGAACCTTAGTGGGTGGCCTGAGAGACCAACAAAATCATTGGTATTGATTTCACTAGGGTGGGAATTCAAAGACAGTCCCTACTCCCCAGGCTGCAGCAGGATCTGGGGGCTGTCTTCTGGCCAAGGACAGGCTGGCTGGCTTTCTACTTAGAGGAAAAGGATTTCTCTGGGGAAATACAGGCAGGAAGTGTCCAGCTCTGCTAAGAACTTCAGAGGTTGAATGGGCCCAGAAAGCTTTCTCTCCCAGTTAACCGGGTAAAATGCACATCAAACCAACTCATGGCATACTGGTTAGAAGCTACTGTGTATACCCCTAGCCAGAGAAATCAAGAGAGCTTGCTCTAGGTTCATCCAGCCTGGGACACAGCAAAGCCCTGAGATCAGCTGGAGGGAAGACGAAATGACAGGAAACTCTTTCCCCACACAGCTCATAAACCAAGATGAACAGCGGGATTACTGACAACAGACAAACACTGATGTTTGTAGAAGCTTACAGTCCAGAGTCAAGACTGAGCTACAGGTCAGAAAACATCTCTGCAATGGGGCCAGAGAGTAAATATTTTAAGATTTGCAAGCCAGATGGGCTGAGATGCAACAACTCCACTCTTACTTTCGGGCAGAAACAAGAGCCAGGCAAACTGGACAGGAAAGTGTGGTTGTCTCAACGGAAGCCTTCACATAAGCAGAAGTAAGCAGAAAGGCAGACTATAAACCCCAGCTTGCTGGCCACAGCATGGTACAATGAGCAGTGAGTGCCAAATCTCAGCTTTATGGTTTTCTATTTGTGTGACGTGGGGCCACGTTTCCTCACCTTTGTGAGCACTGACTGACTCACTGATAAGACTGGAGTAAGAAAGCCTACATCAAAAACCTACTGGAAGGGGTTATCATTAATGTGTATGAATGTTAGGACAGGACACCAGTTATTCTGAAAAGGGAAGGTCACTGGTGGGAAAGATGGCGGGGTAGGGGAAGAGGTAAGAAATTCAAGAAATCTTTATGGAGGAAGGGAACTAAGTTTATCATGTCTATCATGATGGTGATATTGTCCCTGCTTCATTGGCTATGCTGTGAAGATTGAGATAATACAGTATCTGACACTGCACAGTTCTTGAGAAATGTCCCTACTACACTTATACCTACCACATGCATGAGAGGAGCAGTCAGGCCTCTGTAGCCACACTCTGAAGTTATTTCTATAATCACTGATCTAACACAGCTTTCCCAATCATTTCTCTGAGTGTTGCTTTCAATAATTGTGCTAGTCTAAATGAGAATGGCCCCCATGAGCTCATATGGTTGAACATTCAGGATTCAAAACTCCACACCATTCTCAACTAGCTCCTTCTCTCTGCCTCCAACATGCAGATCAGGATATAAACTCTTAACTACCACTCCAACACCATGCCTGCTTACTGCCATGCTTCACTATAATGCTCACTAGGACCTAATCCTCTGAAATCGTAAGCCCCAATAAACATATTCCTTATAAGTTGCCTTGGTCATGGTGTCTTTTCACAACAATGGAAAAGTAACTAAGACAGAGACGGAAATTTCTGTAGTGAGAAGGCCCTGGGAGCAGATTTCCTGTCACTACTGTTATCTTTCTGTCACCCATAGTGTTAGTGTCGTGCTGCTGTAACTTAATACAGGTGCCAACGTCCTTGTAAGAAAAAGGGGTTTATATTGCTCATGATTCTGGAGGTCAGAATCTGAGATTAGGAAAAGGTAGTAGATGCAATGGTGGGAAGGTTGTGTTAGTGTAGATCATAAGCAAGGAGAGAAAGTCAGAGATTTGGAGCACCCAATTCTTAACCTAATAAATTCCCCAAGGCGCTGCCTATTAAAGGTTCATAGTACCTACTAACAGCACTCTTTGGGGGACAAATATTTCACATTCAGATTTTTTGCGAACATCTACATTCATCTTATTCAACTTACATTGAATTTGGGTTCATTATCCAAATTATAGTACCCACATCTGCATCTATACAGGCACACTGACTCACATACACATCCATAAATGCTGCTTGTCCTATTGCCTAAAATTAAGATCCATGTTTGAGTTTGTGTCCTGCAAGTCAACTCAGGGGTGCTTTACAAGGCCGAGGTGCAGAATGAGTTCTAAGGAAAACCTACCCATCAGCTGAAGAATCCAGTACTTTACCTGAATGCCAACAACAGACTGGACATGTCTGGAAGACACAGCCTTTGAAGCAAGTCATGAGAGAAATGGTTGGGCTTAATGACTGGCCTGTACACTTTTGAGACTATTTCTGGATCTGAACACCTGAATTCTCATTATCGTTGTCAAGAACAGAGACTGAGCAGGAAAGGGCTTTGGCTCTCCACAGATGGGCAAGAACGTATCTGTGAGTGGAACTTAGGGTGCCGCACTTGGAGGGAGGCATGGATGTCAGCTGCTGACAGCAGAAATCAAAATCAAAACCAACACAATCATTCATCACAAACCAGGCGACAGAGATGGCTCCATTTACAGTCACCTTGGATGCCGGTCTGTGCATGTGTTCAAGGACATGGGTAGTGATGCTCTGTGGTGGTTTGGGTAAGAATGACCCCTCCATAGGCTCCGGCTTTAGATTAGTTGGTCCCAGCTTGTGGCACTGTCTTAGAAAGTGGTGCAGACTCTGGAGGAAGTACGCCACTGGGAGTGGGAACTTGAAAGTTTACAGCCTCGCCCTCCTTCCAGTTCATTCTCTCTGCTTCCTGTTCCTGCTGCCTTTCGCCATGCCTCTCCCCCATGATAGACTCTTACCTCTCTGGAATCCTACAAGCAAAATAAGCTCACACATTGCTTTTGGTCACAGCGTTTTATGACAGGATTATAAAGGTAACTAATAATGCACATGCCCAAGGACAGTAGGCGTCAGGGTTGGAGCGAGAAACTGTTCTTGTTTGCAAAAGGTAGCTTCCATCACAAGCGTCTCAGACTATAGCACCAAGCCTGCCATCAACTGGCTGTTGGGACTTCATTAGCCCCTCAGATCTCTGGCATCTTTGCTGAGCTGAGCCTCAGTTTCTATGGGAAGGCAAAATAACGTATGTCCAATTTTCTGTAAAGGGCCAGTTAATTCCTAAGGCAAAACACCATGGGAACCGCATGAAGGTGAGTGGGAAGGGGTAGTAATTTCTATTCCCAGCAAGCCAGCATTCTTTTCAGTTGCCCTAGCACCTCCCAGGTATGTTATCTTGAGTTGGCTTGCAGGAGTCCTGTGAGCTGCAGGGCACAGGCGTAAGTGACGAACAACAGTTTAACAGCTCAAGTTCACCAATGGTCTCAGCTTTTTCCCATACAAAATGGTACCTTGGACAAGGATCAAGAAAGAATCTGAAGATTATCAATCAGGCCATGCTGGCCTGTGGGGCTTTGTTATTCAGCAAGCACCGAGTAGGGTTTTCCCAAAGTCAACTCAGTAGGGGCAGAGCTCGCTGCTTGCATTTGTTTCAGTGTTTGCTAGTCACTAGTAGCCTAATGTGACATTTTATTTACTTTATCTTACAGGGCTTGGAAGAGATTTGAGTTTATAGCTCTGGGATCCAATGATTTTTGGCATCCATTGCAGCTCTGAGATTCCATACTTTGTAGTTCCTAATTTATAAACTGAAATGAAGTGATATATAGTGATCCTCCTACATTAAGGCTGAGGACAGGGTAGAGACCCCAACAAAGAGGCAAGACTTTTTCTGAAAGTCCATCCTAAAACACTCCTCTAGACACACAGTGATAGTTTGTATATGCTTGGCCCTGGGAGTATCACTATTGGGAGGTGTGGCCTTGTTGGAGTAGGTGTCTCACTATGGGTGTGGGCTTTAAGTCCCTCATCCTAGCTGCCTTCAGATGAAGATGTAGAACTCTCAGGTCCTTCTGCACCTTGCCTGTCTTGATGCTGCCATCCTCTTGCCTTGAAGATAATGGATTGAACCTCCGAACCTATAAGTGAGCCCCAATTAAATATAGTCTTTTATAAGACTTGTCTTGGTCATGGTGTCTGTTTACAGCAGTAAGCCCCTAACTAAGACAGATGGGGTCATGGTACCACATAAGGGAAAGAACAGGCAATAAGATACAAGTTCATATAGTGAAGACAAATGCTTAGAAATGTAGTTGCATAGCCAGGCATTAAACCTCTGCACCTCAGGCTGGGGAGATGGCTCAGTGTTAAGAGCACTGACTGCTCTTCCAGAGGTTCTGAGTTCAATTCCCAGCAACCACATGGTGGCTCACAACCATCTGTAATGGGATCCGATGCCCTCTTCTGGCATGTCTAAAGACTGCAACAGTGTACCCACATACATAAAATAAATAAAAGTTAATTAAATTAGGAAGAAATAAAACTATTTCTGTGTCTGAGACATTCTGAAAATTGATAACGGAAGCCAGGAAGAACAGGTCCATTCCCATCAATCTGGGGATGTTTTCTCCACTACCTTTTACCAGAATATGTACTAGTTTTATTTGCATTCCTGTGACAACATGGACATACAGATGCACATACCTGCAGGCATGAGCGCACACAGACACACATGAAACACGCAAAGGAATAATTTGTTTCAGCTCACAGTTTCAGAGCGCTCAGTGTATCACGGAGGGGCAGGTGAGAGGGAGCAGTCTATAAACACAGCAGACAAGAAGCAGAGAGATGAAAGGCTAGCACTGGGCTGGGTCATCCAACCCCTCCCCATTTATTCTATCTAGGTCTCCAAACTGTGGGATGGTGGGTCTCCCAGAATTGGCTACTTCTCTCTGAAAACCACGTCACGGGCGTACTCAGAAGTGTGCCTTAACCAATCTCCTAGGTGACTCAACTTCACAATCAAAATCAACCATCACAGAAGCTAACAGGGTGAAGGAAGTCAGTAGAGAATCCCGTGTGCTTTCCCCTGATTTCAGAACGGTGAAGTGAAAATGTAAGGTACCCGTTAAGACATGATGGGTGTCAGCGTACCAGTTACTTATTTGATTTACTTAAATATTCTTCAGCAGGAATTATAGGCCTGCAGCTATTCTTGGCACTTGAAGTTTGGCAGGGAGAGAGTAACAGACAAAACATCTGCCTTCGTGGAGTTTATATTGCAGTGGAATTACAGTCCAACATTATATTTAATATTTGGTGAGTAAACACTGAAAATGAGCACTCAGAAAATTGTGCCATCTATTAGGAAGTACTAGGGACTTTGAAAAGCGACAGTAAGAGTAAGGGCACACGGGAGGGACTCCCCCAGTTTACTACAGTCCAGCAGGCATGGCTGGAGAAGAGAGGCCTGGAGGAGCCAAGCAGGGGTGATCTCAGTTAGGGATAATGTGTAGAGGCTATGGCTGCTGGAAATCAATCTTTCTTCAAGAGCAGGGCTGGTCATGGTCCAGTTATCCTTCCGTATCCATAGGAATTTGACTCTGAGAACACCAAACATGGTGCCCAAGTCCCTTTTTGATGTAATGCTTTCAGATCATCCACATACATCCTCCCATAGACCCCAAATCCTCTCTATAGACTCCTTACATGGGAATGCAGAGCAAGTGCCACGTAAATGGTTATTTTAGCGCATTGTTCAAAAAAAGACGAGGAGATATATCTTTCTATATCCTGTCCAGATGCAAGTTTTCCCCAAATATTTTCAATTTGCAGTCAGTCGATTTCTGGTCCTGTGCATACAGTGTCCCAACTGTATATACCTCACAGGACTTTGTGAGATTACATAAGGCTGTAAAGCCTGCGACACAGTGCTGGGGGACATTTGTTGAAACTACCACAGGTTAACATGTCTCTTGATCTAAGACTACGTCATTCATTCACTTCCTCTCCAGGACACTGCTCACTGGAATGGATGGGACATGCTGAGGCGAGCTGTCCAGACCAGGAGGATGCTATGAGAAGTCGAAGCCAAACTTGACCTCTTTCGCTAACCTTGACAACTTATGAACTCACTCTGTGCCTCAATGTCCTCATCTCTAAGTGGGAAAACATACCTATCCCTAGGGTTTCTGGGAGTTTAAATGAGATCACGGTGGTGGTCAATTTAGCACATGTTCAATGAATGTTTCTTGCTAACGCCATCATTGTTCTGTTTTCCCAAGGACTTGCCTGTAATACAGAGTTATAAGCCTATTGGTCTACGGCTCACTACAGAGGATACTCAGACCCAGATGCCAAGAAAACAGTAGCTTGAGCACATCAGTCAGACCCTCCTCTGCACGGGGCTCTGTGTTACTTACAGAGAAGACAGAGTATCACTAAGGTCCTACATGACCTGGGATCTCATTACTGTTATGCATTCCCTTTGCTGTTATGATTTGGACTTGCATCTGGCCCTTGAGCCTCTGTGCCAGCTCCATGATCTTTTAAAAAATCCCATCTCTTCAGCCCAGCGTGGTGGCACACGCCTTTAATCCCAGTGCTTGGGAGGCAGTGGCAAGTGGATCTCCGTGAGATTGAGGCCAGCCTGGTCTACAAAGCAAATTCCTCCGCTGTTATGCAGAAAAACCCTGTCTTAAAAACAAACAAACTAACAAGACATCCCCAATAAAACAAAAACAAAACAAAAATAAGAGATAAAAAAAAAAAAAAGAAAAAGAAAAGCCCATCTCTTCAAAATCTTTGGACTATTCATCTCTGCCCCAGGACCTTTGTTCAAAACCATTTTGACAGGGAATCTTCCTCTGCCACTAATATCTAAAATATCCAGTTTCACCCTCCTTCATGACCATCATCTGATGTATTGTGTTTACTTTGACTTGTTTGCCCATTAGAATGGAAGCTGCACCATGGAATCTCCAGGTCCAGGCATCAGACATGTGTTAGGTACCCAGGAAATGGTTTTTCAAATATGTAAAAATCTTCTCTCAAATGTATTCCCACCTACAAGGGTTCTCACAACTGTTCTGGACTGGCTTGTGGAATGTGAGAACTGCATGATCTTTAGCTAACAGAGGACACAGAGAATCTAAGGCGTGCTGAAAAGTAAAACCCCTGATCTGGCACTCCTGGGATGGCTCAGTGGGCAAAGAAACGTACCATCAAGCCTGGCGACCTGAGTTCAATCCCAGGAATACACATGATGGAGAGATGGAAGTTGTCTTCTGGCATCCACCATATCCACACATCATGGCATGCATGAGTACATACACACACACTACACACCACACATCACACAATACACACTCATATACATACCACATACTCATAACCCCCATACCTCCCCACACACCATATACACCACACATATACACACATTCATCTAGATAGATAGATAGATAGGCAGGCAGGCAGACAGACAGACACAACAAAATACACATCTGCTATCTATACAAGGGCTCAGACTTCTGGATTTCAGCTGTCTCTGGCTTTCCACTACTTCCTCTTTCAGCCTTACTCTATCCAAATAGTAAATGGTTCATTCAATACTGCAGTCTCTGGGTCCGGATGGGAGAACTTTGAGGGGTTAGCTGGGTGGATGGACTTCCAGAGCCTTTTTTGTCCCTTCCTCTTTCCCCAAACCCCCATCACAAAGATGTTCTTCATCACCAGTATCTAGTTACCTAGCGATTTTAAAAGAATGCCCTGGGCAGCAGATGCTCTGGGCACTGCCTACTCTGGGATTCCTATAGGACCTTAAATACAAACTGTCTCCTTTATAATGTCAAAGAGGCCGCTTGAGGCTCATTGTGCCCTGTGTGTAAGAGGAGGAGGAGAGGGATTGTTATAGCTTCTTGAAACTCACCTGAGACATGTGAACTACCTCGAACCAGCGCAGGATGCCAGGCAGCTTGTACGCGGTCAGGAAGGAGGTCCTTTCAACCCACATGGACTGGTGGAGGAAGAGCAAAGGGCTTCTGAAATCCACTACACCTAGCCCTGGTGGCCTCCCATGCACCCCAGGAGAAAAAATACTGCTGTTTCCAGATACACAGTGACACTTTCCCCTGCAGAACTCTTAACAGTTGGTTTAATTTCTCCCTGGACTTGGGCTGAGTGACTTCTACCTGGCTTTATACACAGACTGAATTCTTAGTCAATTTTGAAAGTGTCTGTGTACTCTAGGAGAAGAGTCCACGGTGTTCATTAGATTTCCCACACAGGATGGCAACCCCTAAAAATATTAAGGATCACAAGCTGAGAGATGAGGGGAGCTTGGAGTCACCTCTTCATTCCAGACAGCCTTGAGGAGAGGTGACAAGTCCAAGCTAGGAAATATGCGGACAGGCCATTGGCACTTAGACAATGACAGCATTTACTCAGTAAATGCTGAGGTTCTACAATGAATGTGCTGGAGAGCCGCTTCAGCCACGCTTAGCCTCCTGGAAACGTACAAATGCCCTTGGCTGTCAAGGTCATCTAACAGGGAGCCCTCTCAAATCTTACAAACCTCGAAAATAAGAAGACCCAGTAGACATGTCACCCTACATGTGATGCCCATGTAGTGTTTGTTCCCTGGCTCTGGATCAAGCTGCCCACCACCTGTGGTTGGCAGAGCTGTGTTCTGCCTGCTGAATATACCCAAGGAGGGGTTATACTCACAGCAAACTCGTTTTCTGGGTCTACTGTGCCCCTGCGCACAGGCCTGGAGTAGTGGAACTTTTGCACATAATTGGACTTGTAAAAGCTGAAAGAGAAAGGAGTGGATGTTTCTGGGAGGCATGCCACCTAGCTGCTGAAACCTTAAGCATTAAAACTGGTAGGGCCCTGATGGTGGCGTTTCAAGGTCCACGATGGGGCTCCATAGAAAGTGATGTTCACAGGGTTGCAGGGTGATTTAGAAGCCACCCTGGGCATTTGCAGTTCTGGCATTAATATACCAGCAGTGGCCTGTGTCATTGTTTTCTGTAGTTCATTGAAGGGTTTAGAATACCTAAGCACCAAGCCAAGCATCCCCAGAATGTCCTTCTAGGATTGCTTTAGGGTTTTCAGACATGCCCCCCCCACACACACACTTTTTTCTCAATATGCAGAGGAGGATCAATTGTCACTGACAACGGGATGTGATTCAAGCTATAGAGGTGGCCCTGTCCCTAGGTGGCTGATCAAGATGGAGAGGGAGGCTGTCATCTACTCTGCATTACACCTGTTTGTGGTGATGTTGGCGTGAGGCTCCTGGAGAGGTTGTGTCTTTCTAGGGAGCTCCTGTCATTGGTCTACCCAGAGGGAAGAACCTGTAGGGAGTGGGTACAGCCAAGGACCCCACAAACGCCCACCTCATGGCCTGCTCATTGACTGTACAGTTGATGTGAAGCAATGGGTGTCTGCCTACCTGCTGCTAACTTTAACCGTATTACTGTCAGAGTGTATCCGTCATTAACACACACCCTCACCAAAGGCAGAAAGTATGTTCCTTTGGGAGAATGTGCCCAGCATGCCCAGGGCCACTTTGTTCCTTCCACTACTCTGTAACCTGCCAATCCATACTACTTAATCCCTTGGGTCCATTCTAGGATCAGGCTTCCACATCAGTTCAGCTTGGTGACTACTGAGGACTTACTGTACACAGAGCTAGACACACACACACACACCCAACCTGTCCCTCCCATTCATCCCTGGCTTTAGCCTTATTACAGACATAGCCCAGGTAACCGGGGGCGATCCTTTTACCAAAAGGCAAAGCGAAGATAGACTGTCAGAGGAGGAAGGCACTGGGGCCTGTCCTGCCACCAACTCGGGACACCTCTTGGGTCCTTCTTCCCACAGTGGGCTGTGGTTCTTACTTTATGATCTGGTCAGGCACTGGTTTGTTCTTGAACCTGGGGTGTTCATCCAGGACAGGCTGCACGGTGAAACACTGGATGTCTAAGTCATCCAAGTTAAGGATTTGAAACATGTTTGTTGGCCACAGAAGAATTCCAAATGTAACAGAAGCCCGCTGAGAGCTCCTAGGTCAGTCCTTCTGGGCCATGCGTTAATCAAGCCACTGGCTTCCTACAAGGTCCTAATGACCAGTGAGCATTTAACAGGCTTTATCAGAGCTGACTATCACCTTGCAGCACTATTCCAGGGCTCTGCTCATCTAGCTAACAGAGTTGCTTGGCAGTTCTTAATCGTGGGTATCACTGCTAGACTGTCATTAACAATAATGCCCTCTAATGAATAGATGGCTATCAATTACAGAGCACAGCTTCCCTTGGTATCACTTAATCTCTCTAATTCCACTAGACGCCATAGTTAACCTCAATTGCTCCTGCTGGCTCAGAGAAGCCAGGACACTTGTTGGAGTGCATACAACTTGTATGAAAGGAGCAGGAGTTTAAATTTAGGGTTCTTAACTCTGCTCTTAAATTCTTTAGATATAGTTGTAGATCGATGTTAAGATGATATATGACTGGACAGTGGAGAGGTAGGCGGGGAAAGGGTAGGAAAACAGAAGAGGAACTGAGATTGGAGGAGATCAAGATGAAGCCACAGAAAGCAGACCTGGATCCCGGTGGCTGTAATTGGCGTTAGGCAGAATTGAATATTTTAAAGAGATTTATAGGTCTTCTGTCTCATATAGAAGGGCAGTTTGTTCATTTGATGTAATCTTATTGTGTAGAGGGCTTGTGGATTGAGAGTTTGGTATATAAACCTGTATGAAAAGCTATCGCGCCTTAAGAGTCATGTTTGTGCCGGGCGGTGGGGTAAATAAACACACCGGGGTGGAGTGAACCACCAGGGAAGGGAATCTCATGAACTGAGTGACAGAGTCCACGCGCACAGCTCCAAACTAGAGCGGCATATACGGAGTGGGATCGCGAGGGCCAAAAAAGAGATAAGCCTTCATTTTTAATAATTACTGCAACATAAAGTCTTCTTTTTATATCCAGCATTGGGGTCCTGGGAAACAGTGACACAGAATGTCATGGGGGCAGGGCATTAATGCTAGAATTCAAGCCCCCTGGATAGTGTGTGCTCATGAGGACGGAAGACCAGTCTATCTTCTAAATCATCTTGCAAACAAACAAACAAACAAAAAACGTTCATCTGAGACCTTATTATACATGGCAGATCTCCAACCCTCCTCCGTACTTCTGAGTGAGGCTTTGCATTTTCAAAGATCCCGAGATAATATCCACGCATGATAAAGTCTGAGAGGATCTAGAACATGCAAACATGTCCTTTCGTCCTCCAGCTCTTGACAGCCCCAAAGTGGTGACCTATAACAGAAAGTAAGGAACAGCTGGAAGGAGAGTTCTGTGATTGATTAGTGATGTCTGCCCACCTTGCACAGGATGAAGGCTGGCAAGGCATATTGGCTGGGTCTTTGCCTTTCCTATTCTAGTCCCATCATTCCTCTTATTAAGCTGGTCATATCAAACTAAGTGGTAAATGTTGATGGTCACATGTTCATTGACTCCTGCTCTCCTTCCCCTCTTTTCCATTTCTCCTCCCCTCATCCATTTCTCCTTCTCCTCTCTCTTCAGGCATTCACGTGATTTTCTCCCTTATATCCTATCCAAAGACCACCACAACCTCAAAAGTTGTCTTCATCAGTGGCTCCTACCACGTTCACTGCATGCCTCCCCTTGATGAGTTTCCTCTGTGCTAGCACACTGGGGGATGACAGTTTTCACCCTGAAGGGTACTTCCATGTAGACGAAGGATCCCCTCAGAGAGCAAACAACCCACTGGACCGGTCTCATTGGGAACATAGCTGCAAACCTCAGGAAGGCCCTAAAATTTCAATTAGGCAGCCTGAGCTGAGAGAGCATTCCTTCAGGGGTGAGCATCTTATCTGGGAACAGGGCCTGGCAGACGGTCGTGGGCTCTGACCCATTTCCCGGACCGTTTCTGTGACGAGCACAAGTTAAGCACAGATGGCCTATTTTCAAATAGCTGTGACATTCGAGAATGATACGTGGTTCAGTATGTCAGTGCCTATACATAAAACTTTGTGGGAACACGGCCTTGCTGGCTAGATGCCTATGATGATCAGTAACTGCTAACACACTGGTACAGCAGCTAAGGAGCTGTGCCTGGGGGGTGGGGTGGGCACAAAGTTCTCAAGACTAACCTTTACAGAAAGGTTTGCCAACAGAATTCTAGGCTGTGTATATTGATCTGAGCTGTAGGCACTCATCCAGGAGGAAATGCCAAACCTATGACGTTAGTGCACTTCAGCTGCTTAGCTAGATTCTCCATGCCTGGTGCATGGGTTGGCAGTAGCATATTTCTGCTAGACCTTGGATCTAAGCGTCTTCTGCTATCTGGACGCCTTAGAGAAGATGTGAGGACCATCACGTTCCCAAACCGCCTGTTGACTTCTTGACCGCAGAAGGTATGGGGTCAACGTTCAGTTCAAGTATGTGGCAAGCAGCAGGCCTGAGTTGGAATCCTCACGCCATTGGGTTTGCACCAGCTCTCTGTGCAAGCCCTTTGCTTTCTGCACCCCAGTGTCCTGAGTAAGTCAAATGTACAATAGGCCCATCTCAGAGGCTTACAGTGTGGCAGAGGGAGGAAAAGATGCTGACATATGACATTTATAGAAAACAGTCAATAGCATTCTGATCCCAATCCTTAAAAAACAGAAGATGCTGTAAGAAAGGATAGATTTAAGACAGACAGAAGTTAGCATTGAAAACTCCCAGTGTCGTTTCTAATTACCTTCTCAGCCACAGGCAAATTGCTTCATTTCTGCCTCATGTATTCCCCTCAGTGAAATATGGAAAAAAATTTCACCATTCTAGAACATTCTATGGGCTTTGGGGGAAATAATGTTTGCACTTGGTCTCCTGAAGAGACTTAGGGAATGCCAGCACTTTCTCTCTGGTTTGCCAGCTTGTTCCTGGCATTGAACCAGACCACGGGGTCCTAAATATAATGGCATAGCTGGGCTCCCTCTTCCATATCACACCAAAAGGCCATACAGCGATTCGGTACCTGGGTTCCACTATCTGAGCCTTAGTAATAATCCAGGACTCATAGGAAACCAAACTGGCCTTTGATGCCAGCCAACGGCCACTAGTTGCACGTTCTCCTGAAAAAGGCTGTGGAGGGCAGGCAGGAAGGGCAAGCGGGCATAATGAAAAGGTCACAGATGAATATTTATCACCCAAGGGGGAAATATTTGGATTAAGGTTTCCAGCAGAACAGCCATGTAGCCTGACACCCCACTTTAAAAGCTATGACTTTATCTGTGCTAAAGGGCATGGTGCCGGGTCCCCAGCTGAGGTAACGGGCTTCCAGGCTCCACAGCCAGCCTCGACCTGCTCCTGCCTCCATGATCTCACCTCCCGCTATGGCTGAACATGATACATGAGGACACCAGCCTCGTTCCACGGCTCCTGTGCTGGGCGCACATCCAGCCCCAGCTCCTGTCTCTGAATGCTGCCCTATGCATCCCCAATAAAGACGGAAGAGTGCAAACCAGTGGGATCCAGGAGCTGAGGGAACAGCGTTCATTCTAACAGAGGGGACAGGAGTGAGGAAGGCCAAGCGGGCCTTAAATGAAGTGGCAGAGAGACCTAGGAGCTGGGATTCAGACTGCTGCTCAGAATGGAGTTAGCTTTATCCTTCTGGGGATGTGAAGTCCTCTCTGTCCTTGACAAAGGCACACACACACACACACACACACACACACACACAGCACTGCTCTCCCTGTCCTCCCCACTCCCACCCCCCAGTCTGGGCCATCTCCCCTACTAACACTAAGTTTTAGCTACTTAATGCAAATTTTATAGTCAAGAAACAGTTTCTCTTGGTCTCAGCACCCTGCGTGCCTTCCTCTTGGCATGGGTCAGGCTTGTATATTACTTATATAGTATAACACACACACATATATACATTTAAATATATATTAAAATATTAAATATATTTATAGTATTAAATATATATACTATATATGCCACTATATATTAAATATATAGTATACATACTATATATTAAATATATACTACTATATATATTAAATATATAGTATACATACTATATATTAAACATATACTACTATATATATTAAATATATAGTATACATACTATATATTAAATATATACTACTATATATTAAATATATAGTAGTGTCACTAGCTGTCCATATGTCTTATAGCATTCTAGCAACTCTACCTACGGGAAGGCAGACCACTTTGGATGTAAAACCTTGTACAAAGCCAGATGCAGAGCCAGGCACCTGCGGGAGTATTCATCATAAGAAAAAAAAGGAATGGGGGAAGGGCTATGTTCACCCGTGAGATGCCCCCACACGGCCGCCATGAGCACCAGGCTGCCACATACACCAGGTGTGCCTTATATCTACGTGTATTTCCATATACGTTAAGCAGCCTCAAAATGACTGACAATGCTTAAGAGGGGAATAATATATAGTTAGTATATATCATTGGATATAGATGATATAGATATAGATATATAGATATAGATGATTAGATATAGATATAGATTATTAGATATAGATATATAGATATAGAAATAGATGATTAGATATAGATATAGATGATTAGATATAGATATAGATGATTAGATATAGATGATATAGATATAGATATAGATATAGATGACGTAGATATATAGAATGATATATAGTTGCCACAGTGTATATGGTATAATGACCTCACTTCCCCCCTCCGAACATTACAGTCTACAGTTCGTTGACTCCATAGATGTGGGCCCACAGTTAGAAGAGCATTATAACAGAGATGACATTCCTTGGGACTCTCATGGAGGCTCTGGTGTCAGCTCTGGGCTCTGAAATGGCACTCATTAAAAGCCCCGGCCAGTCTTCTGGCTGAGACATGCTCCAAGGATACACTGGCCCGGGGCATTCTTCACATCATCTCCTGGGGCGGAGGTTGTATTCATCTTCTCTGCGTTGGGGAACTGGCTCAGAAGCTGCATCTGAAAGTCCTCTCTTCGCTCATACTCCTTCCCTCGGTAGATGAACACTTTGTTCTGTGGAGAAAGGACAGCTGTCAGAGACGCCAGGGCCTGGGTGTGCAGGACAGTAACTCAAACAGAGATGAAAGGTGTTCAAAATGAATCTGGGGCTGGTGGAAAGGGGTGGCTTTGGGTATGTCTCTCCTCTCAGCTTCTCATCAGCTGAAGTAGGGGCTGGAACACCACTGCTTTAACCGGCCCAGTTCTGAGGGGCAGGGAGACCAGGGATGCTGACAAACAGGGAAACTACAAACAGCTTCCAGGATAATTCTCATGTCACGCCCACTTTGTTTACATGCGTGGAAAGTTGCCCTTCAACGAGGCCTTGAAGCCTGGAGCTGTATACTAAAATGGACCAATATCCAGGCCCTTCCTTACCTGGCTCCTGGCCCTGAGCCTTTGCAGGCATTTTCTTTACCTTTTTTTTTTTTTTTTTTTTTTTTTTTTTTTTTTTTTTTTTTTTTGACCCCATGAGCTTCCTCTAGGGCATAAGTTATGGGGTGATCTGAACTACCTGGGGACGCTGACAATTCCTGGAACTATTTTTCGTAGCTAACAGTGATGATGCCCCTGGCAATAAAGGAAGAGGCCAGGGATGCTGCCAAGAAAAGCATTACAAGGCCCCACACATCTAGGTAACAAAAGTAGGAAACTCTGTTCCAGACCACGGCTGTGCTAGCTTCTTTGAGTCTAATGGCAGCTAAGTTCTTCGGTCCAAACCTATTCCTGTAACTTACCTGTGTGTGCAGCCCTAACCCAGGAACATTCCTAACAAGTAGTCAGGAGAGCCTGATAAGCAAACAGGCTGGAGCAGCTTCTACTGCTCCATTCAGGATCCTCTGTCCACACCTCCCCCACGGCTGTTCACCTAGTCTCTCCCATAAGTCCATCATGGCTTCCATGTGACTGGCAACAGTGAGAGACTTAGTAGACTACACTGTAAGCCAAGGTCATCTCGGGGGTCAGATCTGTCCTGTACTTGGCATCTTCCTGACTCACAAACTGGAGGCAATCCTGTGTACGGCTACATGCTAAGGGCAGCCACCAAGATACTGATTAGAAAGGCTGCTGCAGGCACCCTGTGTATCCCAAAACTTCATCTGGGGCCACAGGATCAAAATTATTCCCATAATGATACTAAGGATGTCATCTGCCCTTCTTGTTCACTGTTTGATTCTGCACATAGCTTTCCTCGGGTGCAGGTACCACGTGACGATGACAGATCAACACCGTCATAGACACAGAGCCTTTTGCCCTCAGATGGGGCTTCAGAGGGATTTGCAGAAAGGCAAGTGAAGTTTACTCTTCTTGCTCTTTTTGTTTATTTGCTTGAGATGGAGTCTCTCTACATAGCTTTCCCAGAACAGCCTGGACTTTTTTACGTAGACCAGGCTGCTCTCTCCTGCTTCTGTCCTAAATGTTCCTCACTGATGTTTTTAAGTTGGAAAAAAAATGCAGCTACTGCTTATAATTTATGTTAACAAGAGACCTGGCACATGGGCTCCTTGTTATTTTTAAGTTAAGTTGCCAAACATGTGAGGTTTTTCTCAGTTGTTTTTTGTTCTGCATATGGTACACATTTGTAGAGATAGTCAACAAACCAAGGGACGCCCCGTGACTTTAATAAACAACAAAAGAGCAAAGGGAGCCTGTGAATGAACGGGATGAGAACAATTACTTTGCAATTCTTTGGTAGCAGAGCTTACATAGTCTTTCTTTGAACGTCTCATTCCTGCAATGGGGTCCTAACTACTCCCCCCTGCAGCTCAGATTGTGGCATGATCACTCCCATTGGTGGTTAGGCAGAAGTGACTTAAAACTCTACTGGGCACAGTGATAGCCCTCGGACAGCAAAGCTCTGCTCCTGAGAGTCAAGCTTCCTAGATCAAGCAGATCTTCAAAGAACAGAGGACCAGCTATGATCCTGAGGTGACCAGAGCCTAGTCTGTGTCCCAGGCAAACCCACCCGCAGAAAGGACGGGAATCCCTGCCCGTAGTAACCAACAGCAAAGTAGTCTGGCTTGGGTCTGAGGATTTTCATGATGTTTTCATAGAACTTGGCCTGCTGGGTCTGGAAAAAGAAAAGAGAAAAGAAAACATGACTTGTATCAAGACAACACAGTTGTGTGTCCGAGGCATATTCAACTGAAAGAATCCACAGTGACATTATCCTCACTGTAGAACCAAGTGCAGATGATGGTGTACCTCTGCCTGTGTTACAGTGGACAGAGCCACGCTAGGCGACCCTTTTCACACTCGTGCTGTTCTTGTGAGTCTTTCCAATGCTTGAAGTGAGAACCTGGCAGCTGGTCCATGTGGAACTGACCCCAGTGAGCTCCAGTTGGGGACCCTGCTGTCCCCACTGTACTCTGTTCTCTGTGGCAGTGATGGGCATTTCTGAGATTATATGGATAACCCAGTGCCTTCAGATAGAGACATTTTCCTGTGTGTGCACATGCACCTAACATATTTTGTGACTCCAAGAGGTGTGTGCTCTTCAAAAGTCCTTATCTCTGAAAACAGTGTGCAGCTTACACACTTTACAACAAACACCCTGCAATCATAGCTATTGGTCCTAAAGAGATCTTGACATGGCACAGTGTATGAAGAGATGTGTCACAAGGATCACTTGATGTGGCATGAAACATACATGGGGATCTAGGCAGGTGCCTGGATAGGGTGTGCTTCATTCAGGGATGTGAATATGTGTTAGCAGTATGTGGGATACCCAAGCATGTGTCTGCACATAAACTCACACATTTGGAAGACTGCACACCTTTGTGTGTGCAAACATGTATGTGTTCAGGGGCTATTGTCTATGAGCACCTGCTGGTACAGACGCATGCTTGTATTTGAGTCTTATAGTACATAAGGCTAAGAGTTTGGCAGACTTTCACATGATTACCACTCTAGCCCTACATCCCCTGCCCGAGCTGTTGGTCCCTTCAAAATCCTGAATCTTATTTTACCAGTTTCCTGGAAATGTCTACATTGGCCTTTATGGGCCGAGAATAAGGATTGGGAACCTGACACTTGGGCAACCATGGGTGGTGGTGAGGGACAAAGGAGCAGCCAAAATGTAGAGCTTTATTTTCCCTGCTGAGCCCAGTTCCCTGCTAATCCCTGACAGTGCAGGCAGGAAGGCTGGTCCCTTTCCTTCCGATTCACCCCACTGCAGTCCTGAGCATCAGCATGCTAATGGGAACAGCCAGATGGGAAGCGTGTTAATGTGATTTATCTGTTCGTCGAAAAGCACAAAGTTGTACTTTTATTTAATTGGTTTGGTGATTTGTGAAACCTTTACTGCAAATGCAACAGAGCATTTACTGGGAGTGCAGCAGCTGCTGCCCCATCTAACTATGGAAGGGTGATGCTCACCACGACCTCATCAGTCCCTTCTGTCTCCCTAACCGACCGGCTGCACGTTTCCCTGTCTCTGAGCTGATCGCGCACTGTGCGTGGCGTGCGTGGCGTGCGTGGCGTGCGTGGCGTGCGTGATGTGCGTGTTATGCGTGGCGTGCCTGGTATGCGTGGCGTGCGTGGTGTGCGTAGTGTGCGTGGTATGCGTGGCGTGTGTGGCGTGCGTGGTGTGCGTGGCGTGCGTGGTGTGCGTGGCGTGCGTGGTTTTCTGGGGAAGCCTTACCAGGTTCTGGCTGAGCAGCTCGTAGTCGAAGATCTCCATCTCATACTGTTCCGCCAGTTCCTTACACAGGCTGATGGCCTCCTCCCACATCTACAGAATCATCATGGAGACAGTGGTTAGAGGTGGCTCAGCTTTTCAGAGCCTTTGCTGAAGAAGCGACTTGAGCCTTGCCATTGCCCGCTAGAGTTGCACCCAGACACCTGCTTACCCAGTCCTGGTGCTCACACAGAGTGAGCCTGTCACCTGGTAGTAGTTTAAACTCTCCCTGGCTTCCCATCCCGCCCCTTTAATGGATAGAGCATTTGTGGGAATGGAATTGGGTCCCAGTATTCATTCCGTGATCTTCTCTGCCAGTTCTTAATGGGGTGATGTGGTTATGGCAGTTAAGCATGGAGCAGCACTTAGGGGGTAAGAATGTGCTAGAGTATTAAGACATCATTAAAACTTTCAAAGTAGGTCTCTGTTTTGAAATATGGACCCCAGAGACAGGGGCTTCTTCTTTGCTGCTTTGATGACTTTAAGCCAACACCAAGATCGTCCCCCATCTTGGACCACAGAAGCATCCGTGAGCTCTGCAGCCAGGCGTGGGGAGAGGCAGGGCTGGCTGGAGCTTGACAGTCTCAGAGGATACCCATTCCCATTCCACGCTGGGTTTAAAACAGAAAATGAACCTAAATTGGAGAAGCCAGGGGAGGCGGGGGAGGCGAGAGTGGAGGCTGCCAAAATTCATAGTGAGCTTCTTAGCGAAAGTGCTCTCTGCATCCAAGCATAGAAATAAATAAAGCCAAGCATGGAGCAGAGGAGCCATGGCAGTAAACCCAAGACAGCTTAGTGAGCAGCATAAAAATGCTTTATGTGCCAGAAGGACCCCAGTCTGCCAGCTTCACCCTGAACAAGAAGGTTGGGTAATGAACCTGGCTGGGCCAGAGGGCTGTTGAACACAACAGGGTGTGTGTGTGGGGGTGTGTGTGTGTGTGTGTGTGTGTGTGTGTTTGCAAGTTTCTCATGAGTATAGGAACAGGAAGAAACAATGGGGTCTCCATAAGCTAAAAGATTTCTAAGAGGCTAAGCGGGAGCAGGGCAGTAGTCAGATACCCAGCATTTCCTCCAGTCCTCTGGGACCTCTGGCAGGCACTGATCTCAGGGGCTTTGCAGAGTGGTTATGGATTAAGTGACCAGGTTTTGGGGACAGTGCGTGGACATCCATCTATCTGTGCCATCAAAGATGGGAAAGAGACACTATTTTGCTCTCACGAACATCATGCGATCGGAGGTGTCTGGAACTGTTGGGTTTGGGGAGGCACTATATCAGGTTTAGACAAGGCTTTTGGAGTGACGGCCTGTGTGTGTCTTTAGGGAAGGAAGACTGAGGGGAGTTCAAGAATTTAGGTTTTATTCTAGAAGCTTCCATGACCATGGTTTTCAGGGTGACCTGCATCATCTGCTGCCTCTATACTCCCAGGTACCACCATGTGCCCCTGTCCCCAACCTCATTATTCTACAATACCAAAAGAAAACATGCAAAATATGACAGTAACTGGTGTCTCTGATTTAGCAACAGGACAGTAAGTGCTTTGAGCATGGGATGCTTGTGCCTTTCTCCTGTCTGCTCAGCACACAGTGGCTGAGTCAAATCCCAAGTTGGAGACAAACCTTATCCCTTTGTGGAACTCTTCCATTGAGACTGATGTAACCAGCAATAAACAAATGGAAAGCTCTTACTTGATGGCTAGTGGGGCGAGAGGTTCAAAGATGGCAGAGTCTCTGCTCTCAAGAGGCTTATAATCATAAATTCTAGGACAGTCTTTTTCAACTGCTGAGCCTTAGGAATTTATAAGCCCTCTGTAGACATTACCTCATGTCATCATTCTGGGGAAAGTAGGAAGAACAGACTAAGACAGAGACAATGAACTGCAGAGGCAGGACAAATCTAAACCAAGAATCCAGTGGTATCCTAATAGATGGAGAGAGGTCTTCCCAATCACAGGGAAGCAAGGCTATGTGTGAGCTAGAGGACTTATGGAGAGCCTCAGAGAGGAAGAGGCCTAGTTAGGCAGCAATGGTGGCCATTACAGTTTAACAAGATGGCATTGCTGCCTGCTGGCTACCGTGCTGACACTTATGACATTCCCCTCCTCCTGGATTTCATCTTACAACTAAGAAGCAGATACTGCTAGCATCTCACTATGTTCTAGCAGGAGAACTAAAATATCAGAAGAGGCAAACAAAACTGTTGAATAGATATGAGCTATGACATGCCCAGGCATGGAGGTACTGTGCTGTGTTGCCTACAGGGGCAGGTGGATCTTCATCCTGTCCCTCAAGATGAAGGCTGGAGCCACCTCAAGGTCTGTTGGAAGCTGAGGCTGGGTAGCAGCTGGTTTGCTTCAGTTCCTGGGCAGCCCTGCCAGCATCCTCACTGATGAGACCAATGGCTGCACAGTTTCATCCATGGATCTTCCCATTTACCCAACCCGTACCATCAGCTCCTGTGTGCAAGGTTCTGTTTTAGCCACCGGGCATCCACCAATGGATGAGACAAAAAGCTTTGCAGTTGAGGTTTTCCATAAGGAGGAGCCAGAAAGTGAGCAAACACATCCCACGCAAGGAAAGGATTATCAACAGTAGCATAGTGGCTCAGGGCAGGGGTGCAGACAGTAGTAGAGGAAGTTCTTGGGACATCTAAGGAAAACCCTCAAGAGTGAAAAGATCCAGCCTGCAGTGGACAGAGGTGGAGGGGATGCTCCAAGCTGGCTGAAGCAAACACGATGGTCCAGGAGTTAAAAAGAAGGACTAAGTACACAGCACAGGAGAGACCTGTCCCTCCCAATGGCTGAAGCCCACACAGAGAGGACGGCAGGTTCCAATTACCTTTCCTTTGTCAAAGTAGCCTATAATGGTCTCATAGAGGGTCTCCTTCAGCTGCCGATGGGTCTGAGGGTGCTGCTGGCCTGTCTGCATGACTTGTGATGCGCACTGCTCATCTGACCACTGCCGAGAGAAGACAGGGACGCAACACAGAGATAAGTGGCGGCCAAGGACAGATGCCATCCCAGGATGAAAGGCAGAACCACCCTGTCCAGGTCCTGTCCTGTCTTCCCTTTCCCCATCTCAGCTCATCTTCGAAAACCTAGGGTTTCATGGGGAAGTTGCCCTTATGCGTATGAGTCCTTGGGGTACTTGGCGGTTGCCCTCTAGTTCTGATGCTGTAAGACAGAGCAGATGAACTAAGGACCTTGAACTATGAGCGCATCTCCGACAAGGAGCAAGATGAAGCTTCACAGACGCTTCTGCTGGCCTCCCTCAGGGTCCTGGTGCCTGTGGTCAGGCAGATGCTGTGTGTAATTTCCATTTGTGAAGTGATTCTTGTTTTGGCTAAACTGGGCAACTCTGGCTTTCTACTAGTTTCACAGTGTGGATTTTCTCTAAATTCTAATGAGACATAGCCACAGGGCTTCCAAAGCCAGAGGAAAGAATTTCGTGCTTTTGCAGCAACACCCGCTAGACAGGGAAAGCAGTTCAGTGGGCACGCAAATGATTTATCCTCAACAACAAGTTAGATCCTGTATAAGACTGAAGATATATGTCCCAGGGCCTTCCAGTTATTAAAGGCAAAGGTCACTCTGTACCGCTGGGAACAGGAGAAAGAGCACAGAGAAGCATGCTAGCTGGTAGGGAATTTGAGGGGCACCAAGAAAAGAAAAGCTCCCTTGACTTTTCTTCCCCCGTTTCTTTTGATTCTTTCTTTCATCCATTTTAAAACTTTCCAACTTGCTGTGAGGGCTCGGTGGGGACCTATCTCAGCATGGACGTCTTTCTGGGACAGTACCTTGAGAAGCCAGGTGTGGAGAAGGAGTGTATAGGCAGCCTCTGTGTAGTTGTCACAGTCTAGGTGAAGGTCACGCAGTTTATACAGGTATCTGTGTAGGGAGAAACGTGATGAGTTACTAGATGGGGTGATCAGGTGGGGACAGGAAGAACACAAACGGAACAAATGGACTCCTGAATAGGGCTCAGAAAGTTCTTCAGTACAGCCATCCCACCTTCTATATAAGTGGTAATGATAAAATCCAGTATTTGTTGGACCCTTAGTATGTGCCAGGTACTATGCTAAGTGATGCTAAATGCTATGTATGCTAAGTGATGCTAGGTGCTATGCTAAGTGATACTAGGTGCTATGTATGCTAGGTGCTATTGATGTCAGGTGCTAGGCTAAGTGATGCTAGGTACTATGCTAAGTGCTGCTAGGTGCTATGTATGCTAAATGCTACTGATGTCAGGTGCTATGCTAAGTGATGCCAGGTGCTATGCTAAGTGACCTTTCTTCTTCTACTCCTGAAACAATGTCTTGTGATATAGCCTAGGCTAGCCTAGAATTTACTATGTAGGCCAGGCTGGCTTCAAACTATGATCCTCCTATGACACCCTATGTGCTATAATCATGTGTGTGCTATGATGCCCAACTTTGTGCTAAGTGTTTTAAATGCTTTGGATCACCTAATCCTCTTGACAACCCAATGACACGGGTCCATTAAGGAGATCTATATTCTGATGAAAACAAAAACATGAGGTTAGGGGCTTATCCTGGGCAGAGTTCAGTGCGCTATATAATGTTCTGCCCAGTGTGATATGACATGACAGTAAAGGAAGGAGACACATGTGGTTTGTCAGGTGTCACATGCTAATACACAGATGTGCTAGGGTGTGAGCTTAAGTAGCAACCTGATCATTTTAAGAGTCCATGGGAATGCAATTCATAAAGAGATGCTCCTATACTCTCTTTAGGGTGCTCTGGGAAAGCATAAGAGGGAGGAGAGCAGGGGAGAGAGGCTAAAAACGCCATGAGCTGTCTGCAGAGAGACTTCGCCATTGGGACACACTGATGTTCCCAGCCCCCATCTCTTTGCAACGGATATTTTAGTTCTAAAGTCTGAGAAGGAACTAAGAGCAGAGCGGAGAGCAAAGGGAGAGGGCTTTGAAAAATTATCAATAAGTGATCCTACAGTACCAGGTAACAGCGGACTGAAGCTTCGGAACCAGAGAGTCAGAAATAAAACTGTCTTGAGGGTAAGTCCATTTTCTCAGAGATTCTGTCACAGTGATGGGATGGAGGTTGTTTCAGAAAGATTTCTAGCCAGACAGTTTGATCTGGGGTGGACAGTAGGTGCAGGATTACTGTGCAGGCTAAAGATGAGGAAGCTGATGCCTGCCTTAGAACACAGAGAGAGAGAGGAAGAGGGAGGGAGAGGGAGAGAGTGAGAGAGGGAAGGAGGGAGAGAGAGAGGGCTGAAGCTGTTCATATTCACACATACACATAAATTATTTCATGTACATTGGTGTTTTGCCTGTATTTATGTCTGTGTGAGGGTGTCAGATCTTGGAGTTACAGACAGATGTAAGCTGCCATGTGGGTGTCGGGAACTGAATCTGGGGCCTCTGGAAAAGCAGTCAGGGCTCTTAACCACCAGCCTCAGGGAGCGCTGTTTTCATATCTACAGCAGTGTCTGTCCACTCTCTTCACCAAACCACAAGGCTCTGCTGGGTGACAGTCATCAGTGACGTTTGGAATTTGGAAACTCCCTTCCTACACTGCCCAATCGTAGCTCATTACTTCCCCACCGACCACCCGTAAGACCCCCTTGATAGTCTGTGTTCAACAACATCCAGGAGAGTGTCTCAGGGGAGACATCTCCCCTGCTACTCCAACTCCTGAACCAGCTAAGGCCCCCTCTACTCTCCTTTGTTAGTGTGTGGGCTTAGCCATCCACTATACAGCCCCAAAGAAGAATTTTTATGAGCCAACTAGGGCTACTGAGTCAGATGTCTCTGTGTGCTTGTGTGAGGTACCACAGAGAACAGAGAATCACTTGGCCACATCTGTGTCTAAGAGGTGACAAGTCACAGAGTGAGGTGGGATACAGTGTAGTGATGAGTTCTGAGCTTTTCGGGCAAAAGAACTGTCGGTGTTCACAAGGTCTCTAGATGTAAATATGTGGGCAGCCAATTAAAAATGTTTTAAATCCGATACCTGCCAAAGAGAACAGGCTTTCAGAACTTCACAACATCTGGAGTAAACCAATATGGCGGCTTTCCTAGGAAAAAATTAACAATCTAGGAAATCTCCAAGCAGGTTGGGGTCTGGGATTTGCCATCTGTCCCTCTGAAGTGGGACCGAGGAAAGAGCTTGGAGAGAGGAAAGCCTGCGGACAGGGCATGTAGGGAGAATCCTGTATCTCACCCTCAAAGCAGAAGGCAGAGAGATTTGTTCTGTTTTGCTTTTGTACTGATAAAACACACAGCAGTAGCCAGAATGGCTCAACCCAAAGGACCACTCTGGCCCTGCAGACCCCAAATCTTCATGTGTCACGGAGGTCAGGACCAAGGTCAGGACCACCTGTGGAATGACTTTCCCAGCACAACTGGACCAGTGTAAAGCAAGATGCTAAGCATAGTGGTAGGCTCCACGTGAGTGTAGGTGCACAGACTCAGCATTTGACAGAACACACTGCCACAACTATGGACTTGTGGGCAAGAGGACAGAAGCCAGTGGCCAGGAATCTGCTGCTGCTATTTATCAGAGAAAAACCTTGGAAGTAACAGACCTGTTCAGCAGTACAGGACCAGCTATGTAAGTGACAGCATATTCTAGAAGGGAAATTTTATGGTTTCATTACAAGTGATGCTGAAATCCATCTTGTCGGGTACAAAGCAGTGAGGGATAAATTACTAGTATGGAAACTTCATTTTTGCAGAGATGGTGCATGCCCAAAATTAGATGTATATGTAAGCATAAAAGCTTTAAAAGATGTGTGTATTTTAGAGATTTATTTCATATTTTGTTTTGCTAGTCTCTATTTTATGAGGCTTTTTTGTTTTGGTTTTTAAAAAAATCTGTGTTATTTTTATAATGAGTAAAAAAATAACAGTAATATAGTTGTGGGTGTTTTTTTTTTTTTTTTTTTTTTTTTTTTTTTGCAGGAAAAATATGAGATACTGAGAAGATTGGTAAAGTAGGTTCTTTTTTTTTTTTTTTTTTTTTTTTTTTTTTTTGGTTCAGGCTAATGTCTTCAGAAAAGCCTCTTATGATAAACTTAAAAATCTAGTTCCTGTCATAACTATTTGTATGTGCATAAAAGGGCATGTATGTGTCACAGCATATATGTTCAGGACACAGCTTGGGAGAATCAGGTCTTTCCTTTCCCTATGTAGGTATCGGGGATTGAACTCAGGTCTTCAAGGGCTTGGGAGCAAGCCCCTTTACCTGCTGAGCCATCTCACCATCCCCCCCTTCCCTTCCAAGCAAGCCAAGGGCTCACCATGTTCTCAGACTAAAGAGGATTTCCCATGATGCCCCATGGTAGGACCAAATAAATGCACAGCTCAAACGACATCATTTAGGAGAAATGCACAGAGGAGGACCACAGGCTGCTCCATGGGGATGACTGGGGAAGTACAGAAGGGGCCACCAAGTCTTGGGATAGAGAGGAATCAGAGCACCGAAAGCCAGGTGCTAAGAAGGCAGGTCTAAATTCTTCTGTATCCGAGGCAGTGATGGATACTGAAGCAGCGGGGCACCAAAGCAGGCCGAGGCCTTCTGGTAAAACTCTTACCTTATGTACATCTCCTCGCGGTTGTTGTCTTTGTAGAAATTCTGGGCGAGGGAGGAAAAAGAATGGTATTGAGTGCTTTGCTTTGGGAGCTTTGGGGAAAGAGAATGCGGTGGTGGAGATGAGCGAAAGATCGCTGCTTACTGTCTGGGAAGCCCAAGAAGGAGCAAGACTTTCGCTCTGCTAAGTGCATCCAATAGCCTCGTTGGGAGACTTTGCTCTGAAAGTCACTTCCCTGACTCTAGAGGGACAGAGAAAATGTCTCGGCTATCACATTTTAGGGGGTGCAGTGAGCTGTCGGCCAGGCTGACTGGTAGGCTAGCAAGACCGGGCCAGTCTACTTTTAAGGTCAGCCTGGCTTAAATGTAGACCCCCCCCCACCCCGAGAGCACATCCTAATTCTGGCAGCACAGAATCTTCTGGAGCTTTATATTCCACAGCTAAAGCACTTAAACTTGACAGTGTCTGGGAGATTCTCCAGTGCCAGCTTACGTGCTATTGTTTGGTTGTTTCCGTTGTTTAAATTTTGCTCTTTGTTGTTGTTTTTGTGGGGGTTTTTTGTTGTTGTTGTTTTTGGGGTATTTTTTGTTGTTGTTGCTGTTGTTGTTTTTAGGTAGTCTTTCAGACCGGTCTCAGATGCATGATCTTCCCACATTAACCTCCTGGGATTACAGGTACATTTCACCAGGCCTGGCTCTTAGGAGTTGTTTGTTTGTTTACTTGACAGTCTTCGTGTATGAGTATATGCCACAAGTGTCTCAGAGCCCATGGAAGCTAAAAGAGGGCGTCACATCCCCTAGAGCTGAAATTACAGGCAGCCGTGAACAGCCTGACACAGCTGTCCTCAATTGAACTTGGATCTTCTGGAAGAGCATCGAGTGCTTTGAACTTGCCGAGCCATCTTTTCCCAGTTAGGGGCAGTTTCCCTGAACTCTGCTACCGGAAGTCCTAGTCTCGTGACAATTTAAAACAAATCGTTACAGGTTTTGAGCCTATCTAAGAGACACTTATGAGATATGGGCATCCACATACTCCCAAGGCTTAGAGAAGGACAGGTGACATGTCCCAGGCCATACAGGCAATGGGATGGCAGTGCATATCAGCACGAGCTCCCCGACAGCAGACCCTTGCATTGTTCCTTTCTGTCTCACTGCTTTGGATGTCCTCATCTCAGACATGTCCTAGTCTCCTTGATGAAGGTCAGTTTCTTCAACCATCTCCAGCCTTCCTCAGGGAGAGACTGGGAAAGCCCCCTCCATGCTCTCTATGTAAATCGGGCCTCGTGGAACTATTAGCAATGGAGTCCTTTCTGCTGTAGTCAGGACTTCGAAAGTCCCTTTGGCATTCTGAAAAATCAATAGCAATATCTGAGCTGTTCCAAAAGAGTCCACATCGATAGGAGAGGCCACACGGCAGAACCTGAGAGGCAAAACTTGTATTTCCAGAGCTCTAAGAAAGGCAGGTGACACATGCAATTTGCTAGCTATTGCTATCTTCCTTCTGAGGATGCACAAAGTCCTTAAAGGACATCTTCGTAGCTCCCACTTCATATGTAAGGACACAGGGAACCTCAAGACACAGAGAAGAGAAGCTGGATTTTAACCACCTTTGGTTCCACACCAGTTAGCCTTGCTTCTATCCCAAGAACAGAAGTGAGACCCAGGCTTAGCCTGCAGCGGGATAAGGGTCCAACTTGGTCCATGGGGACCTGGCTGTCACTCACCAGCAAGTTCACTGTGCAGCTCATGCGGTTGTCTTTGCTCTCATCTGTCATCACTTCCCGGTAATCCAGCAGCTTCTCCAGCAGCCCTTTGACCAAGCTCACGAAGTTCTCCACTGACTTGGCAATGGTGGGGTGTTCTGCGGTGCATTCCATGAGGCTGTGAGGAGAGAGGGTGCCGAGCTCACACTGGGAAGCTGGTTATCAACTGCAACACTACACAAGTGGCCAGGGAACCCAAGCTCACGACTGGCCTATCCTCATCACCCAAACAGTCATCCATAATCTTATGCTACCAGAATGGAAAAATAAAAATTAGAAATATCCCCATATGGCCAGTAGTGTGTGGGTGGGGCGGGAGATGCTTATGATTATGCCCACAGTGGTAATTATTCTTGGTAGTGATTCTCGTGACATCTAGCAACCTTTCATATGTATGTTATCTTCCGATTCAACAACTCTGCTTCATGGAATTGTCTTTATAGGAGTCTGTGCCATAGAAGTATTTCTAGAATTACGCCAGGGTATGTTCACAGGATTTTTAAGTGGTCTAAGAGAGTGAAAGAGCTAGAAACATCTAAAGTGTCCATCAAGTGAAAAAAAAAAGTTAAGCGAAGTGATGTATTTTCATACAACATGGTTCTGTGAAGCCATTAAAAAGTATTAGGAAATGAATCAATGACATTAAATGCCCTCTAAAATACACCGCTCAATGAGATGTGTAAGTATCCGAACATTTTATCTTTCTTTAATTGATTGTTTCAGAGCTGAGCATGCCCCCAGTACTATTCTTAGTATCCTAGGAAGATGAACTCCTTTAGTGCTTCATCATGATCTGTTGAGAAGGGACCCCTGTGTAAAGTGTCTCTAAGGAATGGCAAGATCACCTAACTAGCTCAAGGCCACACAGTTGGTAAGTATCAGTAGCCTAGACCCCTGATCTCTGTCTCAGCCACCCTACACTGTGTGTGCAAAGCTCAGAAGGTGTCGCAAGACACATGGTCAGGAAGGGACAAACACTAGCCACTTAATTGTGATCCCTTCTGGTGAGGGGCCTATGTGAAGAAGAGAGAGAGATGAGGTGCTCTGTTTTTCTCTTGAAACACAGGAGTGTTAACTGAAAAAAAAAATCTATAAAATTAATATAAAAGTATTACCTGTGCCATTTTTAAACACTCATCAGCTGATAAACATGGTACTGGCATACTGTAGGAGAGTGAGTCTAATATTCAGAGAACCAGGTCTGTCCTTGCAAATCAGTTTGAGAGATGAGCAAGTTAAACTTGGGGCAATGAAAGCTCTCCTTAACCACAGGGTTAACATAGGCACTATGTGGACCCCTTGCAGAATTTCAGAAACTAGAAATTATTCCTCCCCATTTCTGGAGGATGAAATTGGGGCAGAGAAAGATTAAAAGGTCAGCTGTAAGTTTAAGTGGAGACCTTAGGAATGGAGACCTTAGGAGTGAAGCCAGTCACTGATCTGGGGAGAGATTTTCCTGCCGTTGCATTTATTCTTGAGTGTCTCATGGTTCCCAAGGTACTCCTCTGGGTAGTGCAAGTTCCCAAGAGATCTCAGGGGAAAGGGAAAAATAGAAAAGAAAAGCAAGGGCCTTCGGAGAGGCCACATCAGGCTGCAAGGAGGTGACTGGGATCAGACACATCCATCTTGCCCTAAGAGTAGCATTTGTTCCTGGCTCTCAACAAGCCATGCAAATGGCCTGTGATTTACACCAGTCTGGCTCTGCTGCAGCTGTCCTGACTTCTCTGAGAAGAGCTTCTTCCAGCTCCGTTCCTCACCCTAATGATGATTGAGTCAGGCGCTGTTCAGCATTTGCTGTGGGATTCCAGGCAAAGGGCCTTCCTGGGTTCAGTCCTGGCCAGAACAAGAGTTCTCAGCCCTGCGACATGCTAGAATGTCTGGGGAACAATTCTAGTCCAGTCTGATTTTGGGACTCTGGGCTGGGGTCTGAGACCCTGCCCCCTAGTTCCTAATGCTGCAGGACGGTGGACCACTGTCTAGACACGCTGGGTTTAAAAGATTTGTCTTGAGTGCTTTGGTTGTCTTTATTTGTTTGTTTGTTTGTTTATATTTTCTGTGTGAGGCAGAAAGGCTGCTCACACTGTTGAGGGTTGGTGAGCTAGGTAGTTAGCTATCACCTACCCATCTATCCACTCAACCAACCTGTATTGTTCTACAAACTGTGGGTTTGGAGACCATCAAGACAAAGCCACCTGGAGGTCTTAGTTCAGCAGGGGAGACAGATAAAAATGAACTCTAGTGTGTAATGGTGTACAGACCTACACTGCCTGCTCTCCTATCTCCATACTAAGCCTGTTTCAATGTTTATCCTGTCTGGACCCCTGTAACTCCTTAAGGCAGTCACTGGGTTGACCCCAAAACCGTAAGTGAGATATGAAGCCTTTGGGTCTAGGTTCTGATGACTGTCCTGTCAAAGTTACACAACTCCCTTCCTTAAATATCACACTGGAGTCTAAGTGACACGAAGAAAGCTGTGGCAATGGTGGACCCATGTGGATGGTGCTTTTCTCAAGGGATAAAGTGTGTTGACATCACCCTTTGCAAGCCAGGTCCTTGGGGACTGAAACAGTGGAGTCTCCCAGCAATTATACACAGGGACTCGGTACAAGAGGAGTCTTGCTCCATCCAGTGTGGGAGGAGAGTTCTGAGGGTAGGGAAGACTGCGGTGCTCTGCAAATCTGCTGTGTACTGTACAAAGGCACATGAGGACTTTATCTGTCATCTCCCTCATTCCACGTCTAAGCCTTGTTCCCTGGTTCAAAACTGTAGCTGCCATAGGACAGGAAGCCCCGTTCTAGTCACAAAAGCACCATCTGACTTCTAAGCAGAACTGGAATACTAGATCTGTCTAGAGAGGTTCTAACCCATCCCAGCCCCTGCATCAGGGACTGGAAGGAAGTGTCACAGGAACAGAGGTGACCCAACTGAAGAAAGACAGTAGCCTTGGGGCTCCCAGTGACAACATTACATTCCACTTGGTTGATAATAAGAATTGAAGCTGATCTGTCTGTACTATATTCTAGGCATCGGCAATTGTGCTAATGAAATAAAACTGAAAGAGAAGAAAGAGAAAAGCAATCATGAGAAGCAGCCTGCAGACATTCCCTCTCACTCAGCCCTGCAGACCTTCCCATTCAGCCCTGATATAATGCATAAGGAGTGAACTATATATTGCTCTCTAATTTTCATGTAGGGAAACTGAGGCTCAGGGAGGGCAGAAGAAAGAGAAGGACCCAGGGCCCCTGGCCATTTTGAGGAGGCCCTGTCTTCTGCAATTGCCCTAGTTCCTTTTGTGTAAAAAAAAAATCATTCACACCTCCATCTTAGCAGGAAAATAATGAGCTGCCTTTAAATTCCCTGACCACTGAGGGACTCGTTTGATAAAGAAGCACTCAGGAAGGCTTTTGTGAACCCCGCTGGTAGTCTGAAGCCTGCCACAGGGCTTCATCCGCTTATAGAAATGGAAATTGCCAGAGCAAACAGGGTTCAGCTTCTGGTCAATGTTTAGATTCCTCCTCTCTCTCAGAACTTTGAGATAAGCACCAGTTTCTGCCCTCGGAGAGTCAGATATTCTCCAATGGTCCCCGAAGCCCTCCCCCATGGATCTGTTTGCAGTATAGGTATGTAGGAAACCTGTATCCAGTATCGTCAGAGACAAGGCTAGCTGAGATGAGACTGTGTCTTCAGGGTCTCCATTGTTACCGTTTAGTTCTGGCCATGTTGGACAGTACAGGGACCATGACAGGGGCCCAGGGCAAAGCCTTTTGCTTGCCTTTGCTATGAAAGGCAAACATATTCAGAGAGGGTTGAGGAAAGAGTCCAAAAACCAGAGCCTCAGTGAACACAGAGGACAGGAAATTGGGATGCCTGACCATTCTCCCAAGCCTTCAGAGAAGGCCTCTCAGGCAGGGCAATTAGGAGGCAGCCAATGATAGGAACTGGGAGCCAGGCCTAGGGACCGAAGCATTCATTAAACATGTACCTGCTGTGTGCCAGATGCTTCTTAATTACTCCGGCTTCAAAAAAAAAAAAAAAAAAAAAAAAAAAAAAAAAAAAAAAAAAAAAACAGGAGCCTATTGTTCTCACTTTAGAAATGGGGATACTGAGGCTGAAGGGGTCCTACCATTTGCCTAGAGTCATGCAGCTGCCAAGTGGGGGATCCAGGATTTAATGCAAGGTCCCCCCCAGAAAAAAAGTTACAAGTAGATAATAAGCCCCAGAAAAGAGTTTAACACCCTCAGCCACTGTGGAAACAGATCAGAACACAAGGGTCTTCTTGCCAGGGAGTCTCTAAGCTCCAGGACGGTGTTAACCCGTGATAGAGAAAGTGGAGATAGTGCCCTCCTGCTTGGCCAATGGAGAAAAATGTGGAGCAGTGTGTGTGTCCCTGGACCCCTCACAAAGCTCACTGTCTTTATCCTGATGTGACCCTATGGCCTTGCGACTCTACAGGACAGTGCTATTACCGTATTCACAGACAGTCTAAGAGCCAACTAAGTAGACTCGGCCTAAATAACAACCTGCCGGATAGGAAAAGAAAAAGAAATGAACAGTGGGCCCCAAAGCACCGTAGTCTAGGAAATGTCCGTAACAGACAAATCAGGAATGAGAAAGAGTCATGGCTGCACAAGGCTAGGAAAGGGGAGTGAGTTGCTACATGTCTGTATACATGTATGGGACAGGCGTGCCTGAGGAATATAGGGCCCCTTTGGTACCGTGATGAAAATATTCTCATTTTAACTGTTATGTGCTCCCTCAGTTCAATAAACACACTAGATCTGTGAGCAGTGCACCCTGGGTAAACAGCATGCTATATGAATTATATAGTAACATTTGGAAAAACAAAACAAAAATGTCTTCGCTTCAAGTCCAGTTGTGCTGAGCACTGTTTCCTTTGTGTTGTCTGCTCCAGACTTGGGCAATGAGGTCTTGCAGGGCACACGGGAGGCCTTGTACCTCCACCAAGGATGTCTTTCTCAGCATCTTCTGACAATATGCCTATCTCCCTGAGCTTAGTAGGTCACCCAGTGAAACAAGGACTCAAAGCAGTCAACCCGACCAGAGATACAGTTTTCACCCTCCCGAGTTCTTTTCTCTTCCCTACGTTTTCAGAACAGTGTTTGTTTTCATCCAGCCTACCCCGTCAATAGCAAAGCACGCAGGTACTTCCTGAGAAATGTCAACTTTCCTCCAAAACCAGTTCCCTCAGTATCACCAGCTTCTCAGGAGTACCAGCAACCCCGTACCCTGCTGAGAGAGCCTTCCGCCCTTGGCTGGCCCTGCAACAGGCTTCCTGGTCCTGCAGCCCGAACTTACATGGATTCCAGCAGCTGCATGTACTGCTCATCCCCCCGGCCTCCTTCCACTTCATGGTCCAGCTTCAGGATGATTTCATTTTCAAACTAGAAGAGTGGTTCAAAATCAACAAAAACAACATTAGAGGACCACGTGCTGAGCCAGTCAATTCATTAGTAGAATCAGAGCATCAGGGAGCAACTATTTTCTCCCATTCCCAGCGCCTGGACCTGTGGATTGAAAGCTAAACAGGACTCAATTCCTATCCTGAGGGTGGTGGGGAGGGAGAGAGCTGGGATGAGGGCTAGAAGATGGGGGCGTAAGAGGGAGAGAGGTGGGAGAGTGAGTACTTCTGATACTGTTTCATTTGAGCTTGCTATCCAAGGTCAATTAGAAGGTTTGCAGGAAGATAAAGGGGGAAGGGAATCCCAGGAGCATACAGAGACAGGTAATAGAACCCTGCACTATGGTGCATTGTCTCGGACAGCTATTGTTTTAGTCCTGCATTCCTTTCCCCATAGTCTGGTGACCGTACCAGACCTGATCTCAGTCCACGGGGCTCAAGCATTCTCGAAACACCCGCTTATTGCCAAATGTGGACACTCAACACAGGCCTAGCTCCTAACCGGTGTATTCCAACACCCATGTCCCAAGAAGCATAAAGACCCGGGCTGATCCGGTGAGTCTAACCTGAGACTTTGTTGCTTGCCTAAGGCTGCTAACGATGACACCAATGAATGTCTGCTTGGACTCACACTCCATGGAGGGAAGCAGAGGAGGGGTTGAGCACAGACCTGGTGCCACACTGAGTCCCTGGAAGCCTCTCCATCTCCATGAGTTGATATGTATGAGTGTGTTTAAAAAGACACACACAAACACACACACACACACACACACATACACACACATATATATACACACTCACACACACACACATACACTCACATATATACACACCCACACTCACACACTCACTCACACACATACACTCACATATATACACACCCACACTCACACACACATACACACATACACATGCACACACACACACACGAAACCAGCTAGTGTGTGTGTGTCAGTTTGAATTGATGTTTTGTTAACTGCAGCAGTATGTTTGTATATATGTATGTGTGTGTGTGTATATATATATATATATATACACACATATATACATACAGATGTACATATATGCTGGAAAATAAATAAGATACAAAGTAAATAGCAGATTTCATGTACTCAGAGACTAGACCAGTAGTAACAGTAGCAGAAGCCAGAGATAATAATCAGAAATCAACTTTTCTTCTGTGATTTCTTCCAGATCTGTTGCGTTGAAATCAGAGAATGTTTTCTCCCTAGTGCCAATGTCATGAAGCATTTTGCCCAGTGGAAATCATGGCTTATTCAATATACCATCTTGAAGCGTCCCACTGTGTCTCTGTAGAAGACTGTGACTTGCAACACTGTCTTGGTACATAGTCTGAAGAATGCAACCAAACATGCAGTCCACCTGTGTCATTTACTGCTCTGAAGGGAACTGGTCCTTGTAGAGAGGAAGGGGGACACTGGCCAAGGCCTCTGAGATCTAAGGAGGCATCAGGGCTATTTGGCTTCTAATGCAGCCTCTTCACACTCAGTCTTTATAATAGCTCATGAGGCCTAGAGGTCAAGCATCACCTCTGAATGCAATAATGCATAATGAGCAGCCATCCCTGATCTGGTACAGCCTCCAGTAACTGCCAGTTATTTTTACAGATGAAGCAGGGGCTGGGTTGGGCCTCAGATGAATGTTGGAAGCCTTTGACAGCTCTTCCCTATGCATAAAGGATGAAATCCATGAAGTCAAAATCAATGGTGATAGAAAGAAGGGAAAAATTCAATATCCCCCCCCCCATTCATGAGATGCCACTGTTCCCCACCCACCCAGGGTACTCAGAGCCAACAAGAAGGACCAGAAACTTCATGTTGATCCAGCACAAGCACAAAGGAGTTTTCTGTGAACTGCCAGAGTCTGGCAATGATCTGGAAGAAATGAAGGGACCTGGAGCTATGGGTAGGGTTGTGATAAATATAAAGGGAAGGCCAATCCCCATGGGGGGTGGATGGTGTGAGCAAAGCAATGGAGGTAAAAATGCAGTACAGCTGGAGCAGGGACGTGGAGGGAGGATTGGAGGAGGGATGGAAGGAGGGGAATGAGGGGAGGGAAGGGAGAAGAAGAAAAAGTAAGCCAGCCAGTCTCTGAATGTAGCCTTGCCTGAGCCTTCCCACTCCCTTGGTTATAAAGGAAGGAAAGAAAGAAGGGACAGGGAGGCATAGTGGGGCTGTCTGGAGGGGGACGGACCGCCAGTCTACAAATGAATCACGTCCCTTACCAGCATCTCATCTGTATTATTATTTTCCAGTGTCAGGAGCTGGGTTCTGTGGTACTTAGAGATGCCCTCTATATTAAGAGCATAAAGAAGTTAGCCCAAAGATAATACATTAAAAAAAAAAAAAAAAAAAAAAAAAAAAAAAAAAAAACAAAACAGGCTCTGTGTCTGGGCCATTGGGTTTGAACCTGGAGTCCCTTTCAGGTTCAGGTGTTGAATGATTGGTTCCCAGTGGGTGGCATTGTTTTGGGAGGCTGTGGAACTTCCTGGAGGTGGGCATAGCTGGTGGAAACAACTTACTACGCGTGAGCCTCTGAGAGCTTCAGAGGCCTTGGTTTCTGCCATTGCTCTTCTTCCTGGCCTACTGGGATATAAACAAGCCTGCCAAACATCAGCCACCTTTAACCTCCTATGATGGACAGAACCCGTCTAAAACCATAAGGCAGAATAAATCTCCTCAATCTATCAGGTACTTTGGCTGTGGTGGGGCAGAAATAGCAAATACATAGGTGTTGGATCCTTTTTCCACTCCCCTAACACACCGATGAAGAACTAGACGGTCTTTCTAAGCTTCAGTTAACTAAGCTGTACCATGGGCTGTCGAAGACTCTGCAATGATCGGGTGGACAAAGTTATCCCCAACAGGCAGGACAATCTACGTCACAAGTGCTCAGCTCTGCTGTGCAAAAACAGCTGCAGCTAGCACAGAAACACTAGCAGGACAGCCACCAGAAAGCTCTATTTACAAAACAGGTGTCAAGGCAGATGTCATCTGTCAATCCCTTGTCAACGCAAACAGGTTACAACGGCATCCAGAGCCTCCCACTGCCGTAAGGAGTAGAGGAGGTTTAGACATAAAGTACTACAGCCATGAATAAGTTCACGTGTGCTGAGTGAGCCTCCTGCCCCCCTAACTCCTCCCATTACCATCAGTAAAGCTGCTGTTATTGTTGCTGAATGCTTCTGAAAAGCAGCTCTGGGCGAGAAACACAGCATTCTGCTGTTGTGGTCTGAGTGGCTCTCTGGGAAATGCTGGCACCGCTCCTCCTGGTGAGATGAACTGCTCTTTGCAGCAGAGCAGTGAATGGGATAAATAAGCCCTTGTCTCAGGGGTCACAAAAGAGCCTGTGGGGAGGCAAATTGCAGGGTACCAGGGAGGGGGCAGAGCCAAGATGGCACACAGCTCCTGAGTTTTCCGGGATGAGTAGGAGAGTCAAGGTCTCCGATAGACACGTCCCGTGCCATGCTCAGGCTTTGATTTGCTTGAGTCATGCATTGACAGTTTTCCCCTGGCCACGAGGCTATGGGTAAGTTAGGTAATCTTCCCAATGTCACTCTCTTTTGTCCATTAAATGCAGGATTGAAATAGTACCTACCTCCTGGTGGCAGTCTAAGAGGTTAATGGGAAATCGTGTGCACGGGGTGAAGCCTGGTGCTTGGAGTACAGTGGATTCTGAGTGTTCACAGTTGACCACCATGAATATTATCATATCCCTGCTCTTACCACTGACATCATCATGTAACCCTTACTTATGGCAGCCATGGGGGATGAACAGTGTCCCCACTTTATAAATGAGGACATTGAAGCAGAGGGCCTTTGACTTAGGTTGCAAAGGCTGGTTGAACCTAGGTTAGACCTGGGGCTACAACCCTTCCCATACATACACCGTCATGTCCCCATGACAGGTCTCGCCATGAACACCATCCTTGTGCAGCACTTAGAACAGAGTATGTCTCCTAATTAGTTCCATCTTCACCCCCAACCTCACCTCTATATCCCTTTGTCATTTCCTCACTCCATCTCTGTCAGGGCTGTATTTGTTGGGGGAGGGGGACGCTATTTTGGCAGAAACCAGATTTTACAGAGGTTTCTATGAATCTTGGGAACCAATTCAAACAAAGGGTATGAACCCCAGACTTCCAGAAAGGACCTTCTCTTCTAGCTTGCCGAGTTCTCTTCCACACTTCCTCTGCCTCTCCTAGCAGTGACAGACTTCTGAAATGGTCTGTGAGGGAAGATTCCCCTCATGAAGAGGATACCAATTGTATTTTTGCATTCAACATTTAAGACTTGGGCTAAAGGGGGAAATATGACAATCTGGCCTTGAGTTGAACAAGGAGTTGGGGGTAGGGGAGAGAGAGAGAGACAGACAGACAGACTTCTCCTAGGGTTTCCTCTCCCTCATCCTCCAGCAGACTGAGCTGCTTAGAGTCTAACATCCTCCTTACTCATGTACAGCTAATTATGATGTACTTGAGTCAATCTTGGTCTCTTTAGATGAACCCAGGAGACCTTTCCCAAAGCCTGAGGCCTGTGCTATCTAGCATTTCTCCAGGCCATTGAGCAACAAAGAGCCCAGAGAAGGTTGTGCAATTAGTTCTAGGCCAGAAAGTCTGGTATAAAATGAAAACAAAGACCCAGTCTCACTTTCCTAGCTCCTCTGGGAAATCTGGGCTCACTTGTAGGGGTACAAGATCTTCTCCTCTCAGATTTTTTGGGAATAAAGGCTGATTTGCACAAGTGGTTTCTAGCATTCTAGACTCCAATCAGGCTCTGGTATCATGGCTGCTTGAAGACTCACCGGGGCCTTGCCTGCCTCCTTTGGAGAGGACAGCTTCCACCCTCATTTGCTCCGAGCCCAAAGCCATGTACCTGGGCCAACTCCTTCCCCAGATGAGCCCCCAGCAAACATTCCACATAGTTTTCACAAGGGCACCTGGCCCATTAGTCAGGCTGATTGTCCTGTCTCTTTTGATAAGGGAGCAGAGAAAAGAAGCAATTGGGAGCCGTGCTTAAAATGAGGTCTCAATCAGTCACCAGGTCTTGTTTAGTACACTGCCGGCCATCGGGTGCAGGGGTGTTCCTTCTGCCTGCCTGTGTTCAGGGCCTCTTCTAAGGTGTCAGCTGATGGCCAATGCTGCTCTGCTGGGTGACAGGATGGCTTTTCATCTAATGCCATGTGGCTTCAGGGCCCACATGCCTCTTCAATGGCAGTCCATTCTCAATTGTCTTCAGGGTACTCATTCCGGGCAAATATCACTTCCAGGTTGCTCCAGTCCAAGAGATCAAGTAGGGTTCCCATCCATCTGCATTCCTCTGTCTCATTTCTCCTCAGGCTAACTGCAAAGGGGGTCTTTCTGGGAACCGGGAGCCACCACAGGGAGGGGGCATGCAGAGTGCCTGTTTATAAAGGCAACATAACAACAAACTAGACCCCCATTTCTTTTAGAACTGCTCTTTCCAAAGTTGGATTTGGAAGGATGTTGGATACAATATATAATGTCTTGAAGAATAAATCTGAGAAGTCAAATGGGCCTTTGGTCATGTAATATGTCAGCTTCTGGTCAGTGTACACCAGGAAACTCCAAGAAGGGTTACAATGTACAGTGGTGGCCCGAAGCCTTTCACTGGAAACACTCTTCCTTGGAGGATGCTGTCGGATTGGTGTTCTGTGGGCACTCTGGAGAAAGCACTGCCCGAGAAGGCTATTGTTCCTTCAGCGGGTGTTTACTAGAACACACAGCGGACAGAGCATGGGTTTGGATAATGCTGACCTGTGTATTGTAAGCTCTGCCCTGCCACAGTCTAGATGTGTACATTTTGGGGCAGTAAACATAGGAAATAGCCTAGCAACCTGGGACTCCACTTAGTTTGGACTATATATGCACGAACCTAAGATCCCTAGTTTGCATGTACTGCATGGATGCATGAACACACACTCACTCACACATGTATGTACATACACACACATGCAAATACACACACACACTCATACACACATACACATGCAAATACACATACACTCACACATGTATATATATACACAAATTCACACACACATACTCACACATATATTCATGCACACACACACATGCAAATACACACACACATACACATACTCACACATATATGCGTGCACACACACACATGCAAATATACACACACTCACACACACATACACATACTCACATATATTCGTGCACACACACAAACACACACACATGTATATATACATACACACTCACACACACATACACATACTTACACATATATGCGTGCACACACACAAACACACACACATGCACACAATTTAGGAATCCTACCTGCACCAAGGCGCACATACACCCAACTCTGAAAAATGTAGTGTGTCTGTGCCCCTAGCAACCATCAAAGATTCCCATTTTGTAGAAAGTTTCTATTCCAATATATTCTCAGCAGCCATATCTTAGTATAGAAGGTAGAGGCTTCATCCAGGCTACAATGGTTTGGGCATACACAGTAAAACAAACTGTTCTATAAGTGATCTGTTCTGGAAAGATTCCTATTTATCATCTTACATCTATACATAAATGAGATGTAAATATGATTAAAATCACGCTTCATGGGAAGGGACATGCACATTAGAAAATGATAACTATAATCTGTCCATCAAAGCTGAGAATCACCCAATCATACCCCTTGGTAATCAGCCCCTCCTTTCTATGAGGGGGAGCCCCAAATATAAGCAACACGCTGGGACTCTTTCACTCCTGTGACCTGTACCCTGTCAGTCTCAACAGTGTATCTGACCCGTATTATCCATTTGCTTTGGAATTGGCCTTGGTCATCTCTGTGTGCCTTTATTTACTTCAGTTCTCTGACTAAAACACCAAGGACCTGGACACATCCAATGGAGACACCAGCCGCCAGTCAAACTTTCACTTCTTGAATTTCTGCAAGTTGTCACTGTGTCACCAGTCTCAAAGACAATAAGAGAGGCTACGTGAACCAAAACTAATGGAAGCACACAGCATGTTTGACAGGCTGCAAATGCCAGTCAGCGTCTGCCATGGTCACCAGTGTCATCCTGATTAGGTGAGGCTAAGAATGAGCCCAATAGTTGCACAGAAATGACTACAATTAGGGCAGCATGGTCAATATCTAAATATACAAGATGACAAGCGGAGAAGCCAAGATCTCTTAACAGACCCAGCACTTGGGATGTGCCTCTCGGGGGCCAGTTTCGGATGATAGGGAAGGAACAGGCAGAAGAAATAAAAAGAACACTCTGTGGGAGAATGTCATTTGGTGATGGCGAGGGGAGTGGGGAAAGTGGGGAAGAGAATGGGGGGGGGGTATTGACAAGCTCATTCAGAGTAGAGGTGGACATGGGGAGGGTAGATTTGAAGCAGCAGCCACCAGGCATGGCCGCTGGTGGGCAAGAATCTGAGAACCAATGAGTCAGCGAAGAGCCATAGAACTATGGTTCATCTAAGGACCCTGAAGAAGGAGTTTAGAATCTGTCTCTTACAGAAGTCTTCCAAGGAAGATCATTTGGTGGCAGGACGGGGTTTGAAGCAGGAGGCAGAAACGCTGGGTGGAGGTGAAGAACTCGGAGTTTCAGCTGGACGTGGGGCACATGGGAAGTGACCAGAAAGTAAGGGAAATACTGAGGCAGCCTCAATATGGCTTTGAGACCAACCTCCCAAAATAATCACATGACTAAAGGGTGACCGCACCTGCTGTGGGAATCAGCACTTTCTATCCAGATGGCCCTGACAAAGGCGCTCTTCCCATTCATCACGAGACCTGTCTTCTAATGAAAACACCTGAGTGAAACTTATTGCATTTTGCACAGGTTCTGAATGATGTATTCGAGGAAGCCTTGGGTTCCTGACATGCACACCCGTGCCTCTTGGCTGGCAGGCCATTTTCAAGTTCAGCCTGAATGTGACGCTTGGCTAATAGGACTTTCTGCTTCCCCTTCTAGGTGATGCAGATGAAGGGCTGGACACCATTGGGAGCAAGAATGAGATGACAGGGACAGTCACTGGGTCTGGAAGTAAGATTGCCATAGCTTGAGAAAGGGATGAAATAAGAACAGGGCAAGAAAAGTGCATTTTTATATTGGCCTCGGGCAAGAACTTTGATGGAATACTGACCAAATGCGATCTGCCAGCTCATTCCGGGCACATGAATAATGTCCCTATCCCGTGGAAGCCTCTCAGAGAAGCACAGGCAGATGGGAAAGAGGGTATCGTTATGAGAGAAATGGGCTGAGGATTAGGAATGCTGGCATGAATTTCCGTCGCCATTCCTTTACCTTTTTGAAAGCTCCGGTCCTTTGGTGTTCACACAGCATCATGTCGAAGAAGATTGGGATGGTGGCCTTCCTGAGCTCAGCCTCGGGAATAAGTGTCATCTCTAATATAGGTCCCACCATGCCTGGGATGAAGCAGATTTTGTTCTGGCCTGTGAAAGAAGAGGGACAGGGACACATGAAACAGTACCGTGGTGGCCCTGCTCCTGAAAGTTGAAAAGAGGGGGAAAACCAACATGGTAGCTGTTTATATATATATATATATATATATATATATATATATATATATATATATATATAGTTGTTTACCAGGAGCTGGGCAGCTTTGAGTATTACATGTAGGTTTAGCTTGTCGAGGAACGATTATGTATTATCCCAAGCGAGCCCCGTTTGTGAAGGGGGATATCGGTGGTGTGTGTTAAGTGCTTCAGCATTTTCGAGGGCTTCCCACCTGCACAGCGCCTCTGATTGATGAGGGTGGTGGGTGTGCAGGCACGCTCAGAATTAAATCAGCGCCCGTGCGCCACGCTCCCGGGGTCTGGATAAAACGTTTCTAACAATGGCTCTCTGAAACAAGAAAAGCAAATCTCTCTGCTAAGAGTCTGTGGAATAGCTTGGTTGGCGGTAGTGGGATTTAATGCAGCGCTTTAAGGCAGACGGAGCTCAGCTCCTGATGCCTCTGCCTCTGCCTCATTACAGGGCATTCCCTTCTGTTGGCAGCTCAGCCACACTAGCTTGGTTCCAGTGCCACAGGTTTGTCCTGCTTGTGTTGCTCCGAAACCAGACTTAAGAATGCTTTCCCACCTGCTTCATCACCTGAGCCCTCCCTCCTCCCCCCATGAGGCTCCCGTCTTAGCTCAGACACAGGAAGACATATGGCCTCCTGCATCTCGCCTCTTCCCCAGCTAAACAGGTCCCTACCCTGTTCCACACACCACCACCCTCACCTTTCACCCAATTTTGGAAAGTCTTTGCTCATAGACTCATTTGATTGACACCTCCTGAGCACCATAAAGGCAGAAACCTATATCTGTACATTAGAGACTCAGGCTATGTCTGTTCAGTGAGGAGCGTGCTTTACCTGGCTCTTTTGGTCGCCGGTTATTTGCCATGGTCTTGTGTCTCACAAAAGGCTGAGCAAAACCCAGCGCTTGAGAAGACATGAGGAATTATGTCTTTTGTGCCTTTGACACAGGATCAAGGCAGAATCAACCCCCCCCCCCATATCAAGGACAAAGCACCCAAGGGCACCTCTGCTTCTGGATCCAGACTGCCTGAAGTTGTAAATGGAGACTCAGCATATAGGTGTGTAATGGTGAACAAAGCTGTCTCTGGGGGGTGCTCAACGCCCTCTCCTACAACTAATGTAACAATAGAATTTGTGCCAGAGGCTATTTTTAAGAAGAAATGGATCATGGGCTGGGAAGATGGCCCAGTGGGTAAAGGGATTTACTGCCAAAGCAGGAGAACCTGAGTCTGAATCCACAGACCGCACGAGCATGTAGCACACGTGTGTGTAATCTCAGCGATCCTATGGGAGGACAAAACGGGAGAATACTGGAAGGGGGTAAAGCAATTAGCTTGCTATAAGCAATGGGGAAAATGACAGGGATCTGTGTCAAGCCAGGTGGAGAGCAGGGACCAACATCCAAGGTAGATCCAAGGCTTCCACATGTATGCCTTGTGTGCTCACATTTATATTCTCCTTCTCTCATTCTCTCTCTCTCTCTCTCATCCCATGTCCCTCCCCTCCCTTCTTCCTTCTCCCCATTTGTCCTCTCTTCCCCCCCCCCCTTTTTTCTCCCTCATAAAAGAGCCGTTATTCTGTGAGCTGCCAGGTCACCGAATGACCCGTGACATACATCACAGAGCATTAACTGTGGCCACCATGCTGTTGTCTCTAAATGACTCACAGAAAGCAGCCCGTTGAGCTGAGTGTGTGCTCCAGAGCCTGGGCATCAGACGTCACAGAGGCGAGAAAGAGAGAATAGGGACTGAAGAGTCTCCACAGAGCGAGGGCCAAATCCCAGCGCTATCACCCTGGAAGCTGACACCATGAAGATGCCATCGGTGGTGGCACCTCTTGCCCCTTGTGCTCTACAGCTCAGTAGCCCATCGGTTCTCTCCACTGTTAGGCTGGACATGGGGCAGAGGGCTTTCAGGGTCACAGACAGTCAAGGGGAACAATGTGTGCAGCCAGGCCTGGCTCCCTTTGATTGTAGTAGAGAAAGAAGCTGAGAGGAAAGGTCGTTTTGAGGCTTAATGTCAGAGAATTTCCCCCAAATCCAGGGGAAAGGAAAACCTGCGGCTAGGGAAAGTGAAGGAGGTCAGGAAGCACACAGGTGCTTTTCTGAGCCATCAGCCCCCCAGCGCAGAAGGCATTTGGATTAGACTTGAACCTCAGTTCCTCATTTTGCCCCAGACAGACAAAAAGAACATGCTTTTACATAGCCCACCTGGTCTCTAGGACTCGCTAATCTCTTTGTCATTGACGATCTTTTTCAAAGAACAGGAGGGTTTTTCGATTCAAACACAAGTCCACTAACAGGCAGAAGGTAAATTAGAACTGGCAGATAAGCCACCTCCATGACTCGGATGTTGCTTATGCAACAAAGGCCTGTAGCAGTCCAGCGGGCACCAGCGTGGTAGGGATATATTTAAAATGTTTTAAAATAAAAAGCGGGCATGCTAGGGACTAGGGCTTTTTTTTGATACTTTTGACCTGCTTTCTCTGTAGTCTGTTGAGATACTTGGGAGACTAGAAAAAGAAAAAGAGAGACGCTGATCTTTAAACCTGCCATGATTACAGAGGCGCTTACACTGTTCCCAAAAGGAATTTTTATTCCATTATTAAAAAAAACAAAAACAACTTAGTGGCATTGGAATTTTTGTTTAAATAACCAAATGAGTGCATGGATTTGTATATCTTTATATACATAGGCACACAAACTCACAGAGAGAACACATCTGTAGCTAATTGACTAGTAACTCATTCTGGGGTTGGGGGGGGAGAAGAATTCTTGTTCAAGAAACACACCTGCTGCTTGCTCTATGAGTTAGGAGAAAGAACAGGTTTTGGTTTGAGGGTTCTTTTTATACAATCGATGCCGGATATCACTGGGCAGAAACAACAATTCAGAAAGGAGTCTGACGTGTCAGCTGGCTAGTTAACGCCAGTTCAGCGTTCCCAGAGGGTCCTGGTGTCAATGAGAGCTCAAGGAAAGCCTGAGTGTGTGGATGCGAGGGGACCCTGTGTGCTCCTACCTGCACTGCTCATCCACCCCAGGGCACTGCTCATCATTCAGGTGAACACTGGGGATCTGAGGTCACTGGGAGAATGAACGAGAAAAGGAAGAGAGGAAGTCTGTGGGGATCCACCAGAGAAGGAAGCTAGCTAGACAGGTTGCTGATCTCAGGAGGCTGATGCAGGAGAGAAGTGGGCGGGGCTATGTGTTTTACTCCACGCCCAACAACAAAGGCAGACTTACTTTTTAGATGTCAGAGTCTGCTAGGCCTCCTGGGGACGTACCAGCAGAGAAAGTGTCACTCTGTTCAAAGGGAGAATTGTGGGCGTGGCTACCTATTGTCCCGACTTCAGCTTGGAGAAGCATCCTACAGCACTGGAAGATGTGTGGTCCTGCTTTTCCCAGGCCTGTGGAGACTCTGAGGCTGACAACTTTGGTCAGGTCTGCGTACTCGATACTCCATGGTTTGTGGTACGGAGCACATCACTCAACCTGCCTGAGCCTGCAGGATCCCATTGTACGTGACAGAAGGTCGAAAGGGTGAATGGAAACACGGGGACATGGGGCTTTTCAGTGTTCTGATGCCTGAGGAAACTCAGCAGCATTGGTGCTAGTTAAAGATGGTGTGTGGAGAGGGCCCGGCTCTAGAGTGGGTTCTAGAGAGAGCAGAATGAAATACTAACCCTCCACCAAGTGAAAGCTTTTTATGGAAACTTACAGACTGCTCGGCCTTTTGTTTTAAACTTTACTTGACTTTTATTGCAAAGAGTTAACCAGGGAGAGATTTGGGGTGGATTTTCCTCCACTGCTTTTACACTCACAATCCTCCATTACTGTGCTTAAGCCCACCTCCACAGATGTGATCAAGGCATCACACTCTGTAGACCATCTGACGACTAGGGGCCCCTTCATGCCCTATCTGCCCCTAGCACCTGCTTTCCCTCCATAGTCCGTCTTCATCCTCTTGGGGGACCCTGCTTCTTCTCCCTTGGTCTTTCACATATGGTATCAGCCTCACACCCCACTCTGAGCCTCATCTCACATGTGTCCCTGAGAGTACACTTTGAGAGGCACTCTTTAGAGCCCTAAGGTCCAATCTAGATGCTGTGAGCCCTGTGTCTTGAACACGTGAGGTACGGCTATCCAGAGATGCATGTACTCTAAGCATACAAAATCTACACAAGAATACGTTTTCTCTTTTTAATCTTAAGAATGTTTTGTGCTGATTATCTGTTAAAGTCATAAAACTCCGGAATGTGATGTTAAATGGAGACCATCCCTAGTTTACAAGAGATGAAATTTAGGATATTCAGCTTTATACTGGTACAAGAAAAATATATATATATACTTCAGAAAAATTACCTTGAGCTTTATTTTTATTTATCTTTTTCTTTTCAGTGCTAGAATTGAACCTGAGGCCTTGCATATGTCGAGCAAGGATTCTAGCACTGAGCTCCAGTTCCAGGTCTTTGTATTTTGAATTCTGAAGCTGGATTCTTTTTTCTTTTTTCTGTAGACCAGTCCTCTCTTTTGATGTCAGACTGATGCAGAGAGCTCCAACTCCCAGCAGCCTCACCACTTTGGAGGAAAAGCAGCCAACACCCCAGTATGGGGGGCTGTTAGGGTGGGTGAGGAGGGTGTAATGTATTTTTCACTGACAATGTTTTCAACTTATGATGAGTTTATTGGTATATAACCCCGTTAAAATGTACATCTGTGCAGTTAAAACTAATTAATTGCTCGCTTGCATTCTCTTCCTTCCTTCCTTTCTTTATTTTTTTTAGAACAGTGTCTCCTATAGCAAACGCTGGTCATGAACTCCCTGTGTAGCTGAAGATTCCTGACCCTCCTGTATCCACCTCCCAGATATACACAATTTACCCAAGTACCACATGCCTTTTAGGTGACCTGCTGATGTAGATACTACACTGTTTGGAACAAGATACTTGACCCACGTTCTATCTCAATAGGACCAGTTTATAGAAGGAAGAGCTTTGGCTCTTTCTTGATGGGTGGACCACGGCTCACTCAACTCTGCAGAGTCCTTAATAGACTCTCTGTGTGCCTCAAGTTTCCACTCTCCAGTTGTCTCACCTTTACAGACATTAAAAAAGAGCATTGTAATCAAGCAACCAATGGGAAATGTCTCGGCAATATGGGTGGATCGATGAGACCAGGCGTCTGCTGCTGGCCTGTTTTCAGTTTTAACCTCAGTCACATGACCTTTAGAAGGCGGTTATAGCAGATTCCTGCTATTGATGTCATAAGTCACCACCAACGGATAACTTCAAACACATGAATTATCTCATACTCCTGAAGATCAGAAGTCTAACATGGGATTTCCCTGTACTGAAGGACCAATATATGAACACATGCGAATGAGATTAAAGTCCAAGGAAGAATCTATTTCCTTCCCCTTCAAGCCCTTACAGCCTCCTTCCATTCCTTGCTTAATGGCCTCCAACCTTCATATTTATAATGGCCATGGACCTTCCTCAACTATCTGGTCCTCATTCTCCTGCCTCTCTCTTCATGTGTGAGGACCTTGTGATTACATCGGGCGCATCTGTATAACCCAAGGTTCTCTCACCACAAGAATCCTTATCGCACTCATGTGTATCTTTCGCCATTCAAGGCGTCCCAGACCATGGCTTCTGCTATTCTGCCCACAACAGTGCTCAGCATTTTCTAGTTCACGTATGGATGTATGAATAGCTGTGTTCTCTAACCTGTACCATATTTCTGCTGGGCAGCTTATCGTTCCTGATAGGCTTCTGAGAAGTGTGTTTGCTCAGGTTGCTTTCCTGGAACACTCGCCTTTGTTGCATCATTGCTTCAATCCTGATGTGGTCCACTCACTCTCGGATGTGTTTTAAGAGCCATTTCTTGGGCTGGAGAGATGGTTCAGCGGTTAAGAACACTGACTACTCGTCCAGAGGTTCTGAGTTCAATTCCCAGCAACCACACGGTGGCTCACAACCATCTGTAATGGGATCTGATGCCCTCTTCTGGTGTGTCTGAAGACAGTGCACTCATATACATAACATGAATAAGTAAAATCTTCACCAAAATAAGCCATTTCTTATGGTTTCTGTACTATATCATTTCACACACAAGTATGTCTCTGTTGATATTTTCAGGGGTCGATGTGGGTCACATGACCGACATCTACTCCAAGACATTGTTAGCTAAGAAAACAGCAATATTCCAAATATCCCCATCTAGACAGTGGTTTTTCCTTATAGGGTATGAATTGTGCCTTATTTCCCTTCAACCTCCCCATTATTTTCTGGAGCTTAGCATAATGCTTGGCTGCTTGGCTTCTCAGGAGATGTATAAAAAGCAACAGCCTGGTTGTTCTCATGAGCATGCCGGGAGTGGCCATCCCAAATATGTGGCCAAGATGCCACTGTCTTTCTTTCCCATGATGACTGCATGCACATGATCTGGACATTAAATCAAGGGAATATGGAAAGGTTAAATAAAGAGTCATTTTACAAAATGAGCATTACTGCATGCTGAGCAGAAAGCCGGAGTCAGATCGCTACACCCTTGGCATGGGTCCAGGACTCCAAAACACAAATCGCAGGAGCCCATCAATCGCTGGGCTCCTAACAATATATAGCCTTCCTCACCAAGAACTCCCACCACGTGCCTCCTCTCCCAGACCAGCATAGATGCAAACATGAGCACACACAAGCCTAGACTCTTCCCAGAAGAATGAATGTTAAATAACCTTCAAGCCCGAGATGAGCTTTACAATTAGTTCTCTATAATCACATGGATGCTGAAGATTTTCCTAATGAGAAGAAGATACTGATGCTGAGCCTCATGATTGCTGCTGGCATTGAAGCACGATTTCCAATCCTAACATGCACGATGAGCTACTCGTTATCGGTGACTCTGGAAAACAGAGCTAGTTGGCTATTATTTCACATCATTCGAAAGCATAGCTCTTTGGGAAAAAAAATATTACTCATAAGAAGATCAGACTTGAGATCTGAAGACAAATTTTTCTATCTGCAGCTCAAGGAAGCATTTGTTGCTGACCCTGGGTGTGTCTTTCTGCTTCTCTCGACCTATTCTAGCTACATGACCTATAAAAGCCAGAGTTGATTTATGAGTGTAATGGAAATGTAGCTACCAAGGCTAACCCAAAGCCCTCATTTTCCTCCTTAAGAACACACTCAGAAAATGGTCAGTTTGGAGTTGTGAATCAGATAAGATGGGATCATTTCCATCCCCAGTGCTGTCCCCAAGACATCAGGACATTTGCTACCTCTTCAGCCAACACACCATCTTCCAGAAAGAAAGAAGGACAGAATAATGGTGTGCTGTGCTTTTGCACCCAGTCTCTGGCCCATCTCCCTTTCCTCATTTCCCCTTCTCTCTTTAAAGAAATACTTTGCTGAAAACACACAAGTATGTCTCTGCTGATATTTTCAAAGGCCGCTGTGGGTCACATGACCGACATCTACTCCAAGACATTGTTAGCTGAGAAAACTGCAATCCAACAAAAAAAAAAAAAAAAAAAAAAAAAAAAAAAAAAAGTGGGGGGAGAAAACAAACAAAAACATTATCAGCCCCCTCTCAGCTACGAAGAGAAGGAGAAGAATGAGATGGGCAATCAGCGAAGGCAGCTCCAGAGAGCTCAGCTATTCGGTGAGCACCTTTTAAAGCCCATCATTAGCTGTGTAGTGGTCTCAGTACATCGGTCCCTAATGAACTCCGAGCCTGGTCCTAGTGTGGATTATCAGGCTAATCTCATTAGTGTGCTGACACCAGGATCCCACAGAGCAACAGTAGGTAGGATGTCAATGAGACGGCCATGAGTCCTCCCCACCTCAGATTTCAGCTGCTAATCCTGAAGTGACAAGGCAGAAGGAAGAAGGCAGCCATGTTACTAATGAACGGAAGCCTGATGTGTGTGTGTGTGTGTGTGTGTGAGAGAGAGAGAGAGAGAGAGAGAGAGAGAGAGAGAGAGAGAGAGAGACAGAGAGAGAGAGAGAGAGAGAGAGAGAGAGAGAGAGAGAGAGAGAGAGAGAGAGCATACCAGGAAAACCCCTTCAGACTAATGCAGTTTCTTCTTCCCCTGATGCCTGGCCAAGAGGCAAATGGTGGTTCCTTTGTCAAAACTTCCTTTGGTTTTTGTTTCCTGCCGTAGCCATCATTTGACTGAACAAGGGGCCACTTAAGAAGGGTCAACGCAGTGGGATTCTCTGACACAAGATCTTTAGCAGGATGCTGTGGGGAAATTGCATAAAGATGACACTAGGGTGGCTCGGGCCTCTCTGTTCTTAAAATTGTTCTTCAGAAATTCCTTGCTATCTCAGCAAATAAGCACCCCCAAAGGCAGCTGCAATCAATGGCTCTTTTCTTGCAGCCTCCAGATGATAGGTCTTTTAATGGCGTTAATTTATTCTGCAGGCATTTTGAGCAGCAGAGATGTCTGTGGTGTGCCTGAGCAAGCACTCCTGCCAACATGTTTGTTTGGTTTCCACCTCGAACCGACTAAACGGCCAAATGCTAACCCACTAAATGGCCAAGCTCTTTCTCCTCTCTGAGCCTTGGTTTCCTCACTGGTAAGATAAGGGTTGGATCATATAAATCCCTTTTCCAATTATCCTCAGAGGTCTGTTTGGGGCATCAGAAAGCCATTTATAGTGGGCTTTCTGCTCCATGATCACCTTAATTATAATATTTTTACCTTTATACCATTTACTTATTGAGCATGAATTTTTTTTTTTTTTTTTTTTTTTTTTTTTTTTTTTTTTTTTTTTTTGGCCCTCAGCTAAAAATAAATGCTTGAAAAATTCTGTACAATATGATCTCAAAAGGGCTCTTCCAGCTCTGGTGTTCTGTGATTCTAAGCAGGTGGAATATTTGGTAACAGCTTTTCATTCATCAGCATAATTGGGAGTACAAGACTCCCTGCCAAAACAGAATCTGTATCTAAATAAAATCTTCTGGGTGCAAAACAACCCAGTGAAGGATGTTCATAGGTGAGCAGGCCGTGAGGAACTGCTTGGGACACACAAAGCAAAAGGTTCCTCGTTTTGAGATGCTGGCAGAGCCTGGGGTGTGGAGCTGGGAACAGAAACCCATCGCAGCTTCCGCTCATCTCTGTTGGTAGAAATGAAGTGTGCAAGCCAGAAAGCCACTCTGGAATAGTTTGAAAACATTCAATTACTCATTGGTGATATTCATACACTGGAAAATGCCTTGAAGGATCTAAGGTTTTGGCTTCTTTTGGAAACACAGAAGATGTAGTGGTGATGGGCTCATGTTCCAGCCAGATATCGAGCTGTCAGAGAGCTACAGCCACTGGCTGTTGCTTTGTACTGAGTTTATATATAACACTGTGCTCTTGAATGTGTCTGCACCTACATCATGTCTTTTTTTTTCTCTCTCTCTATATATATTTTTTGCTTTATTGGGAAATAATGATGTTAGGATTTGAACACACAATGCCCTCCGCAGGTTCCGGTGTTAAAGGGTTGGTTTCTAGCTGGTGTCAACTTCTTGTTTTTTTTTTTTTTTCCTGGAGGAAATAGAGACTTCAAGAGGCGGGGTCTGGCTGGGACAAGTAGGTCTGTGGTTGTATGTCATTGTATGGTGGGGTGGGGCTATATTTTGCCACCCCAAACTGGCTTTTTTTTTTCTCATCATGAGGTAACCATGATGTTCCATCTCACCATAGCTCCAAATCCACAGAGCCAAGGCTGGTGGACTGAAGCCTCTGAAACCATGAGTCAAGTGGAGGAATTTTCCAAGTTGTTCTCTTGGCTATTTTGGTCATAGTTACAAAGAGCCAACTAAAAATAGTGGCAAAAGAGACAACCCATTTCTTATTTCTGGTAGCCCTCTCCTTATCTGAAGGAGCCAGACAAAACACACAATAAGAAGATAGGCCTGAGGGAGATGTCACAATATCTGAAGAGGTTTTAGTAGTTACAGCTGGGGAGAGCATCACCAGCATCTTAGAGACTAGAGCCCAATGAGATGACCCGGTTCCCCAGTGTGACCCTGTGGATGGACGTACCTAGGGAAACCGAAGGCTATTCTATTTCAAATGTTGGTAACACCCACATTGTTAAACATCTATGGGTTATACAGCTCTCCCTACTTTCCTGTTTAGGGTTACTGCTTGGAACCCATTTTGAGGGCCTTAATAGTATACGCTGGACTGAATTTTGATGGCAAAGGTGAACAGAACACCACATCACAATTAGGTTCCACCTTGTTGGGTCAGAGAAGAAATAGGAATAACAATTATGTCATGAGTGTGGAGACCTCCACAGCTACATCCACCCCAGTCTTCACTCTTATGACCTTGTGAGACAGTGTTATTTCTTTTATTTAGGATGAGGGATATTAAATTCTCTTGCTTGAGGCTTTGCTTGTACATGACCAAGCAAGGCTCAGACAGAACTGTGACAGTCTGCTTTGGGCCTAGGTCCTTCACTCTGCTTTAGATTTTATTAGCCAACTTTCTTCTCCCTCTCCCTTTTCTTCTCCCTCCCACCCCCACACACACTCACACGCACACACTTATAAATGCCTTCAACTAAAAAGGGCCAGCAGCTAAGCCTAGGGCAGGGCAATTGTACACTAGAGAGTCAAAGAGAAAGCCAAATGTCAGGGACAGAAGTTCTTACGTTTTGTGGACATCAGTTCACCCACCCATCCATCTTTCACCCCAAATTTGCTCTATAAGCAAGGTACTGGTTTCTGTTCTCCTAGAATAAGAAGTACATCTTGAGATCTCCAATTGTCTGAGCTCAGACAAACAACTCCCCCTTTGTGTTTCATAATCAATAAGAGAAAGTGGGGGTGATCTTAAAGGGTGCAATATGAGATTTCTATAGTATCTCTGTAGTCAGACCTCACTCAGAATGGCCAATAAAGGTTCCTCTGTTTCCATCCCTCCCTTCACCAATAGCCACAAGCCACCCCTGCAGCTCACTGCAACAGGGGCAGCTTCTGGACTCATTATTTCCTGGAGAATCTATTCTCCAGCCCTGTAAGGTTCAAAAGTATCGCCCAAGAAGCAGGATACGGAATAGCTACTGCCAATCATCGGCAAGCATTCCCGGGATGCGTGACAGCAGCCCTGCCTCCTTCTCTCTTATCAATTCCTGTTTGACTTCATAAGCCTTTGGGGCATCACACAGAAACAGATTCACATACACTGGGAAGGACAGGGTCGGGGTTGGTCTGCAGGAAGGCACTGGACACATCAAGATGCATCTTTATGGGCATGGATGCCTACTCACCAAGCTTGAACCACATATCACGGATGGAGAAGCCAATGAGCCGTCTCATGTCCCCGTACCTGAAAGGAGCAAAAATGCTGGCTTTTAACCTTATTCCATAGTGTTTCATGAAGCTCCCCTACTCACAGACAATCCAAGAATGCAACCTACTTATTCAGGATTTTGTTGTACTTAGCGTGTGTGAACTGTTCCAGCTGTAGAGAGTCCTGAGTGATAAAAGCAACTGCCAGATGAAAATAGTTGTTCCACAGCTGTAAAAAAAAAAAAAAAAAAAAAAAAAAAAATGAGAGAGAGAGAACAGTCATGGCGGGGGGGTCTGAAAGAGGGGAGGCATATTAAATGCTGGCTAACGTGAATAATTTATAAAGTCAGCAGAAGACAGAGGCGAGACCAGTTTAATTGTGTGCTCTGCAATTCTCTAAATTGCATGGACTCCAAAATTAACATCCTGGCCAAAGCAAGGACAATGGATGGGTTTCTCTAGGCCCTGGCAGTGCCTCCTTCTGACAATGGGATTGGTCAAGGAGAATTGTAGAGCTCCATTCTTGTGACTGTGGTACTTCTGTTGTTCTGCTTTATGAAAGACAAATGACTCAGCCCAGCTGGGATCTCTGGTGAGCTGCTTCCTGCCCCGAAAGTATAGGTGTGTGAAAGATAAGGCTACTCAGGAAGTCAGAGCTTCACAGGATGCTTTCCCTGATCTACCCGATAGGAGCCAGCCCACAATCCATGCTGTCTTAAAGCACTTCGCTCTTGCCTTCCCCTCTGGTCGAAGTCCTTAAAGCTTGGTTCTGGGACCATCCCTTGGGAACACGCTAGAAGTATCGATTTTTTTGGCCTGCCCAGATGTGTAGAATCACACCTTCGGGAGTGGGCCATGAGACCTAGAGACTGGCGTACCCAAAACCACTCAGAGTGAGGGTGTCCCGCTAGAACCTTCTTTCTACCCGTTTGATGGTTCTCAGCTGCTGTTAAGTTTTGTAGGCATATGATCTGATGCTGACTGTGAAGGACAGTAATGGAAGCCACTCCCCCAGCTGTGGTGACATGGAGCAAAAGAATCATCCAATGTGCACATATGGAAATTTATCAGAGGGATGATCATGGTGATGATGGTATTGATGTGGACCACAGACTCATCTGCAAAGTTGGGGTGACCCGGCACTCACTGCAGAGGGCTGCAGCAAAGGCAACATGAGCTAACATGAGGTTCGCAAGAGCACAAACCTCAGTAGGAGCTTGAAAGTACCTGCCAGTTTTCTTTTCAACACCCAAGTAGCTCCTTTCACACTGAAGCACAGTTTGGCAGCTTGGATGCTCAGCAGAAAGTGTTTTAAGACATCACAGGCCTGACTTGCAAAAGGACAGATCCGGAAGAGGGACCACCCCGCCATGGGGTCTGTCAGCATCCATGCAAGCAGACCCATCCCAGGTTATAGATAGCACCACTGCCAAGGTCACAACTGCTTAGAGTCAAACCTTCCATAAGCCTAACTGTACGGCCCAGGGCAGGCTCCTCCTTCTCATTGGAGAAGGGGAGGGGAGAAGGGGAGAGGTTATTTGTAGGGATTGCTATCAGGATGTTAAGAGAATAAATTAATTAATTAACAATATAAAAGAAAGCATCTTTAACAACAATAACCACAAAGCCAGCCTGCTGCTCTTTGCTTTTCTCTTTACCCAACAATATTGTGTCTCCCCAGGAGCAACATACATCTGCTTCACTGTCTTTTACTACTGCACAGTATTCTGATGTCATCACATTCTGATGTCATCGCATTCTGATGTCATTGCATTCTGATATCAGGATTACCTCAGTTTTACCCATTTATAGACATATAGACATTCAACCTATTTGTAGACATATAGCTTGGTCCCAGTTCTCTAGCTACTGTGCACATTCCTAGTGCTGGAATCACAGAGCCACGGAACACAGACAGGTAGAGTCATTTGCTGTCTGTTTGGTCGGTTGTTTCTTGTATTTTTTTTTAAATTGTGGATACCATCAGGATGCCTTCCAGGGTTACAACCTAATTACCAACTCCACTGTCAGGAGCATGCTATCCTACCTGCCTGAGTCTCAGTTCCTTCACCTGGAAAACGAGGATAATGGGCCCCAAAGGGTGTACTTATAAGGACTAAATGAGGAAATCCTGCCCAGCAAACTCCCATGGACTCTTGCCATACAAGTTTAGACATCAATCCCTACAAAAGTGTGACCCAGTGCTGCACACTAAAGCAGATCTGCTGCCACACGTCCTCATTACACACACACACACACACACACACACACACTTTACTCCCTATCTTCACTACTAAATGTCAAGGTCACAGAGGTGAAGACGTCCTTTCCTGGTCACCTTGATCTCTAGGATTTTCAGCTGCAAGTCTGACCTAGCTGTGTCATGGCAGTGTTTGTGGAAAGAGTTCACAGGGAAGGGTCACACTTCATGTGTACTCCTATGAATCTCCACCCCACCCCCAATCCCCCAAAAGCCGGAATGGTATCTCAGTGGTTAAGGGTATGGGCTGCTCTTGCAGAGGACCTGTGTTTGGTTCCCAGCATCCATATGACATATACTAGTGGCTGTAACTTCAGCTCCAGAGGACATGATGCCCTTTTCTGGAGTCTGTGGGTAACACACAGACCTACACACACACACACACACACACACACCTACATACACAGACATATACATAATTTAAAATAATTTTAAAAGCACATTCTTCTGAGAATGAACAAAAATTTGTATTTCTATCCACATTTAGAGATTAAAACAAACAAACAAAAACCCCGAGGACCACAGAGAACACAACTGCTTTGTCCTACTGGTGAGTGTGTCATTAGGAGCCAAGCTGATCTGACTCCTGTCCTCTGTTGCTTTAAAAAGCTTTGGAATGAATTACCACATCATCATACTACAAATTCACAGGTTCCAAATGGGAAGTTTAGATACATGTGTATACACACTTACATACATACATACATACACACACACACACACACACACACACACACACACACACACACACACCCCTGGGGCAATTAATGTAGCTACCACCTAAACACTTATCAATTTTCAGTGGTATGTCTTCTAGCCACTTTAAGATATATACTTTGGTATGAGTGCCTAGGCTTTCTACTGTGAAGAACACCAGATGCATACCCCCTTCATGGCTACAGCTTTGTGGGTACTGAACAGCATCCTGGATCTGACCCCTCCCTAGCCTCTCATAACTGTTACTCTACTTACTGCTCCAACAAAATTGGCTTTCAGAGATTCTACATACGGATCAAGTCACAAAGTGTGTGTCTTTCTACATCAGGGTCTGTTTAAGCTAAGGCAAAGGTAGCATTTTATCTTCTGTGGCTGAGTAGTATCCCACTGTGCAGTGTTTCAAGATACCACAGGCCTGACTTGCAAAAGGACAGATCCAGAAGCAAGAGGGACCACCCTGCCATGGGGTCTGTCAGCTTCCATGCAAACAGGCCCATCACAGGTTATAGATAGCCACCACTGCCAAGGTCACAACTGAGTGAATTCCTTTTACTCATCGCCTTACTGATGGACACGTGGAATGAGGCCATGTCCATCCTGTGGCTCCTGGCAGTGAACATAAGAATGTTTATGTCCCCTTGGCTCAAATTTCCTTGTGAGCCTACGCTCAGTAGTGGAATTGCAGAACTCTGAGGTGAAGTAGCCTGGACCCGCAGCACAAGTCCCTGACAAGGTAAATGTGTAGTTCCTTCTGGTCCATGTGACCTTACAAAGAATCAAGAGCATCCATTCCCAGCATCCAGAGGGCACCACTGATCTTTGCTTCCAGCAGAAATCACCATTTCTATGATGCCCAGGCCTTGGTTCCTATGGAGTAGCACCCATGAAGTTGTTGTCTTTTTGCCCTTTGAATCACAAAACCACTATTCAGAGGCGAGGTTAGGGCTAATCTCCTTTCCCCTGTTCTGGCTCCGGACAGTGGGAGCCAGGATAGAAGCTGTTCCTGCTGGTGTCACATGAATAATAGATGAGCCCACAAGAAGAAGATGAGGGTGTTTCAGGCAGGGTACAAAGAACAAATCCATTCTCGATGTGGGGAGGAAAAGATGTGGGAGCAAAGAGAAGATTGAAAAGTGACCCAGTTTGGGGGTACTTTTCTCTAAATATCTGTGGAAGCCTCCTTAGGAAAGAATTATTTGATTCTGGGTTCCTAGCTCTTTTCCATAGTTTACAGAATCCTGTGGGTGTGACAGCCTCCAGCTATGTTGTGAGGATCAAAAGGCTGCTTCTCGGCTGGCTTGCCTGTCAAGAACTGACCTGAGTTCCTATCCCTGATGCTCATAATATCACTGTGATCATTATGATCATCACCACTACCACCATCACCACCACCAGCAGCAGCATCACCATCACCAAAACGATGCTAACAAGGTAACATTTATTAAATGGCTCTTGTTGCCAGGACCATTCTAAGTGAGTTACATGAATCAATTCACCTAACCTTTCTAACTGCTTAGAGAGTTGCTAAGGGCATCTTCATTGAACATGGGAGAAACCAAGGCACAGGACAGTGAAGTCCTTTACCTAAAACCACACAGTTCATGAGTTTTTTACACATATGGCATATCCCTTTCCTAGGTATGTTGCGCACATATAATTTCTTTCGGGAAAGTTTTATGAAACCGAAAAGAATGGCCTAGAGAACTGGAGTTGACCCTAAGACCATGGAGGAGAGCAACAGTCAGAACAGCAGGTCCTTAGGTTAGAACTGCTCACATCAGGGGAAAATGGCAAACCAGTTGGTCTTTTTATAGTCACACACTGCCCTTCTGGCCCCCAGGTATGTTGTTCCAAGCTGTTCCTTCAAACACCATGGACATAACCATTTCTCTGAACAGGCTTGTAACACACGGAGACCACGGGTATCTGCATAGAAAACAAAACCTTTCTCTTGGTTTTAAACAGCCAGTGTGACATGTTTGGTTGCTCTGTAAAAGATTTGTCATCTGAAGAGAAAGCCTCACCCAAGGCCATAGTGAATCTATAGTGTGACCATAGTCCCATGTGGAAGCTTGTATCAACCAAAGTAGCTCCTAATTCCAAATGCATAGAGGTGTTGATGTCAGGGTTTCTGGGTATGGATTCCTGGTATTACTCATTCCTGCATCTTCAGAGAAGCTATCCAGCAATGGTATCAAACTTGCAGGGTAGCTGAATGTCTTTGACCGTGATTTCTTATGAGCTGGTGTATAACCTATGGCAGGTTCTCTTGAAGCTGAAGTTATCGTGAACATCGGTCACTTCCTTTCCCAGATCTGAATGCAAGGCCATGGGCGAGATCAAGAACCTTGTGTAGAGATCACATTCATCCTCTCAGCCCAACAAAGACATCTCGACCTCAGCAAGGTACATGGCATGGGTCTTAGCGCAAGTGTCATCTCCCCCAGGGGACATCATACACCAGGCACAGAGCACAGAGTGGCTGTGAGTACAAGGCTTTTTACTCTTATGTAGTCATGTTTTACCAGAAGGGGAAAAAAAAAACATGGATGGGATTGGAGGAGCAAGAGTGATGATTTCAAATCATCAAAATGTTTAGTGCCTAAAGTAACATCAAGAGGCTTAAGTGGCAGCTCATAACCACAGGGTCACTCGAGAAATCCCAAAGAGGAGCCAAGCAGGGCAGGCTCTGTAAAGAGGAACTATTCCAACAGAAGCTGACTGGTAAATTTTCCCAGCTTGTCCTGAGGTGGGAGGACAGTTAGCATTTTATAGATGTTATCCCTCTGGTGAGCTCGAGAGGCCAGGCTGATGGAAACACAGCATCTCAGATGAGCAGGCAGGAAACCACATGGCCCTGAGATCCTGCACTAGGTGACTTCTGTTACTTTCTGTTAGCATAGGCTCTAAGGGTTGAGGACTTCCCTGGAGGAGGCATCTCAGGCTGAGGGTAGGGTTTCTTCTCTCTCTCTCTCACGCCAGCAGCCATGGGTAGTAATACAGACATTTCTATCAGGCCTTGAAGAGCGTGTTCTTCATGGGCCTGACGAGGGACATCACTTACCACACAGTCCCATTTCTGTCTACTCTAAGGTCTCAGAGGCCTTGAATCTTGACTGACCACACACCAAAATGACTTTAGGAGAAATTTGAAGGTCACAGAGATAATCTTGAAAGCTTTATAATTTAGTATTTGTGACTGGCTGTTCCTTGGCACCAGTGAACAAAATACTAAGAAAATGTTACATTTTTGAAAGTCAACAGCAGTGCCTCTCTACAGCAAGGAAGTGATACGCATCCTAGTCAAATGGGACATTTTCTTTCCTCTCTCCACTTGCCTTCCACATGTCTTCAGAGATGCCTAGAGCCTCTGTGTGCTTGCAGGTGGGGATGGTAGAAGAGGAAGCAATGAGCCCAATGGGCCAGGGTTGCCCTGAGCAAATCCAATGCCTCACACTCACCTGGAACTCAAAGCTTGTGTGTTCTAGAAATTTCTGGTTCATGGTTTCTGCAAACTTGTTGATAGCTCTCAGGAAGACCCTGGAAGAGGAAACAAGGTTACTGGGCCACCTGAGCATCCTGTCTCTTTTCCCTTCCTGATAGACTGAAATCTCCTCACATCCACCAAGAGTGGGCTGATCGTCCAGATGGGGACTAATGCAGGTCAAAGTAGGGGGCTGAGGTTGCCTCACTAGAATTCAAGAACCATCTATTTGAATTTTTGGAAATTTGTATTGTCTTATATTCAAAAATTAGAAGCATATGGCTAAACAATCCATGCTGCCCAGAAATTATATAAAGAAAGAGCATCCCCTCCCCAAACAACAGCCAGTATTCCAAGGGATCCCCTCTCCTGGAGAAGGCTACCATAAACACACGGGTGAACATCACTTCAAAGGTCTCCTTAGAAGCATCCGTACAAATGACATTTTTAGGGCGTCACTTTGATAAATGGTATTACAAGGCAAATGTGGCTTCATAGTTTGCCGATTTTACTCAATAATAAATCGCGGAGTCCTTTCACACCAATGAGAGCTGCCACATGTCACCCTTTTTAATCACTGAAGAGCTTTCTACTCTATGACCGTACCACAGTTTATTTAATCAGTTTCTTATTGATTGGCTGTTTTGTGGTTTCTCACCCCCCCACATAATAGACAATATTCCTGTGATCGATCTTCTATGCCCTAGTGCACTTCCTTCAAACACCTCTTTTCTAGTCCTTTATCCAGGCACAGTGCTAGCTAAATTCCATCTACAGTTCACATTTGGTACTGGGCTGTCGAGGTGCACCCTCCATGTCTCTCTGACCACCTTGTTCTTTTTTGTCGTGGTCCATGAACTCCCACTGACTCTTCACACTACCCTCTTCTGTTCCACCATTCTCATAGGCAGCCTTGATCATAGCCATTCCTGACCTTTGTGGCTCTCCACTGCCCATGGACAAGCGGAGCTTTCTCTTTACATGCCATTCCCTGCATGCTTTGTTCAGACCTGTCTTCCTATACCCATTTTCCACTCTTACCCTGCAATTCAGGTTACTGCCTTTGCACTTGGTGGCATGTTTTCATTTTATAGCCTGTCCCAGTTCTTCTAAGTCAAAATTATGTTTTCCTAGCGCAGATTTGAGGATGTCCTGTTCAACCTCTGGACACTCCCATGTGATTTTTGTCCTCTGTAGATGTGCTAGGCCACATTCAGAACAGTCCTGGGACACATGAGGATGAAAGTTGAAAACAGCCAGAACCTCCTACTTCTTAGAGCGTTTGATCATTCTCCTATGTTATAGGTGACTCTCTGGGGGCACTTTCTCTACTCGGCACATTTGAAATCTGAGCTATCTTCATGTAGCCAGACTTCTGATGTAGACCTTGACCCACTCACAGGATAGGACCCCCAGGGTGTTCCTGGAAGACAGTGAATGGCATACTGCCCGTTTCCTCCTTCAGACCTCGCCTTTCTAGAGATTAGGAACATGGCTTGCTCACATGCTCACTTTCCCAGTTTGTATCTTCATCCTAGGTCTCTCATGAGCTCTAGCTTGTATTCCTGCTCACTGTCCTTCACACCAAAGCCAACTCTCAAATGTACCCACTCCCGCTTCTCTTGGTCATTTTCCCCATGTGAATGAAGAATGGGGGCCCCCTTGCACTTGCTCCCAAAGAGAAAGATGACTCAACTTTGATAACCTTGGCTTTGGCTTTGTCCCACACCCAACACCCAGTCTGTCAATGTATACTCTTAGTGTTGCTTTCAGAATAGGTCTAGACCGATCTACTTCACTTTACCCCACTGCTACAAATGGGGACAAAGCCATAATCATTACTCGAGTTTTGCGGCTGCCTTCCAGCTAAGATGCAACCAAGTCTCTTTTTTGCATGCCTATGCTTATGATTTTGCCTTCTTTCTTTCGATGCTCTAGACAGACCTTAGACTCCAATGCATGCTAGTAAAACACTCTGCCATCTTGGCTCCACCATTCCTAATGAGCAGCAAGCAATCAGTATATCCTTGTCCCCTGAGTGGCTGGTCCAGGATAATGCTTACAGCCTGCCTGAGGTACCAGAGGAAACCAATAAAGGAAGTGCTGATGAGTGTGGGATATTATTTGAGCTCCATTATGCCTGGGAGCCACTAAGAGATCTTACACAACACATTTGCACATCAAGAAGTGTCCCCTTCTAGGAGACAAATAAGCTGGGCTATTAATACCACTCTCACCACCCCTCGGTGGGTAGAATTTATTCCTGGACCACTTATTCCAAGGTACCAGCGAGTTCATCTCCATCCCTCTCCTACAGATGGATGGAGCACCCTGCAGCCAGAAGCATCCCAATAAAATAAAAGAGGAAGCTCTCAGACATATGGGGGCTGCACATAAACAGTATTGCTATATTTTGGCTGGGCTGAACATGGCAGGTACTAGAGGGTTTTGCTGTTGTTATTGTTGTTTGTCTGTTTTTGGTGGGGCACTTCTTGGTAATAAGGCTGCAGTAGCAGTTCATTAAGTACTTACATGTTGTTTGCTGGGGGAAGAAGTGTGTGGGGGTGCAATTTATTCTAGTGATTGGAATCACAGAATTTGGAACATGCACACACTCCAAAATGCTATTACTGACTTTGCCACTCTCCAGCTCTGTGGATTTGGGTCACGTTACTATCCTTTTGAAGTCTCAGGTTCCTCCCTGCTACACAGTAGTGAGGGGGCCATTTCTTTGAGTTGCTGCAGGGAATGGGGCATCGTGGGTACTGAGTTCAGTGCCCAACCCAGAGCCTGCAGTTGCACAGTGGTCATCAGAAAATCTCTAGGATCCTTCAGGCTGCCCACTTCTCCTTATAAAACCAAGATGCCAACAGATGAGCAGACAAAGAACAAGCAGGGAACACCTAGCAATCAAGTTTGAGCAGGCAGGAAGGACCACACAACAGTAAGAATGAAAAAAAAAAATCCCACAAAATCTACTGCCCCATAAGGCTGTCAAAGAGCAGGGTTTCTTTGGTTTTGCTTTTTGCTGTTTGCTAAGATGCCTTTGAAACAACATCTATATTTTTCTCCTTAAAGATTAGTTATCTGGTTCTCTAGATGGAAGCACATTGAGTGGCTGTCACGTTGTGTACAAACATCTCAGGAGCTGAAATGTGATACCCAAATGAGGGCTTTATATACTCTTTTGAGCAACAAAGCTATCGGTAACTCCAGAACAGACATTATTGAGGTTGTCAGTTTAAACCCGTCTGGGGCTCCTAGAGGCTGGGCTAGTGACTGGAAACTAATCAGCCATGTGCTGGGGGTATTGAGAGGAGGTATATTACCTCCTCCTGGCTTCTCTGACAGCCATAAGCTGAATTTAAGAACCCCACTTAACTCTGTGTTGTGTTTAAGGTAGGAAGTATAGGGTTTTTCTTCATCTGGTTTTCTTTTTTCGAAAAATTGTTCTGAAGTGGATAGACATAAGAACAGACTCAACTCTCTGTTGCTCTCAATAATGAGCATAAGTTGTTTAAAAGGCAGTTTATTTTCAAATCTCAACCTAACTTTATTATCCACTGTGTATGTGTGTGTGTGTGTGTGTGTGTGTGTGTGTGTGTATGTGTGTGTGTGTGTGTGTGTGTGTGTGTGTTACGGTAACCAGAGTGTCCACTCTGAACCAGGGCTGGTTCACAGGGCTCTACAAGGATTGCAACAAACTTTGTTTAGTCAATGCTGCATCCTTCTGAGCTATGACCTTGACCTCCCCAGCATCTCCCTGACACCTTCTACAAGAGGAACCAAGTGTAATACTCAGTAAGATGCAATCTAGGAACGATGGTCCAATGCCTCTGTACATGAGTACCCTCAGTAAACCTCAGTCATTGTTTTTCTGGTTCTTGGCTTGCTGCCATAACATTCAGTGATGGGGAAACTGAGGCTGGAAGTACTCTGTTCTGAAAGCACAACACCACGCCAAAATCACAAGTCTAATGACTTTGAATAAAAGCAGAGAAGGGAGTGGTGGCCCTCCCTGGCAAGGAACATTCAGGGGACCAGAGGACTCCTGTGAATCCCGCTCTCAGCCCTGTGGTTCCTAGGATTTGAGTCTTCTGGTCAAAATGTACAAGACAGACATAACAGATACACTCAGGCCAAAGAACTTATGCTTCTCTTGAGCCTGACACATGCATTCTCCCCGAACGTTTAACCTGCTCCTATCACCCCAGCACCCCAAGATTCATGCATCAAGAAGTTAGGGAGAAGCTGCCAGGGCACAGCTCACCCGAAGTACCTTCCCCACTCCCCTGGGGGTGCAGCAGCCTCACCAAATCTGGAATCTTATTGCATTTCAACATTAGTTGTGCTGTGTGGGGTAAAAAAATCATGGGCCAGCGAGGAGGCTCAGCTGACAAAGGTATTTGTCACTAAACCTGACATGCTGAGTTTGATCCCTAGAACCCATGTGGTGGAAGGAGAGCACTGATTGACACAAGTTGTCCTTTGTCCTCTGTCCTCCAGACATGCCCCATGCCACGTTTTCAGTGACAGGAATGTAAAGATATAAATAATTCTATGTATCAACAATGTCCTTACTTTATACCAGTTATTCTTTCCTTTCAGCCACATCAATGCCACAATCTGCCATAATGGGGACTATTACTAGTCTTGTGTTACAGTGAGGTAAACTGAGTCCAGAGCAGCTAAGTAACTTCCCCAAGGTCCATAACTAATAAAGGGGACAGGATTTGAACCCAGGAAGACATGAGCTACAATGGTGGTTTTCAACCTTCCTAGTGCTGCAACCCTTTAATGCAGTTCTTCATGTTGTGGCGACCCCTGCTCACAAATTATTTCAGTGTCTGTTGTTTTAAATTGTGATGTAAATATGTGCTATGCAGGATGTCAGCTACATGGGCCCCAAAGGAGGTGCAACCCTCGCTGGTTAGAACATCTTCATGCTACTCTTCGCTCATGAGGGTCAGTCACTTCGGGACTTGGACACATTTCTGGTCAAACTTATTATTTTCCTTACTACAAGGAAGCCTTCGGGATCAGAACTTGAATGGATCTGAGCCCTCCCTAGAGCCTGAGACACTCAATAAATGTTGATTGACTGTTTTAAGGGCAGTCGTAGAGATGTGTTTAAATCCCCGACTCCCCTTGAAGTGCTATGATTCCTGACTGAGGCACAGATGCAAGAGGGAAGAGAGAGGTTTCCTAGCATAATTGCGTTAATTTACAACATTATGAAGAATTCGATCCTTTGAAATTTAAACATGCCATATAAATCAGATCATGCTGAATGCTGCATCTTACCAAAAAGAGAAATGTTCTAGCAGAGAGAGTTTCTTATAGTAGGCATCTCCTTTGCATAGACAAACAGCCTCCAGCTGGGGAGACATTCAAAGCTGGAAGGTTCTACCGGCTCCACCGCAGAACAGAAACACGGGTAATCTATGACTGATACACAGATGCACACACAAATCAGAGGTGGTATTAGACTGATTACAGCAACATACATAATAGAGGGGAAAAGATAAAGATAAATAAAAGATTAGAGAGAGGAAAAGAACGAGGATGATAAGGGTAAAAAGTTCATTAGCGATTATGCAGGCTAATTTAGAGATAAGCCCCCTGTGTATGTGGATTGCTCCTTTCTGGGGAACAGGAAATGGTACTTTAGGTGAGTGTCCCACTATAAATCACAGTACACATTCCGTTTGCATATATTCTGCAAACTAGCTGCAAACTGGCAGCCTGTCCCCCCTTCAGGGTTGCTGCTGTCTGAATGTCTGTTCAAGGTTCTTCGGTACAAATGGCTCTCGTACATGGGTGAAGAAGCCCGGGCTCAGAACTTGGCTCAGGTTGAATGGAGTCTCTCTTCCTGGCATTAAAGCGATAAGTAAGTTGTCATCTGTGTCATTTGTAAATTGCAAATGGTTGTGGTTCCACCTCGTAAGGTTGTCGCAAGGGCGGGGAATCAAACGCATGGGAAGCCTTTAGGTGCTTAACAAATACCAGCTATAAAATAACACACAAAATGTAGATGTCGTGAGCAACCCTCACAGGCTCCATAAGTGGAAGAGACATCCTTGTAGCCAGAATATGAAAGAAGCCTATAGAGTAGGCTATGCTCCTGCAAGAACAAAAGAACAGCCATCTTTGGAGGGGGTGACATTAGCAGACACTTCTCTAGCCTAAGACCAAGTTGGCGTCACTTAGTGATACCAGTGCCCTGCTTACTGAATTCTGACTTGTTATCGGTGTGGCACTGAGAAACAACTCTATCCATCTGAAACGGGAAATGCAAAATCCTGTAAAATGGACCATAGTTATCCTCTCTCCGGGGAATCAGAAACTGACACTCCAATTGAATGGGTTTCTGAAGAGGGGAGGGTCACAGCGGGCTGTGGTTATACAAGTCTGTAATCCTAGGATTTGGAAGGTTGAGGAGGGAGGACCCTGAATCTTTCTCTCCATCTGCATCATGAGTTCAAGGTCAACCTGGGCTACAGGCCTCTGCTGTACCCTCAAACCTGAGTTTAAATGACACTGAAACGTAAAGACATGGATGTCACCGATCACAGCAGTAACTACTTTGATTTAGGAGACAATTCTACTTTCTTTGATTTTTTAAAAATTTTTTGGCTTCCATTCTTCTAGATATAGAGACAGAAGGCTCATTTTACTGGTCAACTTGACACAATGGAGAATTATGTGAGAAGAGAGTCTCAGGCAGGGATTGTCTAGATCGGGTCAGCTTGTGGGCAGATCTCGGAGGAACTTTCCTAATTGAGTTAACTGAGGTGAAAAGACCAGTCACCCTGAACGTGATTAGCACCATTCCGAGGCGTGGTATTCTAGACTGTGTGGGAGTGAAGGAAAGGTGGCTAGACACATTCATGTCCTATCTGCTGTTGACTGGATGGAGTGAGCTGCTTTGAGTTCCTGCCTTGCCTTTCCTAGAATAACGGACTGAAACCTGGAATCTTAAGCCTAAAAAAAACCATTTCTCTATTAAAGTTGCTTCTCCCCTCCCCACCCCCGGCCCAGAGCACTTCATCATAGCAATTGGAATAGAACTAGAGTCCTCGCACAGATTACTAACAACTTCTCCCAAAATGCCTGATACTCAGCTCCAAATGGGGAAAGTTGCCTGAACTCCAGTTCTGGCTTTGCACTGGCTCACATCATTCGTTCCCTTTCCTAGCCTTCCTAACTAACAGCGACTCTGGATCCCTGTTGTTTGGGTAGAACTCACCATACTACCTCCGGTTCAGAAGGCAGATTGCAAGATCAAAGCTTGGCTTTAAAAATGCCTTTCATTTTTCTGCCACAGAGGCTTATGGAGGAACATGTAGCCCATACTAGACTTTGAAGATTAGCCTTGGGAATTACACTGTACTGACTGGAGAAAAAAAAAAAAAAAAAAAAAGCCAAATTCTCTCCGGAGGTTTTTTCTGGAAACTTTTTCTTTTTCCTCTTTCTTTCAATAAAATACATATTTGCCGGGCTATATTGAGGCCCAGCTCTTCAGAGTGTTATCTGCTCTTCCAGAGGACTCTGCCTCCAGTCTTAGCTCCCTCAGGACAGCTCACAACTGTCCCTGGATCTGATGCCCCCTTCTGGTGTGCACAGGCACAGGTGCTCAAGTGGCTTACTGGATTACACACAGGCAAAATACTCATGTATTTTAACCAGATATGCGTGTGACCTGTAGAGTGTACTTTCATCCCTCGAAAGGGAATGTTTGTTTGAGAATGAAGCCAACAGAGACAAGACAGAGGCAGGGGCATTGCTTTCTTCCATCTTCATTTGAACATCAGGATCCAGCCGAGCATAAAACTAGACCTCTACATTTTTTTCAAGTTATCTGGACGCATACGTTTTTCTACTTTCAAAAACCTAGATCCCTTTAAAATCCCAGTCAGGAAGTTCCCTGTGGACATGGGGAGTCACCGGACCTATGCATGAATGTCACTCTTTGTGTTAGGACACACAGTCAAGTTGCACAAGGAGGTTGTACTTGAAAAGCTCACAGTGTACAGACTGACCAGTCCTGTGAAACACTGTGAGGATAGCAGCTACGTGTGCATACAGACAGACACCCAATGGGAAACAGGCTTTTCTGCCATGACAGAATCACAGGGTGCAGGACTTTTGGAGGGATACAGGCATTCAGGCAGAGCCATATGTCATACAGAAATGGAGAAGTAGACAACAGGAGAAGCTGGACATATCCCAAATGCAAATGACCCTGTACTATCTCCTGGATGCTTCATAGAGCTTGACAGACTATCTGTTTTATCTTCTGGTACACACTGAAGGACCATGTTCAGAGTAGCAGACAGCTTCAACCACAATTCAAGATGGCTGACCAGTGAAATCTGAGCAGCTATACAAAATGTAGACAGGGGTCCCACTGTCTACAAATGAGTAAGAGTCAAGAGATGGTAGTAGATGAGCCTTAAGCCAAGCATGGTGTCCTTCCAAGTATGAGGGTCTATGCTCTGCCACAGGGTTTATGCTCGGAAATTTGGCAAGACACAAGGCCAGGGAAGAGTCTATTTCTGACCCATGGTGTGCCTCGTAGGATTATGTAGCCTAGGCGTTGATGGGAAGAGCTTCCTCTTTCTACAATAAGCAGAGATGTATACACAGATGCCTTCTTCTGCCTTGACTGGTTCCTCCTCCCCTCCTGCAGTCCTAAAGCTAGTCCAAAAATACTGTAGCCAGGTGTCTATCACACGGTGGGCAGTTGGGCATCCAGGGACTGGAAGAACAATTTCCCAGAGATCAGCAGGTGATGCATCAGCTTTTAGCATGCAAGAGACAGATCTCAGACCTTATGCAATGACAAAATCATTAATATGTAAATGTGCATAGCTTTCCCTCCAGTCCTTTTACTAAAAAGATGTTCTGGTTTTTCTTCTCTGCCACTCTCTGGGGACCTTTCTGTCTTTGTCAGCCAATTCTTGGCCTGTGTAATGAAGAGCAGAGGTGGTAGTTACAGGGAGATAAAACCAGAAACCCCTTTGAGATGAAGGGCTTTCTATGGTACAGACCTGAAATAAATAAATATAAGTATCCATAGGGACGGGGAGAGAAAGGAAGGGAGGGGTCAAGAAGGCCTTGCTCAAGAGAGGACATAGGTGTGACCTGAGAACAGGATCCTGAGACAGATCAGAATAACCACGGTATGAAAAAAAGCAAATGGGGGATGGCAGGGAAGCAGGGGAAGGAATTATTGGAATGGCTGAGTCTTGGGACTTACAGGTACCTTACCACAATGATATTAGAGGCACAATAGTGAAGGTTGGAATTGTTGGTAAGTATTTATTTCAGGTTGTGAATTATTCTTGGGTTACACTGATATTCTGTGAGACCTGATTAGAGATTACATAAATAAATAAAAGATGTATAAGTTATACCCTGTACTGTCCCAAAGGCAGATTCATCTGTAAAATGCTCCTCCTCATTTCTTCAGGGTAGAAAATCATATTTGCATATTGAAAGCATTCCCCCTCCAGTACTGTAACATGGAAACCTTTAAAGGTTTGACCCAGTGCTTTGGACACTTGCTTAGTATATGACACAGAAAACATTGTATTATCCTAAACATAATTTTAAACACTCCCCTAAACTCTCCTACTATAGGCAGTATCACAGTTTAGATGCAACTTAGAAACAGAGAAGTACGGGGCTATTTGGGGTGACTTCAAGATTGGTGAACCCTTTCCTCCTTGAGCAAAGGAAGGAAGGGACCCGTTAACATGTCTCTCTTATCTCCCTCCCATAGCTAGTGTTTTTTAACACAAATGGTGAGCGCACGAGGCAATATTCGGGAAGCACTGGGCAGCTTACCTGTTCTGAACCATGCTCATGGCCATCCAGTCCCCGGGGTACACGTTCTTCCCAATGAGGTCCTTGAACATGATGAATGTTTCCATCAAAAAGTCCTATAAAATGCCAAACACGCCTGTTATCCCAAGTCACCGGGACAGACTTAACATGTCTAGCTATCGGTGGTAGTGAATGAATATCTTCTTTATATTCCTTTAGGGGGTTAAAATTGAGAAGGGGCCCGGGTTTTTGCTAAGGAATTCAAAGTCATCCCAATAGGTTTAGAAATGGAAATTTATAAGTCAGCCACCAAGATCCTGCCTCACAGGTACAAGCGGAATACAAACAGTGGATAAAAATGGTCTCTGCGAATAGAGAACTATTGGTTCTGTCGGTAAGAATAAAGAAGTAAATGTATCTGCTGATGATTTTATAATCATCTTCCCAAATATGTATTTGAGAAGTAAACAATCCACACTGTATGGTGCAGTCTCGGGTCACTGAGCAAATACACTATTATTTAAATGAACATCTAATTAGCAATGCGCAGGCACAGTGAATTCAAATGTCACGTGTGTATATAGACTCATAAAGAAGGGGTGTAACAAAGGTCTTCCCCTCTTTTAAAGAGATTCAGAGTGGATTTCTGCACTAGGCTAACCTTCATCTTTATCTTTAGAGAAAATAAATTCAGCACAGACCCAGACAGCAAAGTCAAGATCCATGGCTACCCAGAGCACCTTGAGCTGCAGGTAATGAAGCAAAATCCCCCGGGTGATTTACGTGAACCCACCCATCCCCAGGTCTTTCCTGAAGCAAGGATTGTCTAGTCATGTTCACTGAAGCTTCTGTTCTGAGAAAATCTCACTTGAAACCCAATGTGTGAAACAGATAAAGATAGATTAGCTGCATTTGGTATGTGTTTGCATGTGTATATGTATGTGCGTGTTTGGTGTGAGTGTGCTGTGTATATGCCATTGTGTGGGCGTGTGTGTATGTGAGAGGGTGTGCAATTGTGTGTGAGTGTGCTATGAGTGTGCTGTGAAATTGTCTGTGTCAATGTGTGTATGTGTGCAATTGTGTGTGTGCAATCATTGTATGAGTGTGTTGTAAGTGTGTGTTCAATTGTGTGTGTAGTATTGTGTATATGTGTGTTGTGTGTGCATATGTGTGTGTATGTGTGAGAGTGTGTACGCTGTGTGTGTGCAGTTTTGTGTGTGAGTGTGCTGTGAGTGTGTGCAGTTGTGTGTGTGAGTGTTTGTGGTATGCTGTATATATGTGTTGTGTATGTGTACATGTGTGAGGGTACATTTGTGTGCATGTGTGAGTGACATGATATATATGAGTGTGTGTGTGTGTGTGTAGATGTGTGATGTGTGTGTTTATGGTATCGTAGTGAGGGTGCTATGCAGAATACCATTGCAAAAATACTGCTTTAAGCTAAATTGTTAAAGTCTGGAAATGGCATTGGCTTGTTTCTAGCAAATTTTGCTTCTAGGGAAAAAAGCACCTCTGTGGCACAAGGTCCCAGCTACCACATGAGGATGGGACAATGCCTACCCCACAAAGTCACCACGAGGAACAAGCAGGTACTATGTGCTCGACTCTTGGCAGAGAGCCAAGTCTGTGAATTCTCACTGGTGATGGTGGTGGGTGTGGCAGATGAGTCCTAAGAGATGAGCCGGGCTCAGGGACCAACTCTCTCTGTCCACGTGTTACGGCACAATGACAGCTGCCTTTTGCTGAGTGCTCACTGTCACGCTTAGGTTCCAGAGCCTGTGACACACATGGTGTCACCCCTCGTTCACAGGTAAAATCAAACAACAACAATAACCTGAGGCTTAAGGGAAGTTAGCTCGCCTGAGGTCACACTGTGGCTTACCTAGGATTCCACTCTAAAATATTAGAGCTCTGACACTCCTGTTCTTGAGCTCCAGGGCACACATGATTCATCAACAAATGCTTGTTTGCTGATGGGAATCTAGATGTGGGAGCCAGAGCAAACACGGTAATGGACTGGAGATGTATTCTAGAAGTGAGTTTATACTAGAAACGAAAGCTGACGCGTAGGTCATAATCAGCAACGCATGTGCTTGAGATCTGTAGTGGGCCTTCTTGCCCCAAACTCAGGAGAAGAGCAAGGGTATGCCACACTGCTCTTCTCCATTTTTTCTTGCCTGCCCCCACCCCCTCACCATGTCCTCCAGACTTACCACAAGGTCTGAGCTGGTCTGGAAGGTCTCAATATAAAAGGAATAGTGTTGGTCACTCATCTGGTCCAAGATGGCTGTCATGCATGCCACAAAGTGACTCTAGGAGACACAATAAAAACCATAATAACTCTGGAATTTGTTCTTTCCATCTCTTGACAAGCTTGAAAACAGACAATCACCCCAGGCACTGATAAAGGGCCACCCAGCAGCGAAACATCTCCTCTTACTGGCACGTAAAACAGCTCTCCAAGAGGAAATGTCCTTACTGCTAATTCATTTAAAAAGCATCCATTAAACACCCATTATGTGTCTGTAGTTGTAGTAGGAGCTCCAGAGACAAAGCTAAGAGCAGACCCACGGCTGCACCCCACTTCTGTGCTGTCTGCACCCTGGAGACCACACTCTGTGGATGTTGGGAGACTCAGCCTATGTCAGCCAAGATCCCCGGGGGTGGGCAGTTTCATTTTCTGGTAAATAATTTTTGTCTGTGTGAATCCCCATTGTCTTATCTTTGCCCATATCCACTCCCAGAGGAGTTCCTGAAAAGATCAACGTTTCCAACAGCACCGCTCAGTGCCTTGCCAGTCCCGGCAGAGAGATCAGTTACTGGGTCACCCTGAATCCATCAGCCAGGAGAGAACCTAACACCTGCCGGATTGGCATTTGTTAGGGATAAAGAAGATAAAGGAGATGCGGATGGTGAGTTTGATGATGTGAGTGCGCTTATTATTTAGTTGGGAAAGCATGACTATTGTCCATGAGGAAAGGAGTGAGACAAGAGGGAAATCAAGGTAGAGACCCGAGGAGGAGGTGGCTCTCCAAGGCACCCTGGGAATGCAGAAGCATGAGTTATGGCAAGGCATGGAGTGGAGACATCACTCAGACTCTCCTGAGTTCTCCCTCCCAGGGCGTGGAATGTCTGTGCTAGGGATACAGATAGAGATGGTAAAGAAAGCACTAGCCACTAATCAAGCAGGGCAGGATGATATTCTCAAATTCTAGAGGGACTACCATCTTGGCCAGAGAGGGTCTCATTGTGAACCAGCCCAGCATAGACTTTTTTTTTTTTTTTTTTTTTTGGAAGGTTGCCTGGATAGTCATGTCCAGGGACTCCTCCTGCTGAAGATAGTTAGCTTAGAAGTTTCATGTTTGAACAGTACAGGTGTGTGATATCTGAGTGTGTGTTTGTGTGTGTGTGTGTGTGTGTGTGTGTGTGTGAGTCACAAACTGTAGCCTCTTTACAAAATTCTCGTGTTATTAAAAATATCATCTATGCATGCATACATGCATGTAATCTGCAAACTAGCCAGCCCGTAGGTCTGCTCTAGTGATGGACATGCTAAAGACCCCAGGAAGCCCACTCTGCATTCCTTCCTAGGTCCCTTCGGTTGACTGAATGCGTCACATGCTCTTGTCTGCCAAAGTAGCTCACATAGGTATAGTCTCTCACTTTTCAGTTAGAAAGTTAGAGGTGCCGTGCCTTCCCAGTCAGCAGGGCCATCTCCGTAACAGAACGAGGTGACGATGCTGGTGACAATCACTTAAAATATCATTGATAGTTTTGGAACTGCTGAGTGGCCTTTTAAAAGAAGAAACTCTATGACTAAGTGGGTCACCTGCACAGGGGCTGGTGATCCCTGAACTCAGCCCATGTTTAAGAAGTAGGGGTATCTGGCTAAAAGCACTAAGCTTAGACTTTCAGGGGCTCTAGCCACCTTGCACATAGGAACCCAAAGTCTTGGGGGTTCTACCTGCTTGTTACTTCCTAGCTAGACCTCTGGAGGGGGTAGTCGTGAGTTTGCGAAATTATTCAACTCGTTCAAACCAGGTTAAAACAGCTACCTCCTGGCTAACTTAGCAAGGTCCCACTGAAATCGAGAAATGAAGTTTATACCTCTGGCTAGCCTACATGTAGGGGACAGGTAAGGCTCTGTGTGTGTGTGTGTGTGTGTGTGTGTGTGTGTGTGTGTGTGTGTGCCTGTGCTTCCGTTCCCTCAGTCTCTTCTCTTCCTTCCTGAAACAGTTCATCCTGTGGCCACTAGAGGGCGTTTCTTTTCACATGGCAGCTGCTGTGCAGTTTGTTCAGCTTTTTATTTATTCCTACGTGAGCAGACCCACTACACTTCTTGCGTATAAACAGTGAAAATTACAACATAAGGGGCTTATTTTCCCTTCATTTGGAGTTATCCGGCTTCTGGTCAAAGGCTGTCTCATTGTACAAGGAAAAGAGGCGGCATCTTCTGCAGGTAATTGCACTGCTTGAAGGTAAGCGATATGGGAAGGTTTTTTTTTTTTTTTTTTGTCTTTTTTTTTTTTTTTAAATCGATGATCTTGTAGGGAAAAAAAAATGCTGATGTCTCTCGGACAACAGTTTACTTTAAATCTTTGGCTTAAAGGAGTGCTGAGACTGTGAGATTGTGTGGGTGTGTGTGGTGAAAATCCACCATTGTCAGAACTGCAGGCTGCCCCGAAAGCCTCCGATCCGCAAGGCTCCCTATCCCCAGTGGCTTGAGAATTGGAAGAGGAGGAAATGCACGGGGGAAACCTCGGAGGAGCTCAAGTTGCTTGGAATTACCTTGAACAGGCTGTGTTCTCTTAGGGTTTGTCTAAGGAAACTTCTATGCTTTTTTTTTCCTTTCTTCCTTTAAATAATGAAAACGAGAGAGGGGGTTTCCCATTCTTCCTTAGAGAGTTGGACTTTTTTTTTTACGAAATCAACTGGTTTTGTTTTATTAGGAGTCAGTCAGTGTGTTAGAGTTCACAAGTCAATCAAAATCACTCTTAGCAGCTTGTTAATTTCTTTGTCTTGATCAGTAGAAACCCCCGTTGGGTGCCTTTCACTAGGATTTGCATGCCCTGTCATGGAAGTTTAGACAAGTCTCTTGCATTCGCCTGTTAATCAAAAAATTGACTGCTTTCTCTTGAACTGGAAGTGTCCTGGTTTTCTACCATAGTGCCTAGCTCTCTTTGGTGATCTGGTGATAGATCCTTAGGTGATAACAGAAATGTGGCTAACAGACACCCTGAAGTAAAGCCAGCCACGGAAGGTAGGTTCCTTAAAGGCTCCTCTCTGTCATTTGAATGGAATGGCCATTCACGCTTTCTCATGCAAAGAAGGAATAAGGAGTCACGATGTGCTTCTCTGATGGCTAGTCCCTTTCAAGATTGTCTTCAAAATGGCAATTGTGTCTTGGCCTTCTCCTGTTTTTGGTTTTTTTTTTTTTTTTTTTTTTTTTTTTTTTTTTTTTTTTTTTTTTTTTTTTTAAGTTTGAGGCCAGACTTTCATACCTGCCATGATGTCTAAAATGTTTAGAGAAACTGGGGTTCGGGGTGACAACCAGACTATTTGCCCCAGCAACCAACACAGCCCTAAGGTCGACCGCTGCTCAAACTTTGTATCATTAAAAGTTCAAACTCCCGTCCCCTCCAATGATCTAGAAAAGCCTCAGTGATACATGGGGTTCTCAGGGAGTTGGGGGATCCCCTGTAATCTGAGACAATTAGAACCCTCTTCTTTTGATTCCTGGCAGAAGTTCTATAATCGACATATATTTACCACCAAGGCACAAGACGGCCACTGATCTATATCAAAGCAGCATGCCAGGTGCCTGGGTAGGAAATTGCTTCTTAAAGCAGAGTACCCCAGGGGCCTGCATATTAAATCCCGGAGAGAAACTGAATCTGAGACTCTGGCGCAAACCAGGCAGAGTCACCTAATCGGGTGGTTTAAAATGTGGCTAATGAATCACAGCATGAGGAGACACAGTTTGAAACTAGGTCAAATGTGGAAAAAAAAAAAACAGTCCTCGCAGGATCTTAGCTGATGAGGGGCTACATAAAGCTAGACTGGCGGGGCACATTTGACGCACAGGACCCTCTTCCGTGATCTGAGACAATCAGTTCTTTTAATTAAGCTAGCGTATCACTACACTCAGAGGTCTCAAGCACCTGGGAGAGAACTGGAGCTTTGGGGGAAAGCAGTCAGGGCCTCTTTGCTCTGTGCTGTGGAGAGAACAAGAGAAAACAGATATCCTGTGAGCTGCACAGCAGGTGACTTTAGTTCTGGTAGGAACTCTCCCCAAACCATTACCCTGGCTCCTCTGTATCAAAAGTCACGTCCATATCATATTATTATTAGAAATACTAATAGTCCTGCACACAACATTCAATTTAACCTATTCCTACTTAGCAACCTTTAATGCAAATACACACATTCAGGTACACATACCCATATACGTATACGCGTGCGAGAATACACACACACACACATACACACACACTCAGAGTCAGAACTCTTGAGGAGCCTGGAGTACACCTAGGCAAAGAAGGCAAAGCAATCATTTGCCCTGCTTTGGAGAACAAAATCGAGGAGAGGGCTTGGCTGCTGGGAGGTACCCCCCAGTCCCCCCTGAGATTGGTGAGAGAGGTGAGAACACAGAGGGAAGGAAACAGTCAACTGCAGGAGCTTGCTACCCTAAATGCCAACATTACTATGAGATAGCAGCTGGTGACGCGTTGCTATGGTAACTTCAGATAAGGCACACGACCAAAATAAAATACAATATAGAAAGCACCAGGGAGAGGCGATGGAGAAAGTTTGTGTGCCGAGGGAAGCTCACGGGGAGATGAAAAGTTCTGTGAACAGGGTACACTTTGGAGACTGAGCCGAAAGTGGCCAAATGCTGCTCCCGGGCTGCTGCTCTGCTCGCCCCCCATGTCTGTTATGTGCTTATGTAACTGATTTTATTCTTGGATTAAGCTAGTGCTCTCTGTATGGTGGATCCAGGACTGATTGGAGGTGGGAGGTCGTGGTGTCAGGAAAAGCCAGGGCTCTGAAACCCATTCATCTCGGAGCCTCGCCGGGGCCTCTGGGAGTTGTAATTTACCAGAGTGTTTAGGGAGGCTGAGATGTCGAGTGTGTTCTCTTATAGCATTGCCAAGTCTGGCTACAGTGCTGGGTATTGGGGGGGGTATAGCGGGGTAGCTAAGGCTCATATCTAATGATTGCTCAATACAGAGGCACAACTGGGGGGGTGGGGGGTGGGGCAGAGGTGTCTTGAAATCAGGTAGCCAGGGTTCCAATCTTAGCTATGGGCCTGTGACCTGGAGCAGAATCTTGTGTGGCTTGGGCTGGCTTGCCTAATGTGTCAAAGAAGTTAAAAAGCAATTTATTTTATATGGAGAATAAAAGATGGGATTAATTTATATAAAAAACCAGTAAGTACCAGCTATTATTATTATTGTTGTTGTTGTTGTTTGTTGTTGCTGTCATGCTATTTGCTATGGTCCAGAAAACTACACAGATTAACCAGGTAAAATTCCCAGTCCAGGGAAAATGGTAACTGTTTGAGACCCTATTTAACTTTGCAGCTTAACCACAGTGGCTTTGTGGCCTTCAACACTCAGTGACCTTTGGTTATTGTATCTCAAGTTCAGCTGCTCAGTGAGTGTGTACCTCTTGGAGCAAAGCATGCTGGGAGATTTCTTCTACTTGAAGATAGTTGCTGGAAGGTAGGAAAGGTGACTTCAGTGTTCAAATTGTTCAGAAGCATGGGCTGCCACTGCCTTTATGGAAGACTTAATCCCTCCACTGTCTGGCTTTAGGAGGTGCCTGACTTTGTGTGTCCTGAAACCCTAGCTAACCGGGAGTCCTGCCATGCAGTAGGTGAAGCCAGTTCCATTCCTTCTTAGGGAAATGAACGCACATCTAGGAGGTTTGTGTGGTCTGTTCCATGTCAAAAGCAGAAGGAGACCATGAAAAAGCAGAGATGTGCCTCCTGATGCTATGCCTCTGTGTGCACCCTAACAGGACTCACCTGTGCATGGTGACCCCAGCACAATGCACCCCTGCCAACACTGTGGGCATCAATGACAGCTCAACTGTTTGGATAAACCAGAGCTAGACTTGCAGGCAGTACAAGTTCCTTAGGGAACAGCCCTTCCTAAAAGATCAGTGGGACAGCCTGAGAAGGCTGCTTGTGGTCAAGACTAGAAGAAGAGCCTGTATACCTCATGCATCTTCCCTTGGAACCAACAGCTCTGATCCTAGCTGGAGCTGGGGTCTGCCTGTGAGATCACTTTAAATTTTCCAAAGAGATTAGTAGGGTATTTTGTGGTAAGGGAAAGTGGGGGATGGTAGATCCTATTCATATGAATGAATTGTTGGAGTGCTTTTTGAACTTCCATTATGGGAGCACCCACTATGTGAGCACCTACTGTGTGCTGGGCGTGGTGCAAGGTGATAAGGCTATAGATGTGATGATTATCAAGGGCATTTTTTAGAAGCTTTCATTCCAGATGAGTGGGGCTAGAAACAGGGAGACACGTCTGTAACAAGCCAGCACGTAAGAACCACCACAGACAGCAGTTTGCTCTACTAAGGAAAAGGGAGAAGGCAATGGACAAGGAAAGAATATAAGACACTCCGTGTGGACTGAGTAGACAGTGGTGGATTCTGGGAGCTAACATCTGAGTGATGGGGATGGCTGGAATAGCATCTGGGGATGAGTGAGAGACAGGATCAAAGACCCTGGGGTGGGGGCAGGTAGACTGAGAAAGAGACAGGGCAGAAGCCAGTATGGCCAGAAGCTATGAACAAGGAAGGTAAAAGTACGAGGTGAGGTCAAGGAACCAACTTCCAAGGGCGCATGGGGGTCCGGAGACTGTTTTCTTCTTAGTGCAGTGGAAGATCTCCATCTGAGTTTTAAGAAGTTTGCTATTGGCCATAAGATCCCTTCTGTAAGGAAGCTTCCAGATCTTACATGCTGGCCTATCCAATGAGCTACGCTACTGCTATTTCCAGGGCCATAGGTTGATAGAACATGTAAATTATGCCTTAAGTGCTGGCCGTTCTAGCTCCTGGTGGCACCATCACTCCTTAGCAAGTGCTTCTTACTAAATGATTATTTCGTCGCGTGGTCTGGCCCTCCTGTGGGAGCACGCGTGGAGTTGGTCTACTTCGACACCGATTTCATTTTTCTTCAGACTTGGTATGCTCAGTCTCCCGCTGTTCGGTGCTGAATAAACAGAAATCTACCCCTGGCTGCTCTCAGTCCCCAATTAAAACCATCTGTATCTGGGAACCTACCTGAGAGGCCAACTTGCTGGGAAATGGGCTATTATTAATTAGGATCCCCACCCCCTAAAACATAAGATTATTTTTTCTAACTCCATCCATGAAAGTATGGGCAGGGAGGGTCATAAGTCTGATTGGGAAAAGAACAACTTCAGGAATAAAGCGTTCTTCTCCTCGTTCACACCAGCGAAGGGCTTTCCAAGCTTTGTGCTAAACTTCCTAAGAAAATCTGTATTGGACAGTTCTCAGCGACAAGAGGGTGTAGCCCTCATCTTACACCCATCCATCCGCCCCACCCCAAATCAAACCAGAGACGCTAGTAGGGTTTGGAGTTTGAGACGCATATCCTAAGAAGTATTCCACCTGCCCCTGCAAATGTGTGCGTCTAGGTTCAATGATCCAAAAGGACGTTCTCTGTGGGATAAGGGGTCATGAAAGGTCATGAAATCCGAGGCGGATGGGGAGCTGAGAACAAAAGGACAGTGATGACTACCAGGTAAAGCAGTGTGACAGATACCGTGCTAAGCTCCTACTCTCCATCTGTGTAGACTGTTCACGGGGTCATAGCGAGGAAAAAGAAGGATTAGAAGGAAGATAAACCATCATCAGTCAGACACGTACAAGCCAGGCACGGCTGCGGAATCCATCAATGGTCACAGCGGCCATGTGTGTGCATTTGATCGACCGTTGCAAACGCTTTTTCTCCTTTACCAACTGTGGCGGTCCATCTTGGCTGCTAGCATGACTCAACGGGAAAGAGGAAACCTCTGTTGAGGAACTGCCCCCCATCAACTGGCCTATGGGCACATCTATGAGGGTGTTTTCTTGAGTTTTAATTAATGTAGAAGGGCCCAGTTTATACAGGGTTGTGCTATTCTTGGGCGATGAGCCTGGGCTATATAAGAAAGATAACTTGAACTTGTGTCTGGGAGCAAGCCAGAAACATGTTTCTCCGTGGTAGCTGTGTCATAGGCGGCTTCCAGGTTCCTGCTTGGGTTTCTCTCGATGCTGCATTATGAGCTGTACTGTAAATAAACCCCTTTATCCCTGAGTTGGTTTTCGTCAGTGTTCTCTCACAGTCATGAGAAAGCATACCAGGACATCAACATTTAATAGATGTTGGTAATACTGTTTGTACATTACAGATGAGGAAATCAGGAAGCAGGGAGGTGACAGAATTGTCCTAGATCATCTTGACCCCAGAAATGCCTTTGTTCTCTTTTCTTAAGGAAAAAGAAAAGTATGATCAAAATCCTTAGTTATCGTAATTAAAATTAAGCAATACCTCGAAACTCAACGAAGCAAGACCATAGTATATTTAATCTTTGAGCTACTGTCAGACAATTCCTGGATGCTGGGAAACGCCATTCAGGGCATGTTCTGTGCTCCCACAGGAACGAAAGGAGGGAGGAAGGGAGAGATAAATACCCAAATGAACTTAAGTAAGTGCATGGGTGAAGATGTAGGCAGACCAATCATAAGGGAAAACACACAACCAAGCTGCTCAGTAACAATGCTATACCATAGCATAGTTAAAGACTCTCATAACTCTAGAGCCCAATAAGACACCTCTCTGTTATCTGTACTGCTCTGGGCTCTTTCTGTGGGGAGAGATTTCCTGTTTGACACTAACACCACCTACTAGAAAACATTTGTTGTCCCATATCATTAGGATCTCTGGGACAAGTGTGTCCTGGAATGGAGGCCTGGTTTTCTTTGATGTGCTCTGGAACTTTGGACAAGATACTCTATCTCTTTAAAACTCTGTTTTTTTGTTTTTTTGTGAATGTGGTTATGAATGTCAGCTCTAGGACTGAGGGGAGGATGGTCAGATGTCTTAGAAGGTCTTCTAGAAAGATCTTTAACATACCTCTCTGAATGTGCAGCCTCAGCACCTTCCTGGTTTCCCAGGAACAGCATGGTGACCTGTCCCAATTTGCTTCCAATTGACTGCTAGCAGGGAATTTGGACCTCCCCATGGATCCAGGAGCTGCACCGAGGATGCACATTTGCACATCTCCCTGCTTCTCCCTTGGCAAAGTCCCCATGATTAAAGAAACACAAGGGTAGGCAGACAGATATGTTCATAGGCAGCTGGGCCAGGTCAGAGCTTTCTGTGGAGAAGACAATGTAGATAAAAGGGTTCCCTCAGTTACCCCCACCCCTAGCCCACCATGTTTTCTGAGGACTGTAGAACCCTAAATACCATCTTACACTTCAAGCTTCCACTTCTTGGGCCAAGGATATGCTAGGACCTCTTTCTATATCAGCCATCTCAAGTGAGAAATGGGGTTGCTTCTGATGTCTACTGGGTAAAGGCTAGTGCTGATTAAACACCCTGCAACAGAGGACAGGGCACAAAGCAGAGCGTGATCCAGCCCAAGATGTCGCTAACGCCGCAGTGAAGACCCATGCATTCTGATGCGGTAAGACAAGTACCATCGGTTTGCTCTGGGCTTTTAAGTGGCAGCAGACTGGGTTGGATTTATTCAAGGGAACTTTCAAAGGGAATGTAGATTTGAGGGATGACGAGGTTGAGAGAGATTCAACTAAGAATCGAAAATGACATCTTAGATATATAACAGAAAATACTTTTCGTCTGGTAATTTGATTAATTTAATTGATTGGTAGCGACTGCCTAGAGAATTGTGTCGGGAGTGATTTTAAGGCCAAGTCTTAGCTCAGCAGGAAAGGCTGCGGTGATCGATTAGTGATGTCTGCCAGAGGCTGGTGAAGGGAGTTGATAGTACAAACCCCGAGAAATCGCTGTCCCACTTTCAGACAGACTGGAACAGAATGAGGACAGAGGCAGAGGTGGAAATGAGCGAGGGGTTTGGGTACCATAGACGTCCACAGGGGGGATCATGAAAGACGTGCAAGGGCCTGGAATGGCAGGCTCTGAGCGACAGAACTCAATCTGTAGGTAATGGGATGGCGCGCTGGCACCTGCCGACTATTACCCCCAGGCCAGCTCTGCTGACTAGGTAAAGCAAGCTACTCAAAGCCCTTCCTCCCCATTCCTATAAAGGGAGTGCTATTTCATCTGTTAGCGGTGGCAGGGCCAGGAGGCTCTGGCTTTTATGAAGCTCATCCCAGTGACAAAAACACCCCAATGAAGCTGAACTGGGAAGATGGGGGGGGGGGGATGACTAAAAAAGTTGAGTCCAAGGCAGTAATGAGTTCCATAAAATCTTCTTGGAGGCTGCATGTCTGCACGTGTCCAGGCTCAGGTCATCAGTAGGGGAGGGGAGGGGAGAGATGCTCATTCCTGAGCTGACCCCAACCAAGTCAAGGCTTCCTATGGTCCTCCGCCTCCTCACAGGCAGACTTCTTTTCTGACGCTGACATCCCAGCTCTGGGAATGGTTCTCAATCCATTCATTCCCTGCCTTGCAAGTTTCCGACTGGCATCATCCTAACTCGCACCCTGGCAAGTTTCCTCCTCTCCCCTCTTCAGTCTCCTTTGTCCCACTTCCTGTCCTTCGACATGGCGGCAGAGCCCTGTGATCTCTGTCCCTTACAGTCAGCGTTAGTTTAACTGCCTGCAGACTCCTGCTCCCATCACCATCAATAAAGGTGACAGTGCAGCTTGGCACAGATGCAAAATATCCTCCTTCCTGCTCCACCCTCCGCTTTGGAGCAGAAGGCCCAGACCTGTGTTGAAAGCGTCCTTCCTGCTCCCAGTGCCCATAGCTACGCCCGCTCCACACTCAATTAGAGAAAAAAAGCAAGTGACACATGATGAAAAATGTCATTGAGAGAGGTAGCCTGGTAGTGGCCAGATATCAGATCAACATTACTAAAGCAGACGTATCTACTAATTCCATCTAGAAAAGAAAAAGAAAAGAGATGTCAGAGTTGTCTGGGCTGATTGGTTCTATAAATCCCCTGCTGGCTCTTTTTGCCCCAGCAAGGCTGCAAAAATCCTGGCCGGAAGTCTAATCGAAATGAAAGCTTAGAGAGGTAAGGGGGTGGGTGTTTCTATGACACTCCTGAAAATATCTCTGTAACAAAGGCAGAGGTGACAGAGACCAGAAAGGCTAGGTGCTTTCCGAGGCATTGCAGAGCTTTTGAAAATGACAAACCTGAGATGCGACCATACAGTTACACTGGCTATGTGCCCCTCCCCCTCCAAACAACAGGTCTCAGACCCACCAACTCCCACAAACAAAGTGACTTCCCCTACCCTGAGTCTGATATCAGACATGAGGGTGGTCTTGATGCCAAGTGAACTTAACCCGTAATTAAGTCTCATATTAGAAATACATCTTATTTCTCTTCCTTACTACATAGATTTTTTCCAGGCTTAGGGCAGAGCGTGCTGCCGTTGAACACTAATTTCACCTTTGAGAAATTAAGTAGGTGTCCCTGCCGCCATTCTGCCTTCCGCTTGATCGATTACTCCCTGGGCTCAGCATCTGAAGCTGATGGAGAACATCAAATTCCACACCAAATAGATGACCACTGATTTCCTTCTACAAAATGGCAGTCATTTTAGAGTGCATCTGAGAGGCATGGGGGGGCAGAGTCTGGGTCGGGGCTGTGGGGGTGCTGTGCCCCACGCCCCACAGAAAGCTTTCATTTGGGTGACCTCACTTTCTAAAGGCACTTGGCCATAAGGCCAGCATGTGCAGACCAGAGGAGATTGTGTATGATCTTTGCTTTTCTGTTTCCCCTGGGCCTCAGAAGGCTTAGTGATATTGCGCTGTGTTCTCAGAGCTTTCTACCGTGCAGTGGTGAAAGGCGGTGAACCACCTTTCCGGGCGGTTAAATCTATCTTATAGAGCGCTCAGCCCTTCCAAGAAGATGTGAAACTGTTGGGTTTCCGTGCTGCAAGCCCTACGTTCCAGAAAGCCCCCTTAGTCCTGGTCACATCAGGACAGCTGGTCACCTCACCCAGTTACCTCACGTGGCCTGCCTAACTTCCGTGGGTACTGCCCATGGAATCCCTTTCCATGATCTCCTCATGCTCACACACCCCATGTCCCACAATGGCATTCAAAGTTGCCAGCCATCTTTATCCTGCCCCGTTTTTCTGCACTGTCTCCTGCAGACTTATCTTCCCTCCCTCTCTTCGTGCTCTAACAAGAACAGTGCTTCATTTTAAGGATCAGCACAGGGACTTCCTCCTCCAGGAAGCCTTCATGGACTCCACCTGACTCTTTGCTTGCCACCAGGACAGTCCTACACTGTTTCTCTTCTTCTCATTGATGCATCACTAGTAACTTAACCGTGAATAAGGGGCATAGATCCAACTCATTTGAAGCTCTCCAATCCTGGGCCATATCAATACCCACTCCTTTGTAAACTACTATAGCCCTGTAATGAAGCATCCAACACAACTGATGTAATGCTATAACTAAGACAATGCATGATTACTGCACTGACGTAAATGATGTCCCTGCCTAGTGGGGTCAGAGGTGTCATTTGGGAATTTTAAAGGCCTTCCAACTTCGAAGTGCAATCTGCTGCATACTAACACATCACATTTGGCAGCACACGGGGTCAGGACCTTCCCTAACATTCTGAGGCCAACTGGTTGCTTCTGAGGACCCTCAGGTTTCCCAGGAACCCATAGGCCTCAACAGAAAGATATGGGGTGTCTTTACAAGGATGATGCTCACTGATTTTCCTCACAGGAGCCATGTGCTTATCGAACAAGGCCCTAATAGGGAGTAGGAACCTAGTAGCTTGGTTCTAGTCCAAACATTGCCACCCACGAGCTGAGGAAACTCAGACAAGTCTCTGTTCCTCTGCAGTTCTCCATAAAATCATTGACTGCTTTGGAACTCCAAATGCCAAATGTCTATAGTTAGTACCTGACATGTGGAAACTGGACATTTTGATTCTGTCTTTTGCTCATTCCCTGGTTGACTTTGGGCTCTGGGGTGATGCTGTCCAAGAGGCATTTCAGGATAGAACACTATGCCGTTCTTCTCAGTAGACACTGGAATATTGCATGTTTGGCTTTAGTTGTCAATCTGACATAACTTAGAATGAGAGTCTCAGTGAGGTTTTGTTTCTATTAGGTTGTCCTGAGGGCATGCATGTGGGGGATTTTTCATCATTAATCAATGTGGAGAGATCCAGCCCTCTGTGGGCTGCGCCATTCCCTAGGCAGGAAATCCTGCGCTTCATGAGACTAAATAAATCAATATCACAGCAACAGAAATGAATCCAGGGCATGGGTCTAATATTCCCTGAGTGGTTAATGGGTGAGATGCTTATCTTTAGGGCAGTGAGCTCACAAAGCATGAATAAGCCAAGCCGAGCGGATTTCTGGGCCAACTGGCCCTGAGATCTTAGGCAAGGCGTGCATTCCCATCCAACTCAATTTCCCCACTTCCTAAGCACCTTTGAACAATAAGCAAGACAGTGCGGGAAGGTTCTTTGACTCTCTTCAACAGCCACGTGTGAATACAGTAGAATCGAGTAGGTGAATGGGCTGTCCACTACCACCAGCGTAGCCTGGAAGCTTGTGAGAAATGGAGACTCTTAGGTGCTATCCCAGATCTTGGGTTCAGAATCTTATTAAATGACCTGCAGGTGAGTACTTGTCCCCTTGAAATTTGCACAGCGCTGCTGAGGCACGCAGTAGGTATTCCACAAAATGCAGTGAGCATTTTTCCTTACTTATTTTCTTTCATTTGGTGACCTTTAATGCTTGTATACTGTGAGCAGGGTCAGGGGCATGGGCTTCTCCCACAGGATAAGCATATAGTAGACTTCAGTATATCTACAGAGACTGGCTGAAGGGCTGGAGAAGGGAATCAAGCCTGGCTCGTTCTCTTAAAAAACTAATGGTCCAGGAGGAAATGAAGGCAGGAGCCCTAATATTCAAAGCAGAATAGGACTGCTAGAAGGTAAGGACTCACACTCATCTGTGCAACTGCTGTGAACAGAACATGTTCCAAGCAGGGGTTAAACATCCCTCTTGACAATCTTCACAGCCATACTGGAAATTAGTTGCTGGTGCATACGCCTTTAATAAACAAGGACATGTTGGCTCAAAGAGGTAAGGTAACTCATCCCAAGCTCTCAGATAGTCCGTGGGCCGACAAAACATACAGGACAGCCATATCAAGATCTTTCTGGAGGATGCCCCAGGGAGAGGAAGCACTAGGCATGATTTTGACTTGACTTTGACCACTGGCCACTCAAGGGCAGTACTGTCTCTCTGTGCTCATGGGAGATAGGGCAAGAAGCCCCACAAGCGAGAGGCTGGGTTGCTATTCCCAGCAGAGATGCTCATCACAAGGCTGCCTGCTCCGTGGACCACTTGTCTGATCCAGTTCACTGCATCTGGCTGCCCCTGCCCAGGACTCTCTCCTGCACTTGGACATTTTACTTGCAAATACATCCAGCAGACGCTGCCAGGCTTCACAATGACAGGCCTAGGCCACAGAGAGGAAGGCTGTGTGAGTTTGGGAGGAGAAGGAACCTCTTTCCAGAAGGTGTAGGATGTGGACAAGCCTGGGGGTCCTGATCTAAGAGTCCCAAGGTCACCAGAGATGACGGGTGCTATGCTGTTCCCCTGGGACTTTCTCACCAGATGGACAGGGATGAAAAATCTGTACTGCAGTCATGTTGTGGTCAATATAATTCTACCTCTTGACATGAGGTGGTGGATGACAGAGAAACCTGAGGGAAATATCTCCTTATACTTCAGTCTTTCCCCTCTCGCTGCCCTCGCTCCTCCATTGCTATGGAGGTTGTCCATGTGTCTCCTTCCCCAGCAATAGCCCCTTTGATGTGCCCCCCTCCATCTCCACAGCGGCAGCCGCAGCTATCGGGGCGCCTATTTAGAACACGGCCTTCTCCAGTTCCGCCTTGCACTCGGTGAATCAGAGCCTCTAAGAGCAGGCTCCTTCCTGCAACCGGGGATTAATGAGATTAATAATAGCAGTGGTGCCTCTGATAGATGCTCAAGTCTGAGACAGGTGCCTACGGGAGCTTTGGGACGAGCATTTCTGGCGAGCAGTTCCTAAAAAAGGAAGGAGGGACCAATGTGACCGGTAAGGACTGAACGAGTTAGGCATCCATGATTGTAATCTCAGCATTTAGAAGGCTGAAGCAGGGGGATGCCTGACAGATTGGGGCCAGCCTGGGCTGCAGTGTGAGACCCCATCTTAAACAAATCAACAAACAGGGCAAATTTGAAGAGGGGGTGGGAAATGAGACTCTAAGCAGCAAAGCCCTACTATGTGCCAGTCCCGCGAAGGGCCCATGTCACTGGCTCTGTACATAGTATGGAAGTATTAAGAGCTAACAAATACAAGCAGAAGGTTGAAGAGAATGCTCACAAAGGCACCCTTCTTTTGAATACCTACTATGTGTTTCAGCAGTGTTGTTCAAACATCAAGGGCCCTAGTACCTACTTGTGGGTCATATAATGAGATTTTTGGCTCCTGAGGTCTTGGCTGCTACCTCAGAGTCTGCATTTTTTACGAGCTTTCAGACAGTTGCTAGTGGTGGTAGTGATGCTGGATGGGCCACAATTGAACTAGAAGAAATTAGAACCTTCCTGTGCTGCCTCAGTGTTCATAGATGCTTAAGTAATAAAGAGACAGCAGCTTGCAGGGGGAAAAAAAAAGCATTTTCTATATGTTATGTTGCCTTTGACACAACTTAGAGGGGGGTGTCCCTACTACAGCTAGCCCTTGACCCCAGCTCTCTCTAATCAGTACCCACTCTTAAGGACAATAATATCAACACAAAGGCTATCTGTGAACACTACTTGAAACAAAGTCCCTAGGGAATTTTGTACGTGTTCAATATGGGGAGGGCCTGAGATAGGTTCCTTGTCAATGTCAGCTAAGTCAGATGACTGTGGGTTATATTTAATGTGATTTAAAGAAAAACAAATTTGTCAACTTCTGTCTCACCAGTGCAAGAGGCAGGTTTATACCCACCACACCTGGACTATTTTCAAGAGGCTGTGGTTGGGGGCTGGGGACACAAAGACAGCCCTGCAGCTCCACTTCCGTGTTCACTGGGTTTAGGGAACAGGGATATTGCTGTCTCCAGAGCAACCATGTCTAATGATCTTTCCAGCTTCTGCGTGGAGTCGGGCAGGCCCCCTGAAGACCTCTTTTCATCCACATTTTGGTCCGTTCTCACCCCCATTGACTCAGGCAAACTGGAATCAGAATTTAGTACCCCTCCCCCCAACTCACACCCGGGAGGACACAATCCGGGCAAAGATGGGGCTCATGTGGTTCAACAGAGGAACGTCATCTCTTCAATCTGGCCCTCTGTCTACTTTCATTTTTGCAACCCCAACAAAAAGTGTTTCCTCTTGTCCTCCACTCCCCCTCTTTCACTCTTTCTCATCCCCCTCCCCCTCCCCCTCTCTCTGCCTCTGTCTCTGTGTCTCTGTCTCTCTCTCTCCTTTCATTCCTACCTTTGATCACAGTCTTTCCCATATACCATCTCAGCATTGTAAGCAGTCAGTATTCAGTTCCTGGAGTTCAGGAATTACGTACTACCTATATCTTCATCCCGCCCCCACCACAGGGCCTGATCCAGATTAGGTTTCTCCATAGATATTTTCAGGATGCATCATGTGAACAACCTCCTACTTGACAAATCCAGGCTCTCGGCTCACAAACATTTCAGACGGCTCGTGCTCGCTTAGACTCCTTGACTCCAGCCTCCTACATGATTCTCTTTTATAGCATACCAAGTGGCAGCCTGTCTTCCGTTCCCTCGGCCACCTGAGCGAGAGGCTTCAGGCACCTTTGACATGTTCTGTCATCCATCTTGTGGCTGATTTCTTGCCAATTCCGCCTCTAAAATATGGCCAGACTCTTATTTCCATCCCTTCCCCACCCTGTGCAGATCAATGTATCTCTCATTTACAATAGCCATAGCTCCAAAAGATATTCCGATCTTGAACCTGCTTCTTCAAAAAGCAATCAGAATCGAACTCACATGCCCCTAAGCCTATACCCCTGCCTCATCCACTATGAAGCCTACCGTCCTTACCCAGCTTGTATCTGCTACTGCTGTACCCAGGTGCACCAAGACAAGCTATTCTAATAGGGTTTTTTTTAGTTCTTCCTAGTCAACCTTATGGCTTCCCATCTCAGCAGGTCTCCCCATCCTCATTTAGGTATTTATTTATGCTTTGGATTATTAAGCACTGGTTCTTAACCCCTTAGGCGGAGCTCCTAAAGGGCTCAACATTTGAGTGTCTAGTTCATCACTACCTTCACAGTAGCCAGGACAGGACCAGGATAGAAGAGATTCACATTAAATACCTTCTGAATAAACATATGCTTAAATTCTAAACATGATGCTCAGAAACCATGCTTACCCTCTCTCGGTATTGTTAGAGCTGATTGGCTGACAAAGGTGAGCCATTCCCCTGATGCGAGGCAAGAGTAGGCAATTCAATTTAATTCTTCTCAGTGTGGTACCAGTCGCTTCAATTACATCCAATTCATCTTAATTTAATTCCAAAAGCCTTTACAGACACCAAAGCTCTGACAGCCTTTATTCTAGAAGTAAAAACCTCAGCGATGAAGGCAACCTCTCCTGTGCCCTTCGGAGATGCCCCTTGTATTCACTCACATCATCTGGCCAAGGTCAGATGTAGAACATACTTGATACAGCCCCTACACAGGAGCCTGCAAACAGGTAACTGGTCGACCTAATCTGGCTCTCGAGGCCTTGCTAATTGATTGTTGGGTTTCTCAAGGTAGCTGCAGAAGTTCAACACAGTACACTGCCAGCAATGGTGACAAAGGGCATGAAGGTCAAGAATGCAGAGTCCTGTGTCTGTCATTCCATTACTGGCCAGGACAGAAATTAAGTGACTGAAGTCTTTTAGCCCACCTTTCAAATCTGTTAAAAGGCTTCGTGATGCTTTTTTTTTTTTTAATTAATTGCCCATTGTTTTGCACTTCATCTTACAGATATGAGGTTAAGGGCACTCTTTTCTCCCAGTATATGAAATGACTGACAGCCAAAAACACGTGGTGAATTACCAATGACCTGAAGTGGTTGCATTTACTACCAGAAGCAGAATTAGGGAATTCAAGCATCACAGCCAAGCAGACATAAACAGCAGTGGGGCTGGGTGAATTCTCTGGTAGCTGAGGCATAAGAGAGGGGGGAAAGGAAGGAAAGAAAGAAAATATATCAGCTTAAATTGTGTTACTTTTCTTTTGATTTTCTGGAGTGGAAAGCATACACAGTTCTTATAATGGCCACGTCACTTTCTCTGCTGCGAGTGTAACCCAGCAGGAATTTATCATGAATCCTTAGGAAAGCTCTGAGAGAAGTAGGGTAGACCTTGCCTTAATGAGTTTCACACAACAATAAATGCTACTCAGTCTGATGCCTGCCCCATTCACCCTCAATAAAGACTAGTCTTCAAGGGGAAGCAGTGTGCCTTCTGAAGAGCCAGCTTTATCCTGGGCTTAGTTTAACCAATTTACTCTATTCTGGGTTACAGTAATAACCACTGAGACACTTGTTAGGAGACTAAGCAATCTACACAGCTTCTGCTTCTTCCTCTCCTGGAAGAATCTCTTTTGAATTCTACCTGGGCTCCATGATCTTTGTTCTGAAGTTTTGGGTCATCCTAGAACATTCCAGATCTTTATAGATCAAATTGAATCAGTAGCCCAGGCTGGCCTTGAACTTGCATCCTCCTGCTTTAGCCTTCAAAGTGCTGGAATTACAGTCCTGTAATATAAGGTCCAGGCTCTGTAATAACTCTTTAAGATGTGAGGCATCATTAAGGTGATATGTTAATAAAATAGTAGCACAAGGAATGTGTGAGAGACCCCAGAACTGTAGGGACTTTCTAGGGTTTCCATTCTAATACCTATCCCCTAATATCCCAATTAAAAACACAATAACCCCTGTTCAAGGGGTGGGGGGGGAGAGAGAAGGAGAGAGAGAGAGAGAGAGAGAGAGAGAGAGAGAGAGAGAGAGAGAGAGAGAGAGAGAGAGAACTCTACCTTCCCCTGGTACTCTGATAGAGATATTTTCTTATGTTGGGCCATAAATTTCTCTTGCTGTGAAGACACTGAACTACTTCTGTTTCTGCAAGGTGATATAAACGCCCCAAAATTGCATGGGGGAAAAGCGTGCTTTCAAAACCATGATTTCTTCTTGCCAGAATATTCAGAAACAATACTAAATTTTTATTTCTTGTTTCTGCCCAGGCCCCTGGCTTCCCAATTGGGGATCTGTGAGTGAGAGCTGTTTGCTTGGGATTCCAGGAAGCCATGTCCTTCCTTATCAAGCCTGCCCCAGCTGCTAATGACACTGAGCCAGGAGAGCCTGCTCAATGTCCCCACTGCCTTAAGTAGTTTTAGCACAGAAGATGTATAAGAGGTGAGGGTCCTTTCCCCCAGTCAATTATAAGAGCGACTGAATGGCTGATGGATGGCAACTCTGCTCCCTACATGGCTTCTCTACTGCTAACCATTTCTGCCAGTCTGTCTTTTCTCCTGGCCTTACTTACCAATCTTTAACAGGACCCTGTGACTAACAGTGCATATTAAAACGGGACATTGTTCTCATAAAAAATCAGTATTTAAACCACATGCTACGAAACGTAGAGAAAGTCCCAAATGCCATTGTTTTCTCCCCATTTTAATCCTAAGGGGGAAGGGCTGCTGAAGTGAAGAGAGGAGCCCTGCGTGTGAGGGGAAGCTGCAATTTGAATATATGCATGAGTTCTCAAGGGTAAACCACCAGCAACCCTATTTATTCCAACCATGGGTTTCCCAACATGGCGCATGCCCCTCTCTTGCCCACCTCTGGGACTTTTCACTCCCATAGAAACCTAAGCTTAGTGAGGAGAGGGGGGGAAAGGCAGTCTCCAAAGACAAGTGGGGGTGATCAGGGAGGCTTCTTCTGCAATGTGGAGATTCTAGATTCTCCCTGTGCTCCAATCCCTCAGACCTCACTTCCTCTCCACCACCAGGGCAGATGATCCCATTGAACATCTGGCTTTTGCCTTCTGTGGACATATGGCTGTAGTTATCACAGGAGCATACAAATCTGCTGGGTTCATAGAGGCAGCACGCCCATGGTACCTTTTAACGGGCCTGCTGTATTTGCTCTTTAACACTCAGCATGGCAGCAGCCCAGTAGACATGAACTGGGAGCTCCCTGCAGGTTCTGTGCTCCCTTGGAAAGCATAGCCTTCCCACCCTGAACCCTCCCCTTGAGCACTGCTCTCTACAGGAACACAGGCTTGCTGAAGGAACCAGCAGGGCCACAGGGAGCCCTGGGCCTGGGAGGCAGGTCAAGAGCACTAAGTGGAGCTCAGAGAAGTCTTGGGGCATGAACAACAGATCTGCAACCTAAGAAAAGCTCTTCATCTAAGACCAGAACTATGGCATTCCTCCCTCCCTCCCTCCCTCCCCTCTCTCTCTCTCTCTCTCTCTCTCTCTCTCTCTCTCTCTCTCTCTCTCTCTCTCTCTCTGTGTGTGTGTGTGTGTGTGTGTGTGTGTGTGTGTGAAGGGATTAGTGGCTTCCAGGGCATTAGAACTAGAGAAGTCCCCAGCCAGGAGTCCCCTTCTGCCTGTGACCTTGGACACTTCCTGACACCCGAACATCAGTTTTTTCACCTGAACAATGGACACGGCTACCCTTCCTGTCAAATAACATTGCGAAGGGCAAAGTAAGCCTCTTGGGTGGAGATGATAATGACTGGGCCCAATAATAGTTGAGCACCATTTTCCAGGCGGCATGTTGAATGCTCTGTGTGTTTTTGTCTCACTTGAGTCTGATAATGCTACAAGGTAGAAACTCTCCCCATTTATGGATGCAAAAACTGGGGTTTGGAGCAATTATGCAACTGGATAAAGGTCATAGAGCTAACTAGCAGAGGACAACAGTGCCTGCCCTCATTCATCATTGTTTATTGGGTGCTGCCTCCACACTCACCATGAAGAAGCCAAGATTGTCCCCATTCTCAGGGCACATACAGTCTTGTCACTGTACCACACAATGTCCAGAATCATGGAAGTTGAATCAATTCCAAATCCCACTGACCCCCAAGGTTGGCTCTGCGTTGAATCTTTGGGACGATGCTGCCCCTGTGGCTTTACCTGGTGCTACTGACTGAGACATACTGAGCCAAAACAGCACTGGCCTAGGCAGGCTTTAAAGGGATGGGGACCAGATACGTTGGCCAAGGAAGAACACTTGTATGCATTGCTCTTATATCTGAAGTACCCCTAGACTTACAGATTCTCTGTCTCTGACAAATATTGCACCAGAACTCTTCTTTGCAGAAAAGATGTGGCTAGAGAAACCTGCTTTACAAGTCTGGTCAGACAAAGTCTGTATTAACAGACGGGTGAACTTAAGGGCATCCATGCATCCCTTAGAAACGGGGCATAACACTGCACCTTAAACGGGGTTGGTCCAATGAGTTTTCTTAGCACACAGCTCTTCGGGAATGTGAAATACCCCTGTCCCCAGCATCCTGGGTTTTCAGAAAGGTAAACTGTGCCTTTCTTCCCATTCTGTTTCGTGTTTGTATCTCTAAAAGAAACCCTGTGGCAATCCTTCCTTAGATATAGCTTGCCTTATGTCTGCAATAGCTGGGTCATGTGAGTGATTTTTTTTCCCTAATATAACCCAAGAGAGAGACCGGGTGGAGGGAGAGGTGGAGATTTCCCAGGAGATCTGCAACAGCCCGGGGGGTTAATAGTATCACTTGAGGGTAAATCTTGGCATCACGTCCTTGAATATTTGGAGCTACTTTCAGTGACTCAGACTCCGTCTAAAAATCCTCTTCTTGAAGACAGTCAAAAGCAGACTCTTAAGTAGCACCAAGCAGTTTTGTATTTGAACCAGGATGAACCCTCAGGTCAGGTCCTGCCCTTGCTGCCAAAAGCAAGAATCTTAGAAGCAGAGAATTACCAACGCTTGATGGATGGGATGAAGCACATCTGTGGCAGAGCCTGAATGGCCAGGCGAAGACCCCACTGCACCCTTCCCTCCCCAATCAAATGTCCTGATCTTCATTCCTGGGGTTCAGAGCTATGTCTTGGCTTCTGGGGGGGAGTCCCGTGACAGTTGGGAAATGTTGCCTGGCCGCTTCAAGTTGAGGAGCCAACTATACTACTGATTTTGACCACTCTGACCTTGAAACAGGACAAGGAACTGAGTCTGTGTGGTTTCTGCTGTACCAGCTACTGTGCTCTGAAGGGCCAGACTCTTCACTTTCCTCTATCTTCCCTCCCCTCTCCACCCCTTTCCTCCCTGTCCCTTCCTTCCTTATCTTCTTTCTCCTCAACTCTGTGTGTGCTTGTGTGCTTGTGTGCGTGTGTGCATGTGTGCATGTGTGTGTGCATGTTCATGTGTGCGTGTACATGTGTGTGCATGTGCGAGTTCGTGTGTGATACAAATGCAAGTAGGCACATACCTACACATGTATAGAAATCAGAGGACAACTTTTAAGAGTCAGTTCTTACCTCTCCTTCCATGTTGTTTTAAGTCAGTGTCTCTCTTATTCCCACCTCTCTATGTATTCCAAGCTAGACGGCCAGTACAATTCAAGGCAATCCTCCTGCCTCCCTGCCCATCTTATTATGGGAATGCTGGGGTTAGAGATGTGCCTCCTGGCATCCACCTTCATTTCACGGGTTCAGAGATGGAACTGTGGTTGCCGGGCTTTACAGAGCAAGTGGACTTTTAGTCAGTGAGGCCAAGACACCCCTGCTTGCTGCCTATTCTTCAGAAGAAGAAGCCGAGTCTCACACAAGTTAGCCACTGGCCCTATGCTATGCAGCACCATGGTTGCTAAGGTGACACTGAACCCAGTTTGTCCTTTTCCATCTATTACATGTCCTGAATCATTTACAGCGTCCGGAATCTTCATGACTGGGGAGGAGGCATAGAGAAACCCATCAATTTAAAGAGTCACACAAGTAAGGCAGAAGCCACGTGCTGGGGATGAGGGATGCTCGTAACTCACACGCCTAACATCTGGATCCTTTAGCTTCTTCTTTCTCCCCCCCCCTTCCTTAAATAGTTTAGTGTGCCACCCAGTAGGTGCTCTGAGAGTGCCACCCAGTAGGTGCTCGGGGACTGCCTGATCTCAGATCCTTTTTACTGACAGGAAAGACCTTTCACTCTCTGGACATGCCTTGAAACACCCCCCAGGTGACTATCTACACCAGTGGCTTCTGAGCAGAGGATACCTGTCTTCTCCTACACCACCATACTGATTGAGGCTTGCTAGGCTGGCAGCAGCCTGGTACTCACACGGCCTTCGGGATCTGTCATTCCAAATTCTTTCTCTGCATCCTCTGTAGCTGCTTTGCCCACGAGAGCACGGAGGCACACGGCTCCGCCCAGGTTTGCTCTTCGTGGGCTGAACACTGCCACTCCTCTTGGTTCCCAAACCTTCCTCTCAGTGTAGGGACCAGGCCAACAGAGATTGATGGCAAATGCCCCTGCGGATGGAGATCTTGTGAGGACACCTGCCTCACTTCACACGAGGTCCAGCTGGCATTCAGATAACTGTTGAGTTGCCCACACCTGAGCCACATGTGTCTTTCAAGGTTTCCTGTGCCAGATGCAAAACTTACACCCCCCAATGTGTGTGTGTATGAGTGAGTGTGTGTCTCTCTCTCTCTGTGTGTGTGTGTGTATGTGTGTCTGTGTGTTCTCATATAAATCTTAGAGCACCAAAGATGCTGCATTTGAGAAATTAAATTATCCTTTTGACAATTTACTCCACACACAAGGTAGAACATTTCTATTCTATTCACGGATGAATATGATGCTCCCTGCCATATGTGATCCTGCCCTGGCCCTGCTGAGTCCTGGCTGTGGAAAGGGTGGCAAGAGGGGTTTTTCTAACTACCTACATCTAGTCCCTGAAGTTTTTTTTAAGACAAAATTTTTTTTTTTGCTCCAAATATAAAAAAGAGAAAATTGCAAAATCAAAATGAATAAATGCTTAATTAAATGTCTACATAATGGAACGTTACATAAACATCATTAATTGTTAAATTTGATACCCATAAAAATTTCATTATATTTGAAAACAATTTGTTCCCTAGAATTGCTCCCTCAGAAAGGATTTTTTTTCCAAACGTGTCTTAGGACTGCTGAAAGCTCACAGCCCCGTTTTACTCTTTGCCAAATGCTTTCAAAAGCCAAACCATAAAATTCCCTTTCAAATGCATTACAGCTAAAATTATTAGTGTGGAATGCGGGTGAGTTGAAATCTACTTGGCTGGATATAGGGTTAAAATATCTAAACGTATGACTGTTCCAGGGGTGGCTGGAGAGGTGGCTCACAGTTTAAAGTGGTCTTGCAGAGGACCTGGATTCTGCCACAATACAAGTGGCTGTACGTTCACCTCCAGGAATTCGGCACCCTCTTCTGGCTTCTGTGGGGCTACATTCATGTGTACAGACCCACATACAGGCACACACGATAAAATAAATAAAAACAAAACCTTAAAAGAATGCTCAGGGGTATTGCCTTAGAACCAGAACTAACATTTAATGAAGTGGTTATTGTGTGCCGGGCTCCCATCTAAGCCTTTATTGGCTTGCCCAATCCTTGAGACGACCTCCAAGGATACACAGCTGTATGTGAACACCCATGCCGGCATCTTTCATATCTGCAGACTCAACTCTCACATATCAAAACTATCTCAGACTAATTGTGTCTTCATGACGTGCATGTGGGTTTTATGGGTTTATTGTTACCACAACAATATGCTCTAGTTACCTGAATAGCCTTTATCTTGCATTAAGTATTTTCCGCTGTCTGGAAGCGATTTAAGATCAAGAGGCTGTGCTTGAACTATGTAAGGGACTTGAACCTCTGTAGATTTTTGGTATTTGTCAAGGGATCTGCAGTAGCCCCAGATGCAAGAGACCACTGCATTATTTTTATTTTACAGGCAAGGGCTTGGATGTCAGTCATCCTTCAAAGCCACTTGAGCTCAGATGTCTAAAGTCACGTGACAGGAAGCTATAGTCAGAACTAAAAGCAATGGCTCCAGGCTCATGATTCTCCTGACCTTACCAGATAAGATGCCCAGCAACTCTGGGTATTTCCAGAAGGGAAAAATCCTGCCAGGCTGAAGGAGGGATATACATGTCCAGAACTAGGAGTGTAATTCATACTGCATTAAATAGATTGCAGCCTTTATTTGCCTCTGGGCTCCTTTAGTCTGTCGCTTCCCTCTGTCCAGCGGTCTCCTCCATTGCTGACACTCAGCCCCACCTACATGATATCAATAACTCGTCACAGTAATGAAGAACTGACGGCTACTTACAGTCGATCAACTGTTGGTTCATAGGGTTTCTGCTCTCAGAAGGATCCCTCATTTTATGAACAAGAGAACTTAGGTATTTTGGAGATTTGAAATATTTTCCCCATGACACCAGCTCTCAGTAGTGAATCCCAGAATGCGCACTGTGGCGCTCGCTAGAAAGCTGACTCCGTTTCAGACTTTGCAAGCCACAAGTTTATTGCATGGAAATCAAAGCCCTCTCCTGCCTGCAGCTAACAGCTATCTCTCTGTGTGTTCTACTGTAAATAGTATGGTATACATCCTTCTAGACCTTAAGTACGTGTTTATGTATCCTACGGACCTATGGACCTGTCTGTTCCTTCCCTTGCATGTTTTGATCGATTCCTTCTCTCTATGTGGGCAGACTGACCCAGAGGGACACATTAGAGAAACAATAACTTTCACCAGAGATGCTATGACTCCTTGAACAACGCTTAACAGATACCCTTGTGATTAGGACCAGTGGTAAGGTACTTCCTGCCCCCTCCCATCACACTTCCGCCCCTAGGCAGGGTTTTCCTCTGTGACACAGCAGTTTAGTCTACTCCTACAGCGAGGTGAAATGACATGCTACATTCTCAAGCATGGCAAGTTGTATCAGAAAGGGAAACCTGCCTCAGAGGCGTGGCGGAAGTCCGACTTGATGCTGTTTCTCTGGCCTTTGCTCAAGCCGCACCATGACTGAAGTTATCCAGCAGGCAGAGTTGGGCAGTTGGCTGAGTTACTGGGGGACAGCATACTGCTATCTTGATGCATGCCTGCCCAAGGCCAGCGGAACATTTGTAAGTAGAGACTTGTTAACCTGTCAAGTGGACAACTTGGCAGGAGAATGGAACCTCCCCCTGGGAGCTGTGTGAAGAAATGTTGGCCAGGACAGGTTCTTACATGCAAAGGGATGAGAAAAATCCTAGAACCCCCGAGCCTTCTCCTCCCTATCCCCAGCCCAGCTCTGTTCTGTTTTCATGGTCACAGCTCATGACTAAGAAAAGCTTTTGTCTCTCCGAGAGAGCAGGAGAAACTCCTGGGCTTCGGTGACTTAGACTACAAGGCTCTTGCTTCTGCATGCTACCAGCCTGTGTAGACAAACTCAGCAGCCACACTGTCTCGAACAAGGAGGGCTGATGGATGATCAGACAACACAGCTGAGTACTGGCTGGGAAGCCAGGAAACTGGGAGGCCTGTGAGCTCAGGGCTGTGTGATCCTGAGCGATATCCATTTTTTTTTCTGTCCTTGAGTTTCATGCATGAGATGGTGATGACAACTATGCCCAGATTATGTAGAATTTGTGCTTGTGGGGTAGTACCAGTCCTGCAGGAACTCACACTGTGGGTATGAGAGACGGGATAGTCATGAGACTATTATAACTGCTTACAAGGTAATACAGGCAAAACATTGAGCACAATGCTTGATATGTAAGTGTACGTATAAAGTAGCTCAAAATCACATGAATGTTATTAATATTAACAATTAGCTGTGGACCCTCACCATGCTATTATCTTAATACCTAAATGCTTGACGTTGATGGGCAGCTGTGTGTTGAGTGAATGTATGCAGTAGACCATTGGTTCCCAATTCTGTGACTCTTAATACAGTTCTTCATGTTGTAGTTACTCCCCCCACAACCACAAAATTACTTTTGTTGCTACCTCATAACTATAATTTTGCTACTGTTATAGACTACAATGTTAACACCCGACATGCAGGATGTCTGGTGTGGAACCCCTGTTAAAGGGTTGTTCGACCGCCAGGTTGAAGAACTCTGTACTAAATCGATCACAGTGAGATGAGGAAGTGGTTGGGTAGCCTCACCTACCTCTGAAACTCCAGACTCGGGCAAGCACCACTGGCAGCTAATTTGGGATACCTCTAAAGTAGCATCCCAAAGGTCTGGGTTCGAGTCCTGACCTCTCCACTTCTTACTCGGAAGCATTAAGAACCCTTTTGCCTAGGGCTGCACATAGCTTTAAAGGGAAAAGCCAAAGAAAGTGAGCTGAAGAGACCTTAACACTGTCTACAACATGGCTTGGGACACAGTCCCCTTCCCTCCCTGCATGGCGGCCATTAAGGCTGGCTAGAGGAAGGGGGTGAGGGTAGGCCACAGACACCATAGCAAACAAGTCGCTCTCCTCAGCATTGCCAGTCCTGTGGCAAGGAACACGGAGACCTGGACTGCTGATTGCTCTTATGCCTCAGAAGATTTAATTTAAACCTTCAAGTAACACCTCCCGTGTAGTATGCATTCCCATTGAACAGAAAGTTAACTTAAGACACCTCAAGCCACATTTGTCTCAGGGGTGTGTGGACTGGATCCCCAAGTCCAGCACAACAGACTTGGCCTATGAGAGAGCATCCTGATGTCCAGGTCACAGAAGGAACCTGCCTACGTAGTGATGATCAGTCACAGAGGTGGGGACAGACTTCGGTCGTAATACTGAAGCTAATCTTTAGAGATCAAAGGATGCTGTGCTATTTGTGTGATGGGTGGCTAGTATATGAAATAATGTCCAAAGCCCTAGAAAAACAGCACTGCCCGAAATACTTTATAGGTCCAGATAGCACACTGCAGGCCTCCCGCCTCACAGAAAATCATAGCAGGAACCAGGGTACAAGCCAAACCAAAGAGAAACAGTCAGGTCACACATAGAAACAATACTTGACTATAAGTCAGGCCAGGCTAACAGCCCCAAGATGTGGGACTCTCAGCCTCCGTCACCAATGATCCCGCTCTTGTTTGCCCGGATTCGTCTCCTGAAAGCTGACTGTTGTGCCGAGATAATACTAATATTTATTGAGCGCTCCGTTCACGCCAGACACCGACTAAGCCCTTTGCATGTATCTGCGCCCTTAATCCTCCAAATATCCCAGTGAGGAAGGCTTGCTAATTCTGTCGTGGGGAAAGTGACACCCAAGAAAGGAAGGAAATCCCCCAAGGGCATCAGACTAGTAAATAGCAGAGCTGCAGGTTGGCCCCAGACAGGCTGTCTCCAGTATGTGAGCGTTCAGCCACCACTTTGATGGTTCTTGACTCCTCTTGAGATAGTAGAACGGGGGTGGGGGGGGTGGGGGGGGTGGGGGGGGTGGGAAAGGCCACAACCTTCTGCTAAGAATGCTGGAAGAGAGGGGAGCAGAGCAGAGGGTTGTGGGTCACTAAGTGTGAAGCATCTGTGATCCCCAAGATGCAGAGCCTTCTTCACTGTGACTTTTAGTTCCCCTTGTGAATGTGAGGGAAAACTACAGTATTAGCAGTCAGAGAGCGAGGGTGCCTAAGAGGAGAGTTGCATTCCCCACTTGAGAACAGGAGACCTTGGGGGTTCTTCTAGCAACAAGTCTCTGGAATGACAGGCAACAGCCTCTTGCATTCCCTCTTTAATTAGATGAACCCGGAGACGTCACACCTCCCTGTGCACTCAGAAACTCTCCTACTCTGCTCCCTTTGATCTCTGTAATTTATTTTAAAGATCACACTGAACACATTATTTGCTCTGTGAGCCACAGCCCAAAGAAATCAAATTCTAACCTGACCACAGCATTCGGAGCCACGTCACCCCATCATTAAAAAGATACTGAGCTTTCTCCTCTAGGAACCGATGCCCCCAAGTTATTCCGGGGTCTAAGCTGGGGTACCCAGCTCTGTGAGCTTATGTCGGTTCTTTTTTTCACTTTTCACTAGATCATTTCCTTTCCTTTTAAGTAAGAGGAGTTATGGCTTTTATTACCTTTAGAAGTGTTCTAAGGGCCTAGTGAGATGGCTCAGTAGGTAGGAGGGCTAGCCCTGCAAGCATGACAGTATGTGTTAGAATCCTCAACATATATGTGCCAGGAATACCTATAGTGCCTCAGTACTGAAGAGTAGAGATGGGCAGATCCCAAGAGCTTGCTGGCCAACCAGCCTAGCCCACACAGGGAGGGAGCTACAGATTCACCGAGAGACCTCCTCTCAAAAGAATTCAGCAAACGGTAAGAAAAGAAGAAAATGGATGTTCCTCTCAGTCTGGGCATGTGCATGTACACACACACACACACACACACAACAACAACAACAACAACAACAACAACAACAACCCCTTCACATAGTCCTAAGTCTTTAAAATAGGTACCTCTCTCATAAGTACGACCAGGCTCCTGGACACTTCTACTTACAAATGTCAGCAGTATCATTGTCTCTGTGCCTAGATTATCAAAGAAGAGAGCATGGACCCCACCTCCAGTAACCCTTTTCTCACTATGCACAAAGAAGATTTCAAGAAAATGTTTCAAGGTTGAATTATAGTCTAGGAACTGATTTACAAAATATTAGAGTCATTGAAATAAAAAAAAAAAGCCAAGGAAACTTGCTAAAGGCTTGAGATACACACACACACACACACACACACACACACACACACACACACTTGCTGTATACATCCACACATACACATAAACACAAAAATATACACATATGTATGCTTAGCATATATATACACATACACAGATTGTTCACACTCTGTCCCAAGTCAGTCTCTGGGCATTAACCAAATTTTATCTTCTTAGCAATTATCACCATCTAAAATTAACATATTTGTATGCCTCTATCTTTTTTTTTATTTATATCCAAGGGCCTTGTTGAAATGTAAGCTCACTGGGAGAAAACCCGTCTGCCCTGTTCCAACACAGCAGCCCTGGAGACCAGGCCATGGAAACAAAGGGATGACTATGTGACTGGGTGAGAGAGGCTGTCAGGCAGCTCTTTCTTCCACCTAGACTTTTAAAATCAGGAAGTTGAGAGTGGTGTACCATTGACGCTTTCTAGGAGCTGTCTGGGTCTCTTGGGAGACAAGAAGTCAGCCTCAGGGGAAGGGGCGTAGGGATGGTGAGTCATAAACCTGTTTCCGGCAACTGCAAGGACATGCCCCCTCCCTGCCCCTCTAGCTTTGCAGAGACACCGAGCTATGTGGCATGACACTTATTTATGAGATGTCTGTGTGCTCATGCCCAGACAGTAAATGACACTGTACTGCTCCTCTCTTCCAGATAGCTGGCGACTCAGAGACAGATGCATGTACGCTGACCGGTAGCCACTGCACCTTCACACAAACAAGTTCAGTTCTTGTTCCAGCTCCCGGCATCGGGGAGATGTATATCTTCACTCTTGGAGGAGGAGAATAAATAAATCATGAAACAAAGGAAGCAGTTAAATGTTGAGGGTCAGAAAAGCCCTGATGGCCAGGGGCAGACAGAGCTGAACCCAACGGGGCAGTCTGGTGCTAACGGAGTGGCCTTGGGCAGGACGTATCACCTATGTGAGTTTGTGCGTTTGCCATCTGCAGAGCCTACCTTGGAGCAGGGTTAAGGTGAGGATAATGGATAAGGGTGCATTCAGTCCAAAGGCTGGAATGCAGCTGCAGTCCTGTTTAAGCGCCAGATCTCTCCTCATTCCCCTGGGGGAGTGCGCTCCCTCTCCCAAGAGTCTTCTCCTCCCCTATTGCAGCTCAGCTTGTTAATATATTCGAGAGAGTTCACTGTGACTCTATTCTGTTTCGCTTGCTGGTTAAAAGAATAACTTCCACTTTCAGTCTGCTTAGGCTCATACCAAAGCTAGTAGGTGTGTGACCTTGGAAGGGTGGGTAATCTCTCTGGACTCCAGTTTCCAAAACAATGCAGTGATGCTCAGCATGGAAAGCGGATGAATGCTTTCTGCGGCAATGCATTTAGAGCAGTACCCGGTTCATCTGAAACTTACCCCGGCCCCTCTATACCCCAACCTCTCTGCTGTCCCTCCACCATAGCAAATTCCTTTATGAACACAGCGCCTCTGCCTAAGCTGTGCTCTCTCCCTATGACACTGTGATCCAGAATCTTCCTGTAACTGGCACTGCTTTAATATGTAGGTCTGCCCTTGGGGCCATCGTCAAAGTGAGCATTTTGTGGACTATCCAATCTCAACTTGCCCTTCTTTCCCAAGACAAACTCTCATCATATGAGTTTCATAATATCTCTTATTGCATACACTTAGTTTTCCTATGTGGTGTGTGCCCAGCGTCTCACCTTGTCCCCTGTCCTGCTGGCATGTAGCTATACAAGAATAAGGACTGGCCTGTCCCTCCCTTGAAACGGTGTCTGGTGTTTAGTCAAAGGTGAATGAATGAAGTGAGTAAGTGAATGAATGAATATGCTGAAGGACCTGGACCCATGCAGTATTTTCTTGGAATTCTGCTATTCTGTGTCCTGTCTGTGATCTTTGGTAAAGGACAGTTTCTAAACCTCTTTGCCCTTTCCTCTAAATATGGAACCCAGCTAACTGTGCGCTTGACAAAGTCCAAAGATAGCTTTCCCAGGGCTCTCAGAGGGTTCTTGTGAAGTGTCCCCTCCGTAGTCCAGTCACAGGAGCTTCAAGTCCGCCTCCTATAGGTGCTGCTGCTGCTGCATGCCTGTCTCAAAAGGTCACAGAAGCTAGAACTTCCTCTTCCCACAGCCTTCCAGAATGGCCCTATCAGCTAGAGGCTTCGTCTTCTCTCTAGATGAGCAGAAACCTAGATTCCATCCCCACTCACGGGAGGAGTCTGTCAGTCAAGCCTAGAAAGGATCTGTGACAACGAACTGCTCTTGGATCTGAGGATTTCCACTCAGCTCAGGCTTTGCAAGTGGCTCTGTGGCACAAGGAAGGAATGTCACTGGGGTGTTGTCCTAGTGTTCCAACAAGCCTGTGTGGAACAGGCAGCATTGGTCCGCTTTCTAGAGAACCGTATTTGGGTTCAGGAAACTCTCATGCAAATAAAGATGTGTCTGAGGGCTTGAAGCCAGAATGAAATGTAGACTTCATTAAGGATTGGGCCCTTGCATAGATCAAGATGCTGTAAATGGCGGCTGTAGAAGAGGTACAGAGGGCCTCAAAAGAAGTTGTCTGCAGGAGCACATGGAAAGGCCTACTGCAACCTGCAAACCCAGCCCAGTCAGATAGCTGTGGACCTGGGATAGCCTATGCCACTTCTCCGAGCCTCAATATTCTCACCTTTGAAATGGGCATAATAATCCTTCCCAAACTTAAGAAGTAGAGTTAGCTCTGTAGATAAGGTCCCTGCCCTGCATGAGGATCCAAGTTCGGATTCCCGGCACCCACTGCAAAGTTGGGTATGAGACCTTATGTCTGTCACACTGGTGCTGGGAGGTGGAGGGAGAGGGAGATTGAGACAGCCAACTCCTAGAGCTTGCTGGCCAGTCAGTCTGACCAGTTGGTGTGCTCTGGGCTCCATAACCAACCCTACCTCAAAAGGGGTAGAAAACAACAGTGCAAGACACCCAATGGCAGCCTCTGGCTTCAATGTGTATGCACACCTACAAGAACAGATGCACAAACATATATTACTTACACACACACACACACACACACACACACATACACACACACACACATCAAAATATTAGGGGGAAATGAGTGAAAGGTTACACCTAAAATGCTCAGCCACATACTGGGCACAGCGGAACAACTCAACTAATGGAATCTGTTATCATTTCAGTTGAGTTTATTTTCACGGCCTTTCCCCTGTGAGATCCAACAGCTCAGATTTGTTCTGCTCCTTCTCACTGAAACCTCCCCTCACAAATGTCGTGTCTCCCCTAAATGCAGGATAACTGCCACTCCCTTTTGTACTTGCTGAGGCATTAGGCAGAGGTCAATGACCCTCGTGTAGATCATGGTCCAGAGAGGTCACGTGATTTTCTCACAGCTGGTAAGACAGAGCCAGGGCTATCTGCGTTCCAATCTGCTCTCTGGTAATGATGCCAGAGGATTCTTCCAGGGTCAGGAGGGAGAAGGACTCTGTTTCCTGGCTGGATATGAAGGCTCTTTGATCCCAGCCATGTCTCAGGAACAACTCTAAGTTTACAGTCAGGAGCTATTCTTCCCAGAATCTTTCTCCACTCCATTCTTGAAGGATAGAACCCCGAGATGCTTTCTCAAAGGCAAAGATTTGGAATGTGTGGCAGGCAGAGATGGCCCAGTGAGACAAGACATTTAGGAAATGAATTCTGAGAGGCTTCCTCCTATGGCCAGAGATGGTCCCTGCGTTCCCATCATCGCACGGATGCTTCGAGGTGCTTCTGGAACTGTCTGGAGAAGACAGGATGCTGTTCTGATGACGGTCACTACTGACTGGGCCAGACACTCATTAGACAGCTCTTTGTTGTCTTCATCTTTCTAGCCATTGGGAAGATGGTGGTCTTGTTACATCGATGAGGAAACTGAGGCTTGAGGGGCTAAGAATGGTCTCCCAATGTTGCACTATTGTAACAGATGAACCGGGGCTCTATGGGTACCTGGGAGTACTAAAGCCCTCCCCCCACTACTGTCTTCTCTTCTCCCTTCTGTCTTTTCCCCTCCCCCTGTCCTCTCCTTCATTTTTCTTCCTCTCTCCTCCCATTCCATCCTCCTTCTCCCTCCTGTCTTTTCTTCCCCTCTCTCTATCTCTCTCCCTCTCCCCCTCTCTTCTCCTGCATCTTTCTTCTCCTCCCCTGTATCCTCTCTCTCTTGTCTTCTCTTCCTCCCTCTCCCTCTCCTCTCCTCCTGCTATCTCTCTCTCCCCCTCCTCTTTCTCCCTCTCTCCTCCCCTCCCTCCTTTCTTGTTTATCTTCTGTCCTCTGCTCCTGCTCTCTGTCTCTCTCTTTGTCCCCACTCCCTCTCTCCCCCTCTTCTCTCCTTCCCCCCTATAAAGCTGTACTTTTCCCTCTATGAAGGTCCTAGCTAGTTCCTTGCACACAGGCAGAAAAAGACCACAACTTTCCGTTGCTATTTATGACTGTCCTCCTTACTTGGAAGAACATGTCACTTGCCTGCCATCAAAGACCTACCAGCTTTAATCTAAGGTACTCTCCACATGGCCTGTCATTGCCTCTCAGACACCTGCTTTCTTGTGCTTACAGAAGAGACAGAAGGGTGGTACCCTTCTCTGGGCACCTGCTCTCTGGGTTACATCTAGGGTGCCCCTTACTCTTCTGTACCTTGTTCAGTTTTTCTGAGTCCACACAGAGATCTATAGCCAAAGTTAGGGTTAAAGGCACCCTTCAGGTAAGAGTCAACTGTTTACCAGGTACTGGCACCTGAGCTCTTATAGATGCTAATTTTGAGCCCACAGACCTACAGGATCAACCAACTAGAGAGCTAACTTGTCACTCTAGAGAGAAGGCAAGTAAGACTCCAGAAACCCAAATGACTCTTCTCAATTCTTAGGGGACTCACACAGAATGGATAGCATTGGGAACAATTCTCATTTCCCAGGTCGTGGGCCACACCCTATGGGGCACCACAGGGAGCTTAGAGGTCTTCTAATCAAGGGTGAGGGATGCTCTCCTTGGACTCTGCAGGTCTGGGTGGACTGCTGGTCTGTGCTGCTCAGGACTGCTCAGTGGTGCTCAGTGGTGCAGATCCTGGAATCAGGCTTGAGAACTATGGCTGGGGGGCCTGCAAATCACCCGCTGGGCCCAGCTGGTAAGTTCACAGACCAGGCATGCCAGGCAGAATATGACAGAGGCACGGGCTCTGAGCCAGGGTAGCGGAAAGCAGTGCCATGTCTTGTGGGAAACACGGTGCTTCATCAAACTGGGGCGACCTGGCGCAGGGATGTGGGAACTTTTGTTTTCTCGAGAAAGGCGTTGAATCTGTTCTTTACATGAAAGCTAGAGTTTAAATGTTAGCAACGAATCCACGTGTTCTAAGCCAATCAGACCGCCAAATCACAGCCATATGCTGAATCTGGCTTTAAGACCACAAATGTGGGGCCTTTGTATTACTCTGCCCACATGCCCACAGGGGTCCTAGACCTCGGCGGGCACCAGCCCAGCAGACTGCAGTGGCTCATCCAGCCAGAGAAATCAGGAGATGTAACCAATGAATATTTTAAAACCTTTTTCATCTTGTCCACATTCCAGAAGCTAAACCTAAAGCTCCCAGCAAGGATGTCTGTGAGCCGGGCAAGAGGACAACTCAACATGACCGTTCTTATCATGGGCCAGAGAAGTAACAGAAAAGCCAAGTCCTGCTGCTGCTTGTGGCCCATCCTTATTCCCATCCCCTTCCCAATTTTTGGATGCTAAATTCAACATCCACATTTGTTATACGCATGTGACTCATTCAATATTCTCCATACGGTCTCTCCTCTAATCCCATGATCCTATGAAGGGATTGTTGCCACGCCAACAGTTCAGCTGAGGGAGAAAACTGACCAAATGGAGGGATTACATCTCAGGATGGCAAGGGAGCTCAAGGGCCAGGCATAGGAGTTCCTCCCTGAAGTCTGGTCGGTGGTTTAATGGCTGCCTGAGCCAGGGTGTATAGAGCAGGCAGGCTCTGTGGTATCCATGTTTCTGCCACTCTTAAGGCAGACAGGGAGCCCCACCACCTTGGTATACATTTCATCCACCTCACCAGAAGGGAAGCGAGGAAGGAAAATTACAGTCTTCTCAGAAATATGGAAATGGATGGCTTGCCGAGAAGTTCCAACTCATGCTAATTTCCCAGCACCCTCAATTCTTCCCACTTGAACATCTGTGTGGTTCACGGGCGAGTGCTCGGACTGCTGCTAATGTGATATGAATTGTGCCTGCTCCACGGACCCGTGTTTCTGGGCATGTGTGGATTGTCTTCCCTCCCACCTGGTCTCCCTCGAAGTTAATTAGATCATGGGAGAGGCCTGGATACACTTGGTGATTCAGAGGAGCCGTGTGTGGGGGTGGGGTGGGGAGAATAGACAGAGGGAAACTGTGTTTTTCCTGCCTTGGCAGCTGATTCTTAATTCCCTTTCCGAGCACACACGGCCATAAATAAGACGTGAGACTGACTCTCTCAGGTGTCAACATCCTAACGAGGGAATCTGCTTTCTGACACCTTGGAAAAGGTCAATAAAGAAGAAAGAAATTAGAGCCAGGCTGGCGTTTGTTTCCGCACAGAACTGTTTCGGAGTGTGCCTGCAGCTCGGTCGAATTGTTTCGCATTTACAGACCAGATGTGAAGCTCAAATGAAACGGTGGAGTGTTATTTTGGAATGGTGCATATTTTTAAGTGGGGGGTAAAGGCTGCGTCTTGACATTTCTGGTGGCAGGGCTCCTGCTGCACAGCGACTTGCTGTGAAGCACAAACTCAAACAGACAGTGCCAGACAGGGAGGGTGCAGGGTCCTGATCTGCTGGGGCCTGGCCAATCCCAGTTCTTCACCCGAAGAACACGAATAATGATGAATTCGCTGGTTCCCTGTGACCACCTGACTCTAGGCAACCATCAGAATGATCTTTTCCAGCCCATGTAGGTTCATGTCACGCCCTGCGGAAGATTCCCCTTGATCCCACAGGTATTAATAATTAATATGGAATCCAGAAGCTTTGAGATGATCAAGCACTCTTCTAGGTCTGCCCCCTCCTTCTCCCAGCATGCATCTCACCTACTGCACACTCCCTACAAGCTTGTGGGTCTTCAGTCACCTACATTCACTCCATAGGGTCTTTGGCCTGCAGCAACTCTCCTCTCCCTGTCTCTGTCTCTCTGTCTCTGTCTGTCTCTTTCTCTGCTTTCTGTGGCCCTCATATTTTCGTCCCACTGGACCTCCATAACCACAATTCTTTGCCTCACTTTTCCTTGTACTTTCTGGTCAGAGTACTGCTCTGTTGGCTCTGGTGAGTGTCATAATTCACACACCCCCAGTCTCATTGAATATAGGCTCACTGTTGTTGCCATTCCTGAGAATACGTCTTGGTGGTGTGGTTACATGTGTGTGTGTGTGTGTGTGTGTGTGTGTGTGTGTGTGTGTGTGTATGTGTAAAGGGGTTCTTATCTTTTACATGATAGAATAGACAACTCCAAGCTGGGGTGGGAAGTTATCTTGAACATTCTAGAAGCAGCTACAGTACTTTCCTGTCCCCTGGAACCAGCAGTAATCCCAAAGTTTAAAAAAACAAAACAAAAAACCAAAAGATGTTTCCAGGATTTGCTCAATATCCCATAAGAAGCCAAGTTACCCCAAGCTGAGAACTACTGTCCAGGAGACAGCCACAGAGCTGGTACTCAGGAAATAAAAGTATCACCCCCTCTCCAGTGACCTTTCCTCTCCTCCTCCTCCTTTTCTTTTGCTTCTTCAGAGTAGTGAATCCCCCCTTTTAAAAAAGAAAACAGTGGAACACAGAAAACAGGGGAACGTGCTGTGCCTTCTAGGGATCCTGGGATATATAAGAAACTTCCAGAGACCTAAGGGGCTCAGAGGTTGAGGAATTTAAAAATAAGAACTTCATCTTTTAACAGCCAAGAATCCTGAGATAGTACTATGCTTTGATAAATTTGGAGAAGCAGAAATGTCTGTGTCAACGCCATAGACTTATGACAGAGGGTAAAGGACTTGAAATGAGCAAAATGCATTATTCAGTGCCTGGCAAGCAGGCAAAGCACACCCTAGTCTTACTTGGCTTGGTCCTTTCCTCATAGTCTTCAGGGACTTGAGCCCCAAGATGAATTCCTCTATGTAGCCTTACGAATGCTATATGAGAGCAGAGATATTCAGGCATGGGGTTTCTGAGAGTAACATATTTACTTTTATGCAAGAGGAGAACCAAAGGGACTGTCTTGGATACTTAGTTGAGTGGTGGTAGACAGAGAGCTTAGAGTCCCATCGATGTTTCGTTCTTCATGCATTATAGTCAAGACCAGCCAATTCCAGGTTCACAATGGTAGTGGAATAAGCAAGCATCTGTTTGTTTCAAAGCTTGATTGGTCTCCCAGACACTGAAGGTTTCTCTTTCCTCTTGGCCTCACCAGCCTCCCATCTGACATTAGAGACTTAACTACAGGGAGAAGGTTGTGTGTAAAGCAGGTAAGTTCAGGCAAGACTGAAAGAAAGTAGGACAAAGTCTTTCATCGCTGCAGGCTGCAGGGTTAAAATGATTTCAACCTTTACTTTATGAGCTTGTTTGGGCATTAAATGAAGGGTTTAGAACAGAAGCAACTCAGTACATGGTGCTGTTGTTATCACTGGTCCGTTTTTGGACAGTGTGCTCCAAGGACTGTACCATTTCGCTGAACTGGCACATTCTCAGAAAACAGACTTTTGACAAAGAGAGAGGATCTCAAGGGAAGGAGTTGGGAACCATTTATCCAAAGTCACTCACCCAGGCACAGATCCACCTTTTGAGTTTTGTAAGCTTTCTTAAAGAGTCAGGTTTTTTTTTTTTTTTTTTTTTTTTTTTTTTTTTTTTTTTCTTTTAGCAAAGGCCAGATAATGTGCATCAGGCTCTGGGAACTATTTCACTACTTTGCTACCATTGTTAAATTCTTCACAGTGCTTTCAAAACAACCATGAGGCATCATGTAAATAGACACGACTGTGGTCCATCCAATAAAACTTTGTTGACAAAAACAGTTAACTGGCTCAGTCTGTCAGTGAATTCCTGGTGCCCAGAAGCTGGGCAGATTTTGCCTACTCGCCAGATAGGAAGCCTCTAGAACAACCAAGCTGCTGTGTTGGCAGAGTGGCGGGTGGCAGGAACCCCCGTCTGTGATGGAAAAGCTTTTGTTTGATTTTCCTCTAAGTATGTTTGAATTATTAAGTGCCTGGCTCATTAAGTGAAGGGTGCTGTTATAATTCTGTTGCTGGAGATAAAATTGCTATTTAAATTGGGTTTTGCCAATTTAGCTAATTTACTAAGTGGGCATTGCCATGTCTTAATTATTATCCTTTGATAAGGGATTATTCAAGGAGACAATGCTGTGTGGGTATAGAAAGTCTGCGTGGCCAGGGGAGAGCGCCCCCTAGGAGGTCTGCGCACTCTGGAGAGAGTCAGATCCTGTTTGGGATCACCTGCCAGATGAGGTTTTCCCATGCTGTTTGAGAGGATGTGAAAGGAACTCAATAGTCACTCCAAAGGAGACCTCTGATGACTCTCTCCTCGCCTAGTGACACAAGAGATGACCGCTACTCAACATTAGCTCGCAACTGGCTGTTGCCCTGCCTGGGCACCGGGTTTCTAAAACTAGGTGTGAATCTGCTAATAAAACAGTTCAACTTAAGGTGCCTCATCATCCTCATCTGAACGGTCATTGCATGTGGGGTCAGGATTAGGATGAGCCCAGAGATGGGCCCTAAACTTGCACAGTGCTCCTACGGACCCCACCCCAATTCCTCTGTCCCTGGGCATCTGCACGCACTCCATCCTAGAAGGGCCATTCCGTTTTCAGTAGGCAGTGTGCAGCTCTGTCAGAGTTCCGGGTTCTCAGGAAGTCCCACGCTCCTGCAGATGAGTTCTGCGTGTCGGTGAATTCTATGTGCTCGGTGAAAATGTAAACGCTGTCAATTTGGCTTCTCTTCTTTCTAAAGGCAGACAGGTGTTTGTGTACTGTTTTTCCCACCACTAGGGAACAATTATGGGGCTCTACCAGAGAACACTTGGAAAACTGAAAGACACTCCTGTTACACTGTTTACCTCTACTCCAGTCAAGAGAAACACCCTTGCTAAACTCAAGGCTGTCGACCTGGCCTTTTATTAGTGTGTTTAGAGGCGTGAAACTGGAACCATTTAAGGGCAAAGCTGATGGTGAGCGCTGTTTGCTGTCTGCTCTCCTGAATAAATGTCATTCTTAATTATTATTTATCTGTAGGACTTTTGAGTTATAATGCCTTGTTCTAGTAGGAATGTCTGACTTTTGATGTTTTCAGAGAACCCATTTTTCTCCTGTGAAGCCAGTGTACTGTGCCCAATTTGACAGGTTTTAAGACATCACATAGCTGTTGGAGCTTTAAGCCAAATAGCCCAGTGATGAAGGATGATGTCCCCCTGTGTGCTGTGTTCATCAAACCTCTGTGTGACGGCTGTCCTTCCTCCACAGAGGAGGTAGGGCATGACAAAGTGTGTTCTCCTCCACAGCCTGCTTTAGTGTTCACATCTTCACGTGGAACCCAAGCCTTGCCCCGATCTTTCCAATGTTCAAAGGTAGCCTTAGAAACAGGCTCTCACTCCAGACGCCTGTCCCTTATTGGACATTTAGCATGTCACCTTTTGGTAACTGAACACAAAGGAAAGGACAGGAACTGGAGTGGCCCAGTCTTTAGACTGAATTGAGAAGGAACAGAAGGGAACACAGGAGGCAGTTTCTCTGCACCAAATGGGACTCTAATCATCATGGCTGGTTTTAAAACGTTGATCCCATAATACACAGAAGACTGCATGTGCCATATAGATTCATTGTGAGCTCACAGTCACCAGGAGGCTAGTGTAGGCTGTCCTTATACACTAACTCCCCTCCAGATCCAAATCAAATGGCTTTTAATGGCCAGCGCTCTACACACGCCCTGCCCTGTGGACTTGCTTGAAGCTTAACTGTCCAGGAAACAGACTCCGGCTCCAGCTCTCGATTATTAGTAATCACTCCTTTCCAAGATAATCACTTCCTGTCTAATGACCACGTCAATATGTCAGTAACTAAGGTCCATGGTCTGGATAACCATCTCCCGATCATAATCGCCTTGCAAGCTATTTTCTTCCCAATGATTTTTAATCGGAATCCATAACCAAGTCTAAGGTGGTTGGCTTGGTACCATTTCCTACTTCGTTTGGCTGATTACAGATGATGCCTGTCACACAGGTAATAGAGGGGGAGGTGACCACAGCAGGACTGTGAGCACTGCCTACTGCTGACCCTGGAAGGTTCACACCAGCAACATTTCACATAGGTCACGGTTAAAGATCCGTCTCACTGCCGCTCACCCACATGTTTAATCCCTGCACTTGGGAGGCAGAGACAGGACTGCAGGAAGTTCAACGCTAGCTGTGGCTTAAGAAGCAAGGCTCTGCTCAAAATGTCTCAAAAAGCTGAGACATTTGCAAAAGAGGAAAATAGTAGCCCCCAAACCAGTGAGAACTTAGCACTTGTGATATGACAATCTAAAACTGGCGGTGACCAGACTTAAGGAGGGGGGAGGGTCTTGCCCAAAGATAGACAGCCAGGAAGCAAAGACAGAGACTAGAGCATTCTGTTGGTGGGAGGAGTATGGAGCTGATGCCACTGCATACTGCCCGTGGGTATGTATTTATGTTCCAAACTGGAGTCTGGAAATCCCTCCCATTGAGGAAGATGGGTAATTAAATGCAAATTAGAGAGCTGGGGTTGGCTATGATCTGCCCCAGAGACCAAGATCTCTGCTGGGAGAAGAATGTGAATCAGTTCCGGATGGGGAGGAACTGGGAGTGAGGGGGATGGGCGGGGAGGAGCAGGGTGGGGGCATCTTCCAAGGACAGCACTAGTTCTGACCCCAAGGGTCCTAATTCAATCCCACTTCTCCTGACTGAAGAAAGCAAGCAGCACCACCGTACCCTAGTTCATAGATATTGCCAACACCCACTTGGGACCTGATCCCAAATCCCCGTTTTTTTAAGTTCATAACCCAGAGCACATAAGCACACAGGCGTGCACTGAGCTGTCACACTGGCGACCAACAGGCGCATGACACAGAGGCACAATTGGCATCCTTGTCCCTAGACACTTAAACCCATTGTTAGCCACAGCTTCTTCAGCTGCGTGAAGACAGACATCGCACGAGGCCCCTCAGTACTGAAGGAGGACACCGGGAGTGTGTGGTTCAGAAGGGCTGGATTCTTCCTCTAGTGTACTCTGCGATTACGGCCAGCCTGGACTCCATCCCCTACCTCGTAAATCTGCACGTTGAAGGAATTCCAAGAAGGGAGGGCAAAGGTTGCCAGCTGCCTGGAAGTGGAGAAGATTCTGCCTAACCTCCCAAGTGCTTGAAGGCTGCTGAGCTCTTAGCTCGGTGGGGTGCTTCAGAACAGGGCCAGGGAGGTCTCTTGACTTCCACATGCACTGTTCCTTCCCACAGGGAGAAGGTCAAATCGGGCCAGGAGAGGGAATGAGTTGGACTCATTGTTTCTGAAAGGTGGACAGACGAACGGGCCCCTTCCCTGGGTGCATGCAGTATTACTGTTAACATAAAACAAAGCCCCGTTGTCTTCGGTTTTTCGCTGACTTCTGATATTGACTCAGAATGATGACTAATGTATCTTGCCAAGAGGATTGTCTCCTTGCTGTGTACCAGAACTACCTATGGATGCTGGGCATTATCACAAGCACGCGGAACTACCAGGTGCCAATATTTACACGGCCCCAGAAGGTCTTAATGTACACCCAGGGCTAGGAACTGCCATCCTGCCAGAGGCTGGCTAGCCAGCTATGCTCCAAGTGGAAGAGGCTTCTAGTAAACAGAACCTGGTTTCCATGGCAACGCAGCCTTCAGCTTCTCTCCCTCGCAGGGCACACTCAGATGTAAATTATTGTTTCCTTGCCCTTATCCCCATCCTGTATCTGGTGATAGGGCCAGGATTGAGGGTGTCTCTTGTAATGGCTAGCAGATGGGGCTGAGGTCAGTGATTAAACCTTGCCTGTCGGGATCTTCTCCCAGAACCATTGCTTTACAGAGAACGGTAGACAGACCTGAGTATGCCAAGGAGCTTAGGACTTCACAGAGGGGCCACAGGGAGGCTTTTTAATTGATTGATTGATTGATTGGTTAATTAAAACAGTAGCTACAGTTTGAGGATACAACATTAGTGCTGGGATATTCTAGTACTCCTTTGGGGGTTTGGCACCTGAGAAGTTTATGAGATGCCTTTTAAATAACCAATAAAACCAGTGTTTTTTTAAAAAATGGTTGTGCGTGATTATTTTTATATTTATAAGGAAAGACCAGCATAGATGGAAATGTGCACCTTTATTCTTAGTTGCTCTCAGGAGCTGGAATTGGGGAATTCATGAAAGGCATTTGGTTCTTTTTCCTGTTGGTAAAGACTGATTTGTGTCCTCCAAGGGGCATATGGACAGGAGTTGGTTGATCCATCCTGGCTTTCACCCAGGAGAGAGTCTTGCCCATCACAGATCTAAAACCTCAAGTGTAAGCATCTGTGATCTGTGACACTTTCTTGAACTTCCCGACTCCCGGGGAAGGGGGTGGGTCATTACTGTGTTCCATCTGCAGGTGAATCTCTTTCCTAGTAAGATCCCCGTGTGGCAGCCACCATCTTTCTTCTCCTATTCCACATGACCAGTCTGCCTCTTCACAACTCCCCTTTGGTCTGCCTCAGTCCAAACTTGCAACCTCTTGGATTAGCCCTAATCTAGTACTCACATCCTTCCTTTCTCTCTCTCTCTCTCTCTCTCTCTCTCTCTCTCTCTCACACACACACACACACACACACACACACACACAGGAGATGCTAAGGACAGGAGGCTAACCCGTGGTTCTGATTAGGCATCTGCTGTCTTTTCATTATCCTTATCCTACTTTGTCTCCCACTCATCACTTAGTACCATTGGATGCAGCTACATGTGTTTACTATCTCTGTATCTAGGTCCCCCCTGAAATATGAACATCAGAACCAGGACTCTGGGAGTCAGCGCCATGCATGTTCATAGAGCCTAGAACTACTCTCAGCTTATTGAGCAGTGAATGAGTCAGTCCAGCTGTTTTCTCTAAATCACCATAAACAGAAGAAACAAAGGAAGGGAAAGGGAGGTGGGAAATACTTCAGAAGGGTTCCTTACAGCTTCCCTCCCCTCCTCCTTCCTCCCTCCCTCCTTCTCCCTCCTTCTCTCTATCTCTCCCTCTCCCCCACTCCCCCTCCCCTCCCCCCTCCTCTCTCTCTCCTTCCCTCCCTCCCTTTCTCTTCTCGATTTCTTCTCTCTCTCTCTCTCTCTCTCTCTCTCTCTCTCTCTCTCTCTCTCTCGTGTGTGTGTGTGTGTGTGTGTGTGTGTATGTTCTCTCTCTTGAGTGTGCGTGTCTGTCTCTGTCTCTCTGTCTGTCTCTCTCTCGTGTGTGTATGTGTGTCTGTCTGTCTCTGTCCCTCTTTCTCTTGTGTGTGTGTGTGTGTGTGTGTGTGTGTGTGTTGCCATGGCTACTCCAACAGCCATTGAGTGACTGAAGTAGAACTAAGCCCTTCTTTGATCTTACCCAAGAGCACTTCCCACTAGACCATAAAACAGCCACATCTCATTTAATATGCGAGACAGTTGGTGCACATGGATAAGTGGGAAGGGCTGCTTCAAGGAGGTCTAAGATCAAGTGACCAAGGTGACAAGTGTCAGTTTTCCAAAACAGCATCATCCACAGCAAGCCACCTTGATCTGCTGAGGAATGGTGATACCTAGTGAGGGCAGTGTCAAGCCAAGCCTCTGGGAAGTGACTCTGTGTTTGTGCCCTTCACACTGACCTACCATTAGTGACAAGTTTGTACTCTGATGGCTGTTGTTAATAATACCTTTCCCTGCACACATACTGTTTCTCCTGAACCTCCTCAGGATCTATATTTGTAAGATGGTTTCCTGGGACTGGAGGAGTCTTTCATGATGGATTTATCAGGCTTAGCCCTGATATCAAGGATGTCGGCTGCATTATAAACTTGTCCATGAGCTGAGTTGACCAGGAGGGAATTGAACTCCCTGACTTCCCTGCCAATTTGCCCTGTTTTCTATAGTACAATGTGGCTTCATGGGGACCTGTCAGGACAGGCTGAATGGAGATGTGTTCATGCTTCATGTACATCTTCCTTACTTGATTCCACTTTGCTAGCTGCTCCTTGTATGGCTAATTTGTAGGGAGCAAAGAGGAAAAAGAAACGCCAGGCCAAGGAAAAATGGGGGACACGAGGAAAGCTACCAGGAGATGGTACTTAACACGCCAGGCACTGAGCACAAGGTTAAAGTCACGGGTCGAAGAGAAAGAAACAACCCCTCTCGAAATTAATAATTCAAGGCAAAAATCATCACAAGATTTAATTGTCCTCTGTCAGCCATGGCTCATCTTTGACTTCCATTACTTTGCACAAATTGACTTGGCTGCATTTCCCAGGCAGCACATCCATTCTTAGAGGACTTTCCTGTTATCTATAGCCTGTTAATAGGTTCATCCTTCACCTCCCTGAGTAAGTCTAGGCAGCTGTTACTCATTTGGAGTGACTGAAGCACTCATTGGCTAGGAAAAGAGAAATCGCCCAAAATGAAATGTCACATGTTACCCTAAGCGGCTTTGAGGCTCCTGGAGGCTCAGACAGGCAATGCCAGTTCATGGGGAGTGGATCAGAGCTGGTGTTGCTTCTAAAATCCTGTGTTGGTAACCATCCGTACTTGGCTATTTAAATCTGAATGAATTATCTGTACAAAACTAAGTTCTCTCTCTCCTCATTGTCACCTAATTTCAAATAGCACATTGGTAGCATAAAATGAGATTCCCTATGACCATGAAGTAGTCTTTTAGACAACCCTAGGCAAGAGCTTCTGCATTCAAATTAGGACAGCTTCTTACTTCCCCATCTCCTCCCATGAAAAGATGAGCAGAGGGATCTGCACACAGTGTAGCCTTGTGGAAAACTCAGATGTGAAGAGTCAAGAGCTTTGTCAGTATCTAGTCATTCATACTTGGGATGATCTTGTGGGTATCAACAGGGCAAGTAAGGAAGACCGTTTGTCATATGGTCAAAGAAGGATGACAGAGAAAAGACAAGATACTTGGGTACTTGGAGTCTGGCTCATGAATGTGGTGTGATTTGAACTCAAGACCAAAGACCATCTTTATCCTCAAAGTCCCTCACTGTGATTGGAAGTTTTCAAACAGCTGGTACAAGTTTAAAACTTCATTCTCCTGGGCCAGAGGTGACTCAGGTTGACATCAAGTATTCTATCTGCTCTACTCAGGGCACAGAGATAAAATGGGGACACTTTGACAGTCATCATCTTGCAAGATTGGTCCTTTGGCCTGTTTCTAGATCAACCTCAGCATAATTAATAGTGCTGTTATCTGCTGATTATTCCACAATTTGTGCAGGACTACAAGTACCGAGGGCACAGAACGAGCTTCGTGTGCGCAATTAATAATTTTTAGCACTCCGTAATTACATGTATGGTATTTAACCTAATAACATTAGATGTACATTATCGGACTCTAGTTGCTGTTTCCTTCCAGCCACCCACTCTTGGATAGCTGTTCTCAATAATGTAGACAGAATGCACTTATATATCACGTTGGTTTGTTTTTAGATTTCTCATACTCCTGATGAGGATGGATATATCCGGACCTCTATGCCTATGTGTCCTTTGCACTGGCCCACTGCTTATAGCTTGTCATTCCATGATTTTTGTTAGCAATTCCTGCCCGTTCTCAAGATCCTCTCTGCAATGTACCTGCATGTGTAAGAGTTTATATATATATGCTTCTTTCAAAACTTCTCTTGCTAAGCCATGATGCTATTCCTCCACTGTATCCTGACCTCTTTGTGGTAGACCATGCTTCACATCACTCACTGACTTGGTTCTTCTGCCTAGAAACATTTTTCATCTATCTCGCATGTATCTGTAGAATGATGAGAAGGATAACCTAGGACTCCACTGGAACTAAAGCTGTGAAGCTCAGGTTGCATGAGATTAGTGGGATGTTCTGGTGTGAGAGACTGGGTAGGGCTCATCATGCTCATGAAAGGCATGTGGCTCTGAGATTTCCTACATCCTTTTAAACCCAAGGAGATACCCACCTGCTACACCATCTTATCACCTGTCCCGTGCATGTTTTCTCTCTGAGTTTTACTGTTCACATAGGACTGTTCTTTTGCAATTACCTTTGCTTTCTTTCCATCTTAATCCATATGTTCTATATGTCACCAAGTTCTATCAATGCTATGGGACACTGTACTGTTTGTTATTGTTGTTTTGGTTTTGTTTTGTTTTTCCAATAACTTGGACAAAAGCAAATGTTTTCTAGGGAAAGGAGATCTCAATTGAAAAAAAAAAATGCCTCCATCAGATTAGATTGTAGGTAAGACTATGAGGCAGTTTTTTAAATTAATGATTGATGTAAATAGGCCTAGCCCACTGTGGGAGGTGCCACCCCTAGGCAAGTGGGCCTGGGTTGTATAAAAAAGTAAACTGAGCAAGCCATGGAGAGCCACAATCTCTACTTCAGTTTTGTACTGGCTGGTTTTCTGTCAACTTGACACAAGCTGGTGTTATCACAGAGAAATGCTTCCATGAGATCCAGCTGGAAGGCATTTTCTCAACTAGTGATCAAGGGGGGAGGGCCCAGCACATGCTGGGTGACGCCATCCCTGGTCTGGTAGACCTGGGTTCTATAAGAAATCAGGCTGAGCAAGCCAGGGGAAGCAAGCCAGTAAGTGACATCCCTCCATGGTCTCTGCATCAGCTCCTGCTTCCTGACCTGCTTGAGTTCCAGTCCTGACTTCCTCTGGTGATGAACAGTGATATGGAAGTGTGAGCTGAATAAACCCATTCCTCCCCAACTTGCTTCTTGGTCATGGTGGTTTGTGCAGAAATAGAAACCCTGACTAGGACAAGTTTGCACGTCCAGGCTCCTGCCTTGAGCTTCTGTCCTGACATTACTCAGTGATATCTAGATTCCATCAGGATGGCTGGAATGTTTTGACATAGCAGCACAAACCTAACTAGGACACACGTCTGTTGGACTGACTTCTCGATGGTGACTTGGACAGAAATCTCCAGTGTCTATCTCAGAACCAGCAGTCTCAACATCACCTGGCAACTTGCTAGGGGTGTGCCTTCCCAGGCCCTTGAAAACTATGAGGATGGTGACCAGAAATCCATAGTTAGTGAGACCTCCAGGTGATGCTAGTTCATCAAGTCTGGGAACTAGTGTCTTGCAGTTCAGGGACTCGGATGGCAGCTGCTTCCTGCCAGTCTTGCTCTCTTCAGCCAGTGGCCTGCCTCAGAACCCGGAAAGGACCACGCCCAAAGTCCTCCACCTAGAGTGTTCTATTGCTTGTTGGCCTCCTTCTCACTATTCACAAGACAAGCCCCTTTTCAGCCTTTAATTCCTAACACAAATGACAGTGGGCTTATGTCTGGCCACTCCACCTGAGGTCGCCTGCCATATTCTTGCCTTGAGTTTTGCAATATGTCTGTCTACTGGAGGTTTCGAACTCATAGTGACAACATTGTTCATCATATTTACTCTTTAAAACAAAATTACAGGTCCATCTCCCATGATTTGCAGGGTCATAAGTAGATCTCTTTTATTTCAACACCATCATTTTTTGATTGGATCACTGGAATGAACAAATAAAATTAAAGTCTACTGACTTTTTTTTCCCCAAATTTTCTGCATCATTTAATTTCTCATCTCCTTAATCAATATCTTCCAGAAATATGTTCCAGTTCTCCCATTATGATAATTTTTCATTTTTGTCCTATGATTGTGTCCTTTTTCCTCTGTGTTAATTTGAAGCTTTGTTTTTAGATGCATTAAAACTGAATATCATTTTCAACTGTTTGCTCAGTACCTAAAAAAATAAAGAGTTCTAGCCCCACTGTCTTGTTTACCCTTCAGCTTACACTGCAGAGGCTGAGACTCAGCAAAAGCTCAACCATTAGGCAGCTATAGACTGAGCATCTCCACCTTATATTTGATTCTGTTTGCCTAACTACAAACTTTGATGTCACCGAGTCTTTTCGAGCTCTAGTAATGGTGAGACCAGTGATGTATGATATGCCTGTTTGCGCAACTTCTCCCAAGCTCCTGCTTCAGCCGGTTTTGGAGCCATGTTACTGCTTCATTGTACAGCATGCGTGATGGCCAGAGTCATCCACCTCAGCCCCCTTTCATCAATACAACCTTTGGTCACAGCCACCAGCACTCACAGCAGGCACAGGCTGTCTATGCTCACTCGGGGAGTGTGTATCAGGGGCCAGCTCTTTAGCTGTGATAAAAGGTAAAGAATTAGAGGCTCCTTTGCAGCCATCTTTCAAAAAAGACCGATGCCTTTAGATTTAAATAACAGTGTTTCTTCAATAGTAAGGAAGAGTGTGGGGGCTGGTCTGCCTGAGACAGAACAGCTGAGTGGTTTCCCTATGTTGGCAGTGGGTCTGGAGTTGAGGTCTTAGACCCTTTGGCTTCCCTTTGCCGGTATGGGAGGAGGGGGAGGAGACAGAGAGACAGAGACAGACAGACAGACAGACAGAGACAGTGACAGAGCTTCACTTTTCTATTTTCATGCCTAAGTTAAGAGGTTCAGCGATTAGAGCAAATACCACACAGTTATGCCAAGTAGGCATGTTGTAAGCTGTAAGCTTCTGGTCACATGGTAATGTTCACGGGAGGTGAGGCTAACACCGCACCTTCAGGAAATGTATCCACATCTCTAGGGAGATGCAAGGCATAATATGGGCCTGGTGGCAGGCAGGGTCTTCTCAGGAGCCATCTGATCAGAAGACCCAAAACTATTAAAGTCTATAACAGTGGGATAACAGCTAATAGACAACACAGGTTGGGCACTCCTCGTATGAAATAACCAGAGTATTTTTAATTTTTCTAGATACCAGACTCTTTTCACGTACATAGTAAGATATCTTGGAGATGTTTTTGAGTTTAAACACAAAATTCACTGATGGCTCATAGATACCTGACCTCCATATCCCAAATGCAAATTTATAGTTGTATCTTTTGTTTTTGTTTTTTTTTAAACCAGTGTTTTGCCGCTGTCGTTTTCCATTTAACTTTTCCTATGAACTTGGTGTCAAACGTCTCTAATCTTGGAGATTTGGGGCTTGCGTGGATTTGGGATGCTCAACCTGTATATCTGAATAGCTTATTTTTGCCCGAAGCCTCAGAAGACACTTTAAAATTTTAACTCCAAGGATTCCTCCTAGCATACCCCAGGATGTCCTAGATATCACTTACTGGTTATGTCCCATCTGACAGTTCTATCTGAGGAGCCATGGGGACAGAGCCATGTACACAGCAGGTGTCATGGAGATACAACATGTATACAGCAGGTGTCATATAATGTATTCTGCAGGGGACAAGCTTGCACTGCAGAGGTTCTCCAAGTGTCCCAGCTAGTCAGCACTGACCTGGTATCCAAAGGGCACATGCCTTGTGCTCTACCTGTCTCTGGTCTTTTCATAGCCCCCAGAGTCAGGTGTGACCGGCTCCATCTTTATGTGCAAATGAAATTGAAACCAGACATGCCACCTCCTGGAAGGTCCAGTGTTCCTGCCTTACTATGAACACCTTTAGACCTCACCTACAAAAGAATGCGTAGACAGGGGGAGGAGGAGGAAAGAAGGCAGAGCCTGGGCAAGCTGAAGGTCAGTCTACTGTGGCAGATACTAAGTGACCCGGGTAAATGGGCTCAAATGAAACAGCATGGTTTCCCAGGATAACAGAGTCCCTGGGGGGACTGGAAAGGAGTGGCCAGGCCAGGACAGAGACCATAGAGTTTAGCTCTAGGGTTTTCAACGAAAGTCATTGCCATTGAAGTCTCTGACTTAAGAATGCAACTTGTCCTTTGACAGTGAATTCCTACCCTGGCCCAGGCCCATCAGGGTGTCAGGCAGAGCTCTTTAAGCTGATGAAAAGAAGGCAAAGGGGACTGGGAAATATGGTTTCGTTTAATTATTCAGTCCTCTCGGATCTGCTGTGGGGCGGAAAAGGAGACCTCATTTTTTAAACAGGATGGAGATGCGAAATAGGAAGTCACAGGCACTTCAGATGAACTCCAGTGTGATTGAACCAGGGCCTAAACTGCTCTCTTGAAAGCAGCTGAGAGACCAAGAGTCTCCTCCGATGAACTGAGAGGCACCAGCCAGACTTGAAGGGTCCTGAGGGGGGAACACATAGGGGACGGAGAATCTGGGAGTGAATCATCAGGCTGTGGGAATGACCGCAAAGGTGTGAGGAAGGGTAGGCCAGGAAGACTGTGCTGGGACTTAAGACCTCCATCAAAACCTGGTCCAGTCTCAGTCACTCCCACCTCAGGGGCCAGATTAGTGTGTTTTCTGAGGAAGTCACTCAGTGCCTACTAATCTGATGACTGCACCCTGCTGGGAACAGGTAGGGGGCAAAATCAGTGCAGTCCAGCAGGAGGAAGAGGACTCTGGAGACCACAAAGGGGCAACAAATGACCAAATCCTTCGCAAACATGAGGGCTTCAAACCTCAGTCTGCTCTCCCTTGCCAAGCTCAGTGCTTCTGCTTGCAAATGCGGAGAATTCTCAAAGGAATGGGCAGATTGCTTAGCCCACAAAATATCCCTTACTAGCTGTCATTGTTTCTGGCAAAGGGCAACAAGGAAAAAACCACCACTACCAAACACACCCCCTAAAAATCAAAACCCACCTTCTAGCCAACCTCCAAGCACACAGGCTGCAAAACATTCATACAAATAATTCACATTCTTCGCATGTTTTTCTCATTAAGTATGTGCATATCCATCATGCTACCCCAGCGCTCCTGACCTCCACTTATCATAGGGGAAAGAATGACTCATGAACCTGCAGAGCTGTGTCCAGGGTCACAAAAGTAATGACTGTGAAAATGCATGACACTGAGTTTCAGGTGGAACGTTCTCTGTTGCGAGAGCCTCTGTGTGTGTGTGTGTGTGTGTGTGTCAGTGTGTGTGTGTCAGTGTGTGTGTGTGTGTCAGTGTGTGTGTGTGTCAGTGTGTGTGTGTGTGTGTCAGTGTGTGTGTGTGTCAGTGTGTGTGTGTGTCAGTGTGTGTGTGTGTCAGTGTGTGTGTGTCAGTGTGTATGTGTGTGTCAGTGTGTCAGTGTGTGTGTGTGTGTCAGTGTGTGTGTGTGTGTGTGTCAGTGTGTGTGTGTGTGTGTCAGTGTGTGTGTGTGTGTGTCAGTGTGTGTGTGTGTCAGTGTGTCAGTGTGTGTGTGTGTATGTGTGTGTGTGTGTGTCAGTGTGTGTGTGTGCGTGTGTGTGTGTGTGTGTGTGTGTGTCAGTGTGTGTGTGTGTCAGTGTGTGTGTGTGTGTGTGTCAGTGTGTGTGTGTGTGTGTCAGTGTGTGTGTGTGTGTGTGTCAGTGTGTGTGTGTGTCAGAGTGTGTGTGTGTGTCAGTGTGTGTGTCAATGTGTGTATGTGTGTCTGTGAGAGAGAAACATTTTGTGTGGTTGTCCTTTGTTGTTATGAAAATGACACCCAGATGCTATAGGAAAATTAGAAAATATGTAAGGGCAGATGACAGAACAGTGGAAAGGGGAGAGAGGGAGAGAAAATGGGAAGAGAGAGGAGAAGAAGAGAAAGAGAAAGAAGGTGGGGGGGCACACTTGGCCTAATCTCTAGAGAATGAGACAGCGTAGTGTAAGATAAAGGAGAAAGGGATACTAGGCTGAGATCTGGCTCTAGTTCTTCTGTGGATTAGCTGTGCAACCATACACAAATCACCTAACCTCTCTGAATCCTATAAACCTATAGAACAAAGTTACTCTGCTAGCCTAGGAAGAAAATACAGGCAGGGCTCTATAACCTGGATTCCATGGCTCCTGGGTTTGTTTCCCTTGTGCTGCTGTTATAAACACAGTGGGCGAGACCTACCCTGTGGATAAAAGGACTTACTAGTCAATGTGCTAGGCAAGGCAGGCTGACTAAATGGACCAGTCCTGGTGTCTCTGTTGAGTCCATTTTCTTATCCACTTACTAACACTCCTTCCTGATATTCCTGATGAATAGGACCGTAACTCTAAGATATGTGAGTTGGGGCTGTGTTCTCTGAGCCTCTAATTCCGCATGTGTGAATCAGGTGGGCTTGCTCCCTGGACCCTCTGGCAGTGAAGACAAGCTAATGGAATTGTTTCTAGAAAAGCACCTCCCAGAGCCGCACCCAGGCTTCACGGGTTCGGAGGAAATGACATTGTTGCGTGTTATGTTAACGCTGTCTTTCCAAAGAGGAATGATATTAAAGCCAAAGAGAGGAGGTGAACAGAGCACCGGGTCATTGGAGTTGAGGCAAATCTCTAATACAACACCTGCCCACATGTTATACACATGGATGCTTTGAGCCACACCCCCCACCCATGGCCTGCTGGGATATGGCTGCCTCCCTCCATACTCAACTGGCTTTTATAGTATTACTGTGTATGAGTGTGTTCCTTCCAACATCAGGACAGAGTGCTATTCACTGGAGAAACACACAGGTTCTGTTAAGATCTTCTGGGGAATGATTGCTGGATACAATGCTGACAGCCTGCTCTGAACTAGCCGGCTCTAATCCCTAAGTAGGGAATCATTTCTGTGAAGTCCCCAGATACGATCCTGTGCCTGTGATGGGCTTGTCCAGAGCACTTCCGCTCCACAGCTATGGAAGGACTCTTTGATGCCGTGAGATTGTGAAAATCTTGGGTTAAGCAAAGCCACAGAGCTGTCGTTACTTGAGGCAGGTATTCCTGAATCTTCCAGGCATATGGCAAGTTCCTGAAAAGTGGAGCCACTCGGTCTTCTGGGTAGCCTTATGTTGCCAAGACAAAAACAAAGAGCATATTTTCTGTGGTAAGATAAGCCAATCAGAGAAACTTAAGGGAGAAAGAACTTGTTCTGACCCACAATTACAGGTATTTGTAATTGTCTGTCTGGCATGGCAGGAAAATTGAGGCAGTAGGAGCCGGACGTGGCTAACTATAATACGTCCACAATCGGAAGGCCGGCAGCAAGGAAAGTTTGCTGCTGCCTAAGTCCCTTTCTCCACTCACTTAAACTAGAATCTCAGCCAGTGAGTGGTACCACCCACAACGGGTCTGAATAACTTCCCACCTGAGGTGGTTTGAATACAAGTGGCCCATAGACTCATGTGTTTAAATACTTGGCCCATAGGGAGAGGCATTATTAAGAGGTATGGCCTTGTTGGAGCAGGTTGGCCTTGTTGTTGTGAGGGGGGCAGACTTTGAGGTCTCATATGCTCAAGCTTCATCCAGTGTGCCCCACAGTCTTTACTCCTGGTGCCTGCAGATCATGATATATAACTTTCAGTACCTTCCCCAGCACCAGGTCTGCCTGGATGCTGCCATGCTTCCCGCCATGATGATAATGGGCTGAACCTCTGAAACTGTGAGCCAGCCCCAGTTAAATGTTGGCCTTTATAAGAGTTGTCTTGGTCACGATGTCTTTTCGAAGCAATAGAAACTAACTAAGATACCACCTCAATTAATATATTTGAGATAACCCCAAGGACATGCCCAGAGGCATATCTCTCTCACAGGCATACACCAGAGGATTCTAGATTTGGTCAAGTTGACAATGAACACTAAACTCTCTCTCTCTCTCTCTCTCTCTCTCTCTCTCTCTCTCTCTCTCTCTCTCTCTCTCTCTCTCTCACACACACATACACACACACACACACACACACACACACACACACATACACGCATACACAATGGAATAAAATATTATTTGCTGATTCTCATTAGGAAATGATCTTCAGTGTTCTAATGCAAAACTTTCAAAATGGGACCTGGAGAAACGGCTCAGCAGTGAAGAGAGCATCGTGTTCTTACAGAGGACCCTTGAAAGAGAAGGACCATGGGGGCTCTTCTTTAAAAGAAAGAATTAAGATATAAACAGTTTAGAAGAACGAATCATATTCTCTAATGACAATTGGGAAGTGCCTATAAATGAGCAAAAGCCTTAAAGAAATAGATCTTAGTTCACTTAAGGGATCATGGAGCTACAGAACTCGACAATCAGACGTGCCAGTCTCTAGCAGGGCTTCCTGCTCCCAGACTTGGAGGAGTTCTGGGAGGTCAACAGGCCTTGCTCATACATCTCCATAACTTCAGCCATTCAGCTCGCTGGCTTTCCCGGAAGTCCAAAGGAAGAGCCAAGTCCTAGCCATAAATAAAGTCTGTGCAGAGACAGGATGCAGCAGAGCTGATGTGCTCTTGAGGTACCTGTCCATCACCTGCCACCAGGGCCCAGGAATCACCTTCATGACATCAGTGGACTTCTTCCACTGAGTGACAACTGTGACCTCCTACTAAGCCCCTTGGTTACCCAGGAAGTGATGTGTGACCCCGTGAGTGCTGTGAATGGTGACATCTGAGGCTAACATTTGTCTTTCATGGATGAGATCCAGTCAGAAAACTATTGAGCCAGGTTTTAAAAAAAAAAAAAAAAAAAGTAGTGAGAAGCACTTTATAAACTTAGCTCAACCCACCCAGTTTCTGGGATTCTATTAAAAACTCCTCTGAGAAAGTGCTTTTTCTCCCCTTTGGCGTCTCTGAGATCAAAGTATGCAAATGAGTGCCCACACAGCTAATGGCATGTAATTACCCATGCATAATATTATATTTGATTGTATTACATTTTATTTTTTACAGTCATAATAATTGCATAACCTCTACAATTGTAGCAGCAATGCGACAAGGCAAGGCTCCCAAGGCAGTGTGCCTAAGTTCAAACCCAGCTCTCTCCTCCCTTGCTGGGCAGCTATGTCTCAAGACACTGAAAAGTGCACACAGACTCCAGCTCAGAAAGTGGCATTAGGAACTAAATGACCTCATTCCTACAAAGTGCTGGGTTCAAAATTCAATGGCATTGATACTGATTGCTGGTAAAGTCTGTGTTAATGGTCGCCAGAAAGTGTAATTGTTTGGGTGTAAATGAAGGAAAATTAGGAAGGCAAACAATCAAACAAACGGCAAGAACACTCTATACACACCAATCTTCTGGTTAGCTTCTACCTTAAGGGCACCATCAAATTGAACTCCAGGTTCTCACCTGTTAGCTTGCAGATACTCCAGGGAGGAGTAATGTTTTAGTTGCTTCTAGCTGCCTGCCCATTACAGAATCCAGGAGCACTCATAAAGTGGCTGGGGAGGGAAGGCCCTGAGCACTGTTCATCTGAGAGGTAGGACATTCACACAAACTAAGGCAAGTGACCTTCTGACAAGTGTCATACCTACACCAGGAAACATCCGTTCACCATATCTGCCACCCTATCGACCCACTATTGACGTAAAATTCTAATTATCACATCAGGCGAACATATGGTGGTAATAGAAGGCAGACTCCAAAGAAGTCAGGGGGCCGCCAGCCTGGGGTCTGTAGCTGCATGTCGAGCCTCGGGGAAGGCTCCGCGGTGTGGCTGTTACTTTTTACTTTGTGATTCAGAAGAAGTAAAATTTGATGAGCATGGTTCCGTTTGGTGTCCGGCCACTTATGTTCATGGAGTTAAGGCGACTTCATAACTCCATGTAGCCCTTGCCCGGAGAGCCCATGAAACAGGAGGCAGGAGTTAGGGCAGTGTGCAGATGATGTCATGACTCTTAGAAATGGCTAGAGTTCGCAGGACTCCTGTTCTCCTGACACAAAACCAGGAGTTGAAAGACACAGCCTCCGGATCACACTGCTCTGCATTTCAAATTGTATTCGAAAGCAGCAATAGGTTCCTTGAGACGCATGAGATTAGAATGTTCTTGGGACCAAGCAGAACTCAGGCAGGCAACGGTATCAAATCCCAGGCCCCCTCCCCTACGCCAGTCAACTCTCCTCAGGCCTATGGCAAATGTTTTTATTTTCCTATCGTATACACAGAGATGTAATTGTAAAACACGCTTTAAGTTGGTTTTCCTCTTCCAGGGCATTTGGGGGAGTGCATACTGTTCGTTTGCAAGGTGAGGCACCCCAGAGTGGCTCCCTGGGTACCCCAAGGCTTCTTGTAAGCCTTACTGCAGGGCGGTCTCCGAGCATATGTGGGGGCATTTACCTAGCAGGGAAATTCTATTCATCACTGGGCTCAATATGGAGTTTAGTTTAGCATCCAGCCAAGAACACCTATGTGAAATGGTTAATTATACAGCACGAAAGGTAGAAGAAATAAGACTTCCCCAGAAAAAGTATGTGGTCTCCCTGGGTAAGGAGCTATACATAGAGCTCTGGAATTAAAAAAAAAAAAAAAGTCATTGAAACCGATTAATGCTGTCCAAAGCAAATGGAATGTGATGTTTTAAAGCTTTCAAATGCTCCTAAGGTTTGAAGTAAGGATAGGCATATCACAAGTTTATGCTAATCCTCAGATAGCAGTTAAATGCCTTGCCTTGCTGAAAGGCAAGCCTTCTTTCACTGGGAGCACACATTAGCTGGGAGCCCCTTTCAGCCCTGGTTAGCAATCCTTTGTAAGTCCCTCTCCTTTGAAATGCAGTGGCCCTCCCTCTTAAATGCTCTGGTTCAGGCTTCCAGAATAGAGAGCTGGCGGAGAGGGGCCAATCTGCTTCTACAGAGTAAACCCTCCCTAATTCTCAGACCCACCTCTCAAGTGCAAGGTCATCGGTTTTTCTACACACGGCCAGAAAAGGTTCTTTATGAGGGCGGTATTGAGCCTTTTGCCGCCTTCGATTACTTTCCCTACGGATACCACCCCTTGGCATCTCTTTTTTTAAGCGTATCTGCTTCCTTTGGGACTCTACAGAGTTTTACAGTCATGGAAACCCAGCAAGCCATTCGTTAAGCAATCTTCAACAAACATCCGGTTTTCATTCGGCCTGCAAGTCTCCCGACTAGAAAACAAAGCTGGTCAGCAAAACCTCACCTATGCAAGGAACTTTCCTTGCACACAAAGGCAGCGTGGAAACTGTATAGTCACCACCGTCCCGTCCCGGTGCTACCTAACAGTCCCAGGAATTACAGGGCACCAGAACTTAAACTTGGCACCACAAGAAACTCTAGAAACTCTGCCCTGACTAAGGGAAAAGTCAGTGTTGGTATCAATAGCCCAAAGGCTGGATTTTAGCCCAAAGAATTCCCAGTTGACAGCTTGGTTTTGTGGCAGTTTCTCTAGTCTGTGTCTCTATTTGTTTCTTTTGTGCCTTTGTTTCTTCTTGTCATCTAGCAGTTCATTGGTGTATAGTATACCCCTTGTATACTTGTGTGCAGGTAGAGGACCTCAGGTGGGGGTCTACCTGTGGGTCTCAGCCATCAGACTTGGGTTATTGGCCTTTGCAAGCCCATCCCTGGTGTTTAGCGGCAGGTAGTAAGGCAGCAACACGAATGCCCATCTTTTGCCTCAGCCTCAGAGTGGGCTAGTGTATCTGCAATGAATGAACCCAGTCTTCGATTTAGAGCAGTGAATATAGAAATCATTTGCATTTCCTTTATGAAGTATTAAGTATATGGGTTCCAGAGACCTCTACCTGCTTTTGAATCTGGACTCCCTTACTGGTTGTATGGCCTGGACACCTATCACACTTCCAAGCCTCAATTTTCCTTACCTGAAAATGGAGATGACAATTGGTAACATTTATGAAATTCTGCAAAGACGTCTAGATCACTCTAAGTGGCTCACTGTTTGCCTAATTCCCGGCACATAAAAGAGGGTGAGTTGTCTGTGAGCTGCTGCTTATAAAACGAGTCGAGTTTTGAGGATACCTAGTCAGCTCCATATGATAATCACTGTGTGCCAGATACGGGTCTGAAAACTTTAAATACATGAAGTAGTTTGAATGACGAACAGTTTCATAGCCACTATCTCATTCTCACAGACGAGGGAACGGAGAGGGACACAGAAAGGTTGCCTGATGCCAGATAACAGCAGGGCCAGGACTCCAACCTGAGCTCTCGAGGCCATGCCCCCCACTCTACTTGGCTGCCCTACGCTCATTCTCTGAGTCTCCTCATGACGAGGATATGAGGGAGAGCAGTGTACCACAAGCAGAGGCAGTGACACGAAGGTCCCCGTGGAGTGGCTGGCTCCTCAGCTCCACAGAGGTACAGACCTGGGTCAGGCACAAACAGGCTCTTATCCAACAACCACACTTAGCATTCCCTAGCAGCCAGGGAGCAAGCAGCATGTTGTAATGGATTATCTGTGAATCCTATACTCTGAGGACTCTATTTTCAGAAAGTAAGCTGTTTATGCTTCAGGCCGGCAGAGTAGAACATGAAGGCAGGAACACCTCAGCTCCATCTTGGATTCTCATGTTGCCCAGGTAACCTCTGCTCTGCCCCGTGAGCTGCCTGCCAGCTTGTGTTTGACCGTAAATATGAGGAGATAAGAAATAGAGAACCAAGGGGCCTCTTCTCTCCTGTATTGCTGATCTAGTGTGACCAGTTTAATTTGACAGAATTCAGCATAAAAAAAAAATGTTTTTAAAGATAGGATTTACTTTGATACTTTCAAAACCAAATTGTGTCTTTAATCAGATTGGCTATGGAGAGCAACTTCTGCATTGCCGAGTTCACACTTGGATTTCTTGTCATCTATTTCCCATCTCACATTTAAGGCTTTATCTAGTCCTCCGTGTGGGCTCTTCCATGGGACACTTTGCTCAACTGGCTTCTTACAGCTGAAGTAAGTGCAGTGGCAGTTCCTCTTGAATATGGAAGGATTCATATTTCTGTCCTTCATATTTCTCAGCATAATTAGACAAATTTAGAAATGAGATTTTAAAAAATCACTAAAACATTTGAGGGAATATATCAGTTATGTGACCTTTGTTAAACAGGTGACTCGGTTCACTGAGGCCTCAATCTAACAAATGGAAAGTGAGCCTTGGGGGGTCTAAGTTAGTGATATAAGTAATTTAGAAAGCGGTCCAAAAATTACTAACTGCTATTCCTGTTACTTCTGCTGGTGATCTTTTTTAAGATTTATTTTTATCCATATGTTTATCTGTATAAATGAATGCCGCATGGGTGCAGGTATTATAGATCCTAGAGGAGTTAACTAAATTTTTGGGGAGGGGTGCAGCTAGAGTTACAGGCAGTTGCCAACTTCCTAATGTGGGTGCTGGGATCTAAACTCTGGAGGAGCAGAAATTGCCCCTAACCACTGGGCAATCTCTTCAGGCTTGTTGCTGACCATCAGTCAAGACTTTCAAGCTACTGCAAATCAAATGTAACGATACTACTTAAGTTTTAGAGGAACATGGTTTGAAGGCAGAATCCACTGGAAAATCAAAGTTAGTTTTCAGGGGAGATGCTTAAAAAAAAAAAAAAAAAAAAAAACATTCTTAGAGTAATATAAGGCTTGCTTTGGAAAACTGGTATCCTACAGATATAAAACACCCACATTCTTTGGGGTTTCTGTGAAGCAAGAACACCCCTGTTCACTTAGTTGGAAGCTCCCATGGAAGGTGTAACCTTGCCAGTCCAGGCATCTATCCAAGTCACCTACCAAACTGCTGTGTGGTGAGTCTTGACTTTTGAGTTTCCCCAGCTTAATTACTGGTAGAAATAGCCAAGACCCTGCCTCATTCATCAGCTTGGCAGCTAGAACTAAGGATTAAGAGATAATGTTCTCGTAGCCTCTTCATGGGCACGCAGCATGTTCTTAAACAGGATCAGCACTGTATTTGTTATAATACCTAAGCACACAATCTCTCCTTGTTTAAAAAAAATGGAGAAAATAGGACAAAAGGATCATTGTCTAGACCTACTTTGGCTCTAGGTAGAGGCTGTATTAAGATTACAATGACCCCCCTCCTCCACCCCGAACTTAACAGTTGGGTGTGAACCAGTTTTGTTCATAAGCTTCTTGCTTGTAGGAAACCCAAACCCTACAAATGGTCAGGAATATCATAGGGCATGTCAAGGTGTTCATTTGTTTGTTGTATTGCAACATTTCCAGGGCTCCTCTTGAGTCACATATTTGAGTACCATCCTCCAAAGATCGGACTGAATATAGACCCAAACAGCTCTCCACTGTCAGCGACTTTCCTTGGCAATGAGTTCGCTCAACTCCCAGGGTGTTGTTGGGGGAAGCCGAGGGCAGGCAAATTGTAAACAGGTTCTGCAGAGCCTCCCTGTAGTCCTGGCCATACATCAGGCTGATAAATAAGACTCCCGGCAGAGTGGAGTTTCAACCAAACAATTTTGTGTACAAAGAGAAAGGTTATCCCTCCTCCTGGGATGGGGAGAACTAAACTGCTTGCATCAGGAGATGCAGAGCTCTATAAACTTCAATAGCCATCCCTGCTCTCCTGGTTCACTAATGAAACTGAAAGTGTAGTTGTCTCTAAATGTCTGTGCCTGGAGTTATGACCTGTTTCAAATGACAGGGGACTGAAGACAACATTTTAATGGTCATGAATGCATTTAGAAAGACGTCTTGGTGTCTAATGAGAGTGAAGAAGGCACCGCAATTGAGGAACAATTTACTACTGAGAAATCAATTTGAAAATTCTATACAAGATTATCACCCATTAAATTGTCTTTCTTCAAAACTGCAGTCCCTAAAATGGTACTTCTGGACAAAGAATTTTACAAACAATAAATGCTAATTAAGTAATCTATTCAAATGGTTGATTGAAAGAATAAAGAAGTATCCCCTGGGGGAAAAACCCCTTCAGCTGTTTCTACTTCCGGCCCTCTTTTCTTTTCTTTTCTTTTTTTTTTTTTTTAAAAAGGAACAACAACAAAAAAAAAAAAAAACTGGTGGGTATTAGGCAACAGGCTGGAACACTCCAACAATCAACCATCTTTGTACTTCATGGATACAACACAGTGTGAATGGAAGAAGACACACACTTGTGCGCGCACACACACACATACTACCACACACATGTACCTGTACATACACACATATGCTAACATCCTCCCACACACAATGCATTCAAACATGTATATATTCTAACACGTACATTCCATCACACAAATATTCTAACACACACATTTGCACATTTTAACACACTCTAGCACACACAGTCGTGTATATATTCTATCATACACATATACACATACACATTCTAGCACATTAACTTTTTAACACACACATGAACACACATGTGTACGCGAGTGTGCGCGCACACACACACACACACACATTCTACCACACAGAGTCACAGTTCTGTTTTAGATGGAATAAGAGTCAGCAGTGGAATTCTTTGCTGCAATAGTTAATGCAGAGGGTGACGCTGGTGAATCCAGAAGACCCTAAGAGAACACACACATGGATACAGACACGCCCCTAATACTAGGGAGTACTCGTGTAGGTGCGGCTAAAGTTATTTAAGACTTGTGCTGTGCAGAGTAGAGCAACAATCTTGAATGCCAAGGGAGTGTTTATAAATAAGAACGGCACTTTCTCCAAGGAAGCCAGTTCCTTTCCTAATCAAATGTAAGAAAGGGCCAGGCTGGCCAGTGACTAAAACACAGTGAGGTGTCAGAAGAGAAGCTTAATTACTTGCTGTTCTCAAAGCCTGCAGCCTGGTTCCTCATAGCATCAGGTCTTTCAGCAGAGGCTAGTTCCCAGAAGAGCAAGGGGGCTCTGGTGCCTCAGGAGCCTGGACTTCAGTCAAGCCTGGACCCTGCTTCCAACTCAGGGATGGGGATGTGGTTACATCACTCTGCAGAAGACAGTTCCCTGGAAAGCATCACGGGACTGAGAACAGATACCACACCCACAGTCCCACCGGCCATCAGTAGGGAAGATTCTCCCAGGGAAGTTAGAATACAGCTCCCCATTTGATTTCCTTTCCTGGTCTCTAGTCCTCCAAGGAACCTGTTGTTATGAGCCGGTGACCCGGTATCCTGCCTCTCTCTTTTATTGGTTTCGCAGCGAGAGGAAGGGTTTGAAGTCAGTTTGCACCATTTGAGTGGCAAGGGCTTCTGAGCTAATTACAGACTCCTTCAATACTGTGCCCCTTTTTTTTCTATGAACACAGACAAAAATGATCTGAACGTTGCTTTAGCGTCCTGCAAAATTAAACCTGAAGGGCACAACGCCCTCATACAGCATAATGACAGCCCGAGTCCCACCTCACGTGGTCTCAGAGGAACGCACACCGGCAGGTAATAAACAGATCTGGAGAAATGTCACTGGCCACATTACGCATCCCATAGCTGGGACGAGGAGGGTGATTTGATGTACAACTCAGCAGCGTGGGAGCAGCTGTTGGTGCCCCACACAGAAAGGGAAAGAAAGAGTGGGCTTTCTCATCAATAGCTTATATAAGACCTAGATGTGCACATAAGGCCACATATAAGCATCTGAGGCATGCAATTCTTAAGATAACAACAACAACGGTCCATTTTTTTTTATCCTTTTTTTCTACGCACAGTGCATATTTGACCCGTTAAATAAAATAATGGGCTAAGGGCTATTGATAATAAAGTATCAACGGAAGATGGTAAGTCCCTGAGATTAACAGCCAGAGCAGTAGCTGCCCTTGGCTAGGCCGACGAGCATCTACAGACATGGAAATGTATTTCCTGGGCATCTTGTGAAACCTCAGGGTTTTACTTGAGAATCTTATATCCAGGTGACTCATACCTCAGTGACATACAGGGTCTAGAAATTGGTCCTTATTAGAGTAGTCAGTCTCTTTGGAGCAGATGGTCAACCTAGCCTAGATGATAAAATATCATGGTGAACTAGACAGTCTGGTCGGGAGCGATAGGAACAGAAACAAGGAGGCATCTGCCATATTTCTCTGGACGGTGACCTTAAAACCTACAACCCCTAGTTCAGGTGCCCTGGGGAATCCTAGAAATTGTCAGCATTGGTTCCTCAGCCTTGTGGCTAAAGGTATAACGGGTCATTCTGGGGACTTGGTTTCCATCCCTTCTTCCTGGCTGAACACGGCCTGCTGTTTTCACTCAGAGCTAAACATTTAGCACCGGTGACCTCAGGGAAGCTCCCTATGCATAGAGGGGAATGTTCCAGAAAGCAGATGAGTGATGTTTTATGAATCAGGCCCAGCAAAAGGTGAGCACGTCTCCCACCCCAGGCAGTGTAATTTATCAGCTAGTCTTTAAAAAAAAAAAAAAAAAGAAAGAAAGAAAAAGTTAAAACTAAGCAATAAATCAACAGGGAGGGATGGTAGGTAGGTCCTCTGCCACCAAGCTGTATTGGGATGCAATTTTAAATGACTTTATCGTGACTTTGCCTACTTGTAATTTCAATGATTGGGGGAAACTTTTTTTCCTACATACTCCCTGAGACAAGCTGCTTTGGAAAACACCCTGCTTCTTTTCGATGGCCCTGTGAAGTGATAATGTGTCTGTCTGGTGACTCTCCTCCCTTGTAGATGGGTAAGCTCAGGATGTGCATTTGGGGATTCTGGTCATAAAGAACTGTGAAAGCCATCTGGACCTAGAATATGGATTCTGAGAACATGTCCCAGTTAACACCAGGCCCCAGGCATGGATGATCCTGGTGGCTTTGGTGCCGTTCAGAGTGTTGCCAGGACTGTTCCATGCCGGACCTTTTCCAAGTGCCAGGAGAAAGACGCCCTGGTGACTTGCAGAGGCGTTAAAGCAACAAGGCTGTGGCAGATGCTGACTGACATTTTGTGGTGTCACTGTATGAGTGGCAGCTGCATGGCTGAAAGAATTAGGCCCAAGGAAAGTGAGCATCCCTGTGTGTTCTGCTATGGCTTACACGCTCAGACCGATTTCCGGGAGCTTGGTGGCATTTACCTTTTCACACTACGGACTTCTAATACTCGGCTAGTACTTGGCTCCAGGTGACACTGGGCTTCGAGTGGAGACAAAGTTCTTATTTGTGTTGAGAACTGAGGCGTAGACAGAGAGGAAAGGGAGGTTGTAGGCTTGGGGAGCAGACCTGAGTTCGAATCTGCATCCTGCGGCTTAGGATACACAGATGTCAGTCGTGTGACTGAACATCCAGCCGCTTCAACCACACAGTAGGGCTAACAGTTCTCACCAGAGGACTGGCGGGGAGATGAGCTTGAAGACAGTGTCCCTTCTTGTCCCCCGGCTAAAGGTCTGCAACCACCCTTAGAACTCAAAACAAAAGCTCTTTGAGGTTTATACTTGCTCTGATTGTACCATTACAGACCAAATATCACCTTTCTAACCTTCCTGGGATGCTTTATACATACCCCACCAGTTTTATTTCTTTAATCTCTAACCTAGTGTGTTTTAATGGAGGGGAATGTCTTGCGCTGCCCAACACGACGGTCACCAGCAGCAGTTGGCTGTGAGCATTCGAAAGGTGGCTCTTCAGACTAGAAACCGGGTTTTTAGTTGTGCTGCATTTTAACCAAGTTAAATGTAAATGGCTTCATGGGCTACACTGCTTCTATACGAGACAAGCACGTGTGAACCCTAATGAAGAAAGAACATGGGCTCCGCTAGTAGATGTGAAGCAGGAGATTAAATTATTCACCAGCTTGCTCACCACCCCGCCAGCAGGGTTCTTTTAGGCAGTCTGACTGGTGTGGTCTTGCTCACCTTTGCTGCTGGAGCTCTCTGGGCCAGAACTAAGTTCTGTGACCTTGAACACGTTCCACATTTTCTGAACCTGAATTCTTATCTATAAAGTGGGGTACATGCCCTGGAGCTCATTTTAAAGTTTAATGCAGCAAGAGATACCCAATGCATTAGCACTGATCAGATCAGGAGAGAGCATACAAGAGGAGGGTCTAGCCTGCATTGCAGTTAGTTTTACGGTACTGGTTATGGTACCAACCACTTATTACAGTGCTTGTCCTATTGGATTGGCAGATGTACCGTCTAGGATACTAAGCTTTAAGAACTGTCCCCTCTAGTCCCAACAGCTAGAACTTGATTTGGGATTGCCTTCCTATCCAGTCTAACCCTGGTCCACTTCATTGCTTAGGGATTGTACTCAAAGGTCCAGCTGTTTGAGTTGGACTCAGTTTTAAAGTTTGGATTATGTCTGGAGAGCGCGTGTGAGTCTGTCTGTCTATCTGCCTGGGTGTCTATGTGAGTCCTGAATTTTATATTTGCGAATAACACAAATCACATGCTTCTGTGCTTTATTGATTTGCCTCAGCTGTTAAAATGCCCTAATAAATCTAGCTGCTACCCAAGGACCAGCTATAAAAATAAAGCCTAGCTTAAATTAAAGGTGAGGCTATTAACATTTGTCCTGCAGCCGGTAAGACTCTAATGAGTTCCTTTCTGGCATTCATGAACTTGAACCTGAAATGGGGCTGCAAAACCCAGTGGGGTTTCCCTTGTTCTGTTGTTCATTGAAGGCTTTTCCTGGGAATGGCTTGAGCTAAATTGCTCCGTCGCAGCTTGTAGAAGAAGTCAGAGCAGGAGACGGTATTAAAAACAGCCCTTCAGTATAGACTAGGACTATTTGTGCAATGCAGAAGAGTATGGGTTTGTGGTGACAAGCACTGTGGGTCCACGGGAAGGCTGCACTGTTGTCTTGGTTGGCTTTCCGGGGCTATTCTGTGATGTGGTGTCCACATAGGAGTGTCAGTAGGAACAGTCCCTCCTCGTAGTGACAACCAAAAACCGTCTCCAGGCATTTTGCAAAATGCGGCTCTGTATGGCTGGCGAGAGCCCCTCTAGGTGAGGAGCATGGGTCTGCAGCTAGTCACCCTTGGTCCAGGGTTCACCTTGCCACTTTCCAGCAGTGTGACCTTGAACAAGGGTTTGACCTCTCCAAGCCTTCATTTTCTTCTGTGTAAAATTTAGAGACAGCTGCACTTTGAAAGCGGAGGGTTTCTGCGAGCATTAAATTCCATAATGTGAATAAGGTGCTTACTGCAATGCCGGGCAACTAGTCTTCACTAAGCGGTAGTTACTGTTTTCATTAACTGCTCGGACTTTCTAAACTGTTCCAATCACACAAGCTACAGACTCTAGCTGCTTCTCTGCATGAGCCCAATTATTAGGCACTTAATCCCAATAGAGTAAACAGAGAAGAAGTGGCCAGGGAGTCTTTCCCAGAGTGTCCTTCTGGAGAGGCATTGCTGCTCCTGCCTCCAGTGAGCAGAACTTCTCCTGGGCTTGGGCTCGTGCGTGTGATCTCCACGTCTTGATGTAATGTGCCTCTGCATCATAAGAATGGGCATGGCCGGGATGGAGAGATGGCTCAGTGGTTAAGAGCACAGACTGCTCTCCCAGAGGTCCTGAGTTCAAATCCCAGAAACCACATGGTGGCTCACAACCATCTCTAATGAGATCTGATGCCCTCTTCTGGTGTGTCTGAAGACAGCTACAGTGTACTCATATATGATAAATAAATAAATATTTAAAAAAAAAGACTCTGGGCCTATATAGTTATCTCCTGGCTGTGTGGCCTTGGAGAAGTCTCTTTAAAAAGGAAAAAATGAACATGGTCAAATGCAAAGCCAGATCCTTAGCAACAAGAGCAAACAGAGAAAAAGTAAATACCAAAAACACTTTCTGCAGTGGACATGCCTGGGTCTCCTTCATTCATTCACTCACTCATCCATTCATTCCTATTTTGCTGTTTCGTTGGTAACTTCTCAGTCCTTATGCATGTTGTGTGTGCATTGTTCCATCTGCAGGATTCTAACCGGCCATAGCTTCCTGAGAACAGGAACTGCTCTGACCACTGCTCAGCAGGGAAGTGCCTGCCTCTGAAAAGGATTCAGGATGTATTCTTTGAGGGTCTCATTTCCCTCTGCACCCTGAGCACATTTTCCAGGGGTAAGTGAGAGCCGCCCAGCCTCTCACCTACTTCGTGCAGTCTTCTGGGGAGAGCTTAAAGGCAGGGACACTTCTCAATTGTTTGACAGCAAAACAAGCTAGTCAGGAGTGCCCTGGTAGTGGGATTTGGTGACTAGCTGGTCCCAGCTCAAACGCTTGCTTAGCCATAAGCCCTCTGATAAATTAATAAACTCTTAGAATGGCTGTTTACATGTTCCTTTGCCAGGATGTGATAACTTCCCGCCTGTTATAATTTGCCCCAAAGGCTTCTCATTTTATTTAAGTCCCAAAAGAAGAGAGGAGCCAATCACAGCTATGTTCATTAATTTTGCGTTACTATGATAACCAAGTACCCATTTAAAGCAACTTAAGGGAGAAAGTATTCATTTGGGCTCATGTCAGAGGAGCCAGCCAATAGTCCTTTGGCATTTTGATCTTGAGCAAAGCGTCATGCCAGCAGGGACATGTGGCCGAGGATAGCTTTTCCTATGGTGTGGGGCCAGGAAGGAGAGAGCAAGACCGGAAGCAGGCAGAGATAATATACTTCCAAAGACAGCATCCCCAGTGACCCTATCTCTTATGTTTCTAGAACTTTCCCAAATAATGCCACCACCCAGGTACTAAGCATTCAAATCGTGAACTTACATTGGGAAAACAAACAAAAACCATTGCACATTCAAATGGAATCTACACTGGAATGAGTACCAAATGTTCTGGAATTCTTGATGCAGAATCTGCCATTTCTGCTGGCTACCTTTAGAAGACACGTTACTATGGCACCTACCTGCTACACTCAATTTCAGGTTGGTTGAGGATATCCCACTAGCTAATACCAGTGACCTGATAAGTAAAAGACATTGCTCCAGAAGACTGCGGCCTTTCAAAACTAAAACAGTTACCAGCATCTAAAGGCTGGTATATTTCCAAGTTCAAGCTTCTTCCAAAGAATTGTTGGCTCTGGTTATATTGGACCTAGATTTCAACCAATCGTGTAGCTAAAGTTCCTGCTGCTGCTCTGAAAGTTTCTGGGTTCAGAGCTCTTGCTAAATGCGCTGTAGAAAAGCCATGTATGCCTATATCTTGTGTGGGCTCATTTCATTTTGACCTACAACCCAGTGAGAAGATTTCAGTTGGCGTTTTTAACACTGCAAATGAGTAGCTGAGGCCTGGGGAAGTTCAACGTCTCATCAGCATCACCCATCTGGAAAACGGTAGAGTCGGGATTCAAACTTGGGTCTTCTTGAACCCAGACGCCATTTTCTTCCCTGATAATGAATTGCCTCTCTTGGGGAGCAACCGTCAAGTTCTGTGTAGGTAGTCCCACCTCGAGATATTCCCTATTCAGAGTGATATGGGGGTTAATAGACCTGACAGCTAGCTCTGTATAGCACTGCCAATGGAAATTCTGCTGGGGTCAATCCAGATTATGTTCAATGAGCCGAGGCCACTCCCAGTATCCAGCAGACTTTCTATTTAAATGAAGGGACTCTTCTAAGTTGGCGGAGAAGCCTTCGCTAGACAGAAACACTGAATGGGATGTCTTCCTGCAAGTGAGCAAAGTAGAGAACAAGGGGCTCCTGAACCCTCCGGCATCCTGCAAGCCTGTGGTCTTGGCTAGCGCCTTCCCACCTGTCCTATAGGTTTGGGGGAAAGAACGCTCACTCAGCATCACTGCAACCGAAGAAAAGACCTGAGGATACACACCACCATACATACCAGGAAGGCTTCCCCCTGTGCCTCCCATCCTACAAACTGTCCAGGGCACAGAGGACCAGACATACCTCTTTCCTTAAGTCTCCACCCAGACCCACCCCTTCAGTCCTTGCAGTGGGTCTTCCTTTGAGGCCTGTATACATACATATGAACATACACAGACAGACATATATCATATGTATATACCTATACATGCATATGTGTACATCTATACATTTATGTTAGATATGTCATACGTACATACACATACACACACACACACACCCCTGAAGGCCTTTGCAGCTGTTGTTACCTGAAGAGCTCTCCCTACTCCCTGCTTCTTATCAGCAAGCTAACTCCTATCCACCTGCCTTGCTCACCAGGTGACCTTTTATGGAAATGCCCCCCCCCCCAGCCATTGTTTTTATTGGATAGTTTATGTGTCTACACTTCAAACGTTATCCCCTTTCCCTGTTTTCCTCTCTCCCATCCCTCCTCCTCTTGCTTCTATGAGGCTGCTCTCCCTCCCACCCACCCACTCCCACCTCAATGCCCTGGCATTCCCCTACACTGAGGAAATGAGCCTTCACAGGACCAAGGGATTCCCCTCCTATAGATGTCAGACAATGCCATCCTCTGTTACATGTGCTGCTGGAGCCATGGGTCCCCCCATGTGTGCTCAATGATTGGTGGTTTAGTCCTTGAGAGCTCAGGAGGGTCTGGCTGGCCCTCACACCACCTCAGGGTATTATAGAGACCTGCTGGGTCCATGAATTCTCTTAGCACCTTCCACTCCTATCTCTCTATTAATCCAGGCCTTTACACGCTATAGAGGACTGTCTGAGTTCTCTGCTAAAGTCCAAGACCAGGTTAATTGCTTATAGAACTAGGATGCTCAGAAAGGATTTCCAGGGGTATTTTAAGAGCAAAAGGAGTGGTCTTTCCTGTGTTAAACAGACAGCAGATCTGAACCCGGAATTTCTAGATGGTCTCCCGGAAACTTGACAGCACTCAGAACAAAGGAAGTGCAGGACTTTCTACTTGTCGCAAGCCAAGTTAAGACATGTCCCTGCCTTGAGTGACTAGTAGCCTCTTGCTATCTAATCACACAGTAGGTAAGACCATGTGTTGTGGACTACAAGTCCCTGCTTTAAACCCTGCTATGCCACTTGCTATGATAGGAGCTGGGCAGAGTCCCCACTTCTCTGAGAAGGGGTCCCTGTGGTTGTGAGGATGTGGATAGCACTCATAGCTGACAGTGAAACATGCTCAGGATGCTGACTGCTCCTGTGCTGTCTCGGGGCGAAGCCTTTCTTTGGAGTAGCAGAACAGCCAGAGCATCAGAGTTGTGCTAGCCTACAGTTTCTGCTGCTTTTATGGTTTCGGGTGGCATTTCTCACACTGGCCCAACCACTGCAGATCCCAATGTTCCGATTCCAACCTACAGTTCTTCTGGCATTGAAAGATGGGCCATAGGGGCATTCTAGTACCTCCCCCAATGCAGCGTGCACCGGAGATGGCACAGTGCATACCACTTGTATTTCCAAGTCCTAGAGCAAGAAACTGTCCCCAAACCTCCGTGTAAAAGAGTGGGCCTTCCACCCCAACAGGCAGAAGCAAACATGGCAGCCACATCATATTACAATAGGCAAGGAGGTCTGGCCCCACGTTGTCCACAGACCACGTGGCACTACCTGCTAAGTGTCTCAGAAGGTTGCTTCCCAAAGCGAAGGCTATCAAAGTAATTTCCTGATTCTATATCTTCCCCTCCAGCATCACCATGAACAACTGACCTATTTCTAATCTTACCCCATTTTATTGTTTTACATATTTGGGGAGGAAGGGGGCATGTGTGACAGCACACATGTGCAGGTCAGAGAACACATTCGTGGAGTTGGTACGCTCCTTTTACTGTGTGGGTCCCAGGGCTTGAACTCAGATCACAGGGCTTAGCAGCAAGCCCCTTTACCCTCTGAACCATTTAACTCGCCTGCCCAAACTATTTTTCTAGACCATCTTCACTACTCAACTCACCAACCTGACACCATTTCTCACCTAGATGATCTGTTTCACCTTTGTCCATCTGGTTCAATTCTGTCAGCATAAGCAGAAAGATCATTTTACAGGGCAAATAGAACGCCCTTCTATCCTACATGTCCCCCCGCCCCCCACTAACACTACTTAAAACTCTTGATGTAACCCTCTTGTCTTGCTTGCTTTCTGATTGATTGATTGATTGATTGATTGATTGATTGATTGATTTTATCATCTATGTCCTTTGGGGCAACCATTACTGTTCCCATAAAACTTTTCTGAATTCTGTGCTCCATTCCCCCTCACCTTCTGCTAGCTGCTACAGAGACCAAAGCCTCCCCTGTGTGGAGTGTTGGTCCCAGAGTTTATCTGTCTGGAGGACCCTCCTGTGAGCAGCTGTCACTCTTCGGTGTGAGTCACGCTCAGTGGTATTTCCTCACAGGACTCCATTTTCTTTGTCATGACACATAGCAGAATCCACAGTCACATACTGGGCACGGCCACGACCGTGTGGCGCACTGGAAGCATTCCAAGATGGGATGTAGTACCAGACAAATGGCTCATCTGTGATTGGCTGGCTTTTGTCTGCTGCTTACTGCAATTCAATTCCAGACCACGTTTTGTTTGAATCTCAGCAATGAGAGGAAGTACTCCTATGTTTTTACTCCTGAGATCCTCTTTGGTTAAGGCCTCCCACCCACCCCAGCCCCCCTGCCTCAGTGCTTTCAGACATCAGCATCAACATTTACTGAGTCAAGTTGGCTCGTCAAAGGCATGGGATGCTGCTAATCAGAATCCAGCAGACAATACTCTTAACATAATTATAGCCAAGGGCCGAGAGACCTGAGATGTAAGCCAGTTTCCACCATGTATGCTTTACCTCGGCTTTGCAGAAGCTGCACGGAGTTTCAAAAGGCCTGGTTAACCTACAGAGTCCTGCAAGCCAGGCCTCCCACCGCCCAGGTTTCTCCAGACCTTGGTCGCTTCCTTCCGTCCCAGCCAAACCACCAAGTTCCTACGGAAGGAAGTTCTCTCCAGTTTTCATCTTCGAGGAAGGCATCCCTCTGGACTTGCTGCGCCCTTCTCAGTTAGCTGCTCAAACCTGTCCCCATTATCAATCTCAGCCGAGCTTCCCCTTCATCAGGCAGGGTGGGGACAGGTCACGTGTAAGCAAAGCTCGGGGACCTGGTAGAGGACACGCACCATGACCTCTCTCAGACCAGCCTTTCACTACCCACACACTCTCTCCTTCTCCCTCTGCTTCTCCCTCTCCCTCTTCCCCTCCCCCTCCCTCTCTCTCATTGAAACGTGTTTCTGATGCCCAATACAGTATTTGGCACATAACAAGAGCTTCATGGACTAAAAAAAAAAAAGAAAAGAAAAAAAAAGTAAAAGAGATGGCAAAGAAGGAGAAAGGGAAAAATGAGGTTTTGGGTCTAATATTGGGGTCACTGATAAACAAACAAAAAAGTGAGAATCTCATGATTTTAATGAATGGAGATTACAAAAGCAAAAAGCAATACCAGTATATGATCAGGGCACAGGCTTGCTAGCATTACATAGGACTCTAAAAATCCATTTTCCTCCTATGAGATATCCAAGGCAAAGAAAGTGGTTTTTTGTTTTTGTTTTGTTTTTTTTTTAAGACAACAACGACATTTTTGAATAGAGGCAGGCAGATAGACTGACAGATGCTGCTGTCTGGACACTTGGTATACACATTCACCAGACGGCCTTTGTGCTCCCCTAAGGAGCGGGAAGGGACGCTGTGAGCCTCACCTCTGACCGCAATAATCATCCTCCAACAAAATGTGCAATGCGGACAGCTCCCTTTCCAGGACACTCATATCAAACAAAGTCATGCAGCATCAGGGGGCTTCCTGGGGCGGCTCCAAAGCTCTCCCCAAGCAGCCTCGCATGGCTCGAGACAAAAAATTCATATTCTCCAAGACTGATCTTTTGACCTTGCCGTGCTCAAATCCACTTGAGGACAGCAAGGGGAAATGCTGAGGCTTGTTTCTAACTTGCAGTCATCTCTCTGCTCTGGTGCAGATGGGGTATGGGAATTCTAAGTTACCGGTGAGTAGGTTTGTGATTACAGGATTGTCAGGGGTCTGCCCCTGTCAAATGAAAGAGAGAACTCCCTTAGGACCCAACATGCTGACTCTGCAGAAATAACCACACTGTTGCTTTAAGGAAAGAGTAAACCTTGGTTCAGTTGACTTGAATGTCACCGTCACCATCATAACTAATGCTTCTGAGATGTCACTGAATGCCTGGCGCCATGCCTTCTCTAACCCACACATCAACCTCTTGGGATAAAGACCTCCTTGCTTGTCATCATGAATTACATGTTGTAAACTGAGGCTCTGAGGACACACGGAACTTACTTAGACCAGGTTTGAACACAGACCTACTTTACCTCACAGACCTAGCTCTAAAATTGCATGTGCTTTCGTTGAAACCCCCATTCTAACACTGTTCACTTCTCCTCTCAGTCCTCACGGCATTGGGGAACCATAGTTTGTCATTCAGAACCATGGCTACCTACCTGATGGATAAAGTTTTATTGAAACATTCTGTGTTCATTCAATGACACTTTGTCTTTGGCTTTCATGCCCCCGTGCCTGCAGAGAGAACAGGGCCTACAAAACTACCAATGTTTACTACCTCAACTCCTGAAAGAAATAGTTTGCTGACCTTTGATGAAGTAGATAAGACAGATTCCAGGCTGAAAAATAAACTCTTGTTGTTTCATTTGGCTCAAACTGTGTGTGTGTGTGTGTGTGTGTGTGTGTGTGTGTGTGTGTGTGTGTGCTGAGAAGTCCTGTCAATCCCATTTTACAAAGAACAAAACCAAGTCTTGAAAAATTGTAATTGGTCTGCCACAGACCTAGTAAATGACAGGGAGAGGTCAAGCTAGGCCCCCAAACCTTCTCCTAAGCACATAACATTACTGTCTGCCATGAGCATAGCTCTGCCCATGAGGAGGCTTGTGAGGGAGATGGTGCCGGACCAGCTAGTGTGTACCTGGGTAGAGCAGAGCCAGGGTAGGATCGTGGGAGCCCTATGGTTACACCTGTCCAGAAAGTCTCAAATAATAGCAGATCTGCAATAGATGCTGCCAGCAGCTAAGACTCATGGGAGAAGCAGCGTATGGGAAGGCAGGCAGCAGGGAATACCATCACTTCTCACTGGAGACTGCTTCTCCAACTGTACTGTGGACCGTGGTGTATTTCATGATGAATCATACGCTTAAAGCGATGTAGAAGCTCTAGGCAGCCTTTTCCTTGGCCTCTAAGGGGACATGTCTATAGTGAACGGTTTTTGTTTAAGATGCGAATCCACACCCAAGGGTGGAAGATGTGTTCCTCTCCCCCTTAGGCTGGGAGAACAAAAGAGGTGAGAGGAAAAAGTGCATCTCTGTGCTCCGTGCTCCAGGACAGTACAGTAAGCATCCTCCCATGGCCATGCCTTCCAAAGAAAGGCTTGCAAAGGTGGGGCATCCCCTGTCAGGGAATGTTGGCTCACCACTGGGAGATGTTTTGGCTTTTGCTAGAATTCCATTTGACCTCTAAGGCCCTCAGCCTTCAGGCTGCGGCTCTCTAGAGACATCACAGGGTGACCTTCCTTTTGTTCCCACCTGAGTGAAAAAGCCCACATTCCCTCATTTACTGTCACTGTGGTCCTTCCTAAGATCTCCTCAGAACTCTTTTCCGAAATCTTAGATCTCTGAACGTTTGTGATCAATATGCTTAGGACGATGGCTCTCAGACCTCAAGGTCACAAGAAGGTCACAATGCTTCACTATAGAAAATGCCTCCCAGAACCGAGCCATGATCATTTCCCTTCTCGCTTGCTTTACTAAGATGACCAGACCAGATTTTATGCTTCTTTTCAACTTCACTTTTTACTTCCTATCTCTAGTCATATACTAACCATTTTGGGTTTTAATTTGCATTTTCTTCTAATTGCTCTTACACGCCCAGTTCTGTGTCATCAATACCCACACCCTTGGTGTAGTTTATAGATGGGACGAGAACCTGCTTGTCTCCCACTGATCCTCAAGACAGTCCCTGCCAACAGTAATGAAAATAGCCACCAACGTGTATTGGGAGCTTCTGACCCGATGGGTACTTTTCTGAAGGTTTTATGAGTGTGACCCCTTGTTCAAAGCTCTCTGGTGGGTTCTGAAGAAATAGTCTCAGCCATGTATCAAGATGAGACATTTAAAGCACAGGGGGGTTAGGCAATTTGCCCTCCAAAATGGATGGAGAAATCAGCATGGCCAGTGTAGAATCCTAGGTAGTTGGTGCTCAGAACAAAGATCTCTGTCCTTTGAGTTTCACCATCTAAACCCTTAGACCTAAGCCGTACTTTGGGGGTTCTTGGTAGTTCAGATGAAGCAAGCCGCTCACAGCAGGTCTTGACACAGAGAGTCTGGACCTCCCTCTTGAGAAGGCTGCTTTGAGCTGCTGGTTACTTATCACTGTTGTACTGCCCCGCAGCAATGATGTCTGGCTTCCCCACCATCTGTCCAAAGCGCTGGGATCGCCTGCCAATTTCTGTGTCCCTAGGTAGTCAGTAGGCTCAGATCAGCTCTGGGAAACAGAGAGGCCACCCCCAGCCAACAGCCTAGCCAGAACTGTGGCAGGAAGCCACAGCCTGGCTCCATCCAGGATCACTCATTTTAAAGTCCCTGCTGAGGCAACACAAGTGGGTTGGGGACAAGGGACAGTCCCTAAACCAGAAGATAGGAAAAAAGGAAGGTGAGCTAGCAGTCCTCACTGCCTACTGTGTGCCAGACACTGCTTCTGGGAGGAAGCTAGGCCAACAGCTAGAAGCAGACTTATCCTGGGTCACTCTGCAAGGTGTGGTGTGAGCACAGAAGTTCCTCCTCAGGGACAAACCTCACCAAGTCAGTCGTCAGAGGTTGTCACTCAAGGAGACGGGTTGCAAATAGTGATGGATGTCACTAGAGATATAGAGGAAAGACAAAGGCCTCCAGTTGCTAATAGGATAGCAAACGCTGAAGGGCTACAAGGAGTGTAATATACTATTGACAAAAGAGGGAGGGCTTGAGATGTACCAGCAGATTGATATCCCACAGACTAGTCAGGGTAGAAGGCAGTCCTGTGGGTCTGGATGGCTAGGAATGAGGAACACCTACCCCCAGTCCCCAGACATGTCACCAGCATGTAGTCTTTCTCAATCGCCTGTCCTTGGGACTGACCTAGACTGACATAGTCACTGCCTGGCTTGCTCTGCTCACATGATCTTCCTTTTTTTTTTTTTTTTTCAAGAAGACAGAGGGGGAATGAAATATGCTTAAATATGAGGCTTTAAAAAAAAACATGTGGTTTGACCCAAGCAGGACATTGGTGTTATTATGCAGACACTACGGACCCGTCCTGAAGAGAAAAATACAAGGGGTCTTGTCATCTGTGATACACATGAAAGACAGTGGGGCTTCTCTTCTGAACGATCACAGAGAACATGTCCCACAAGGATGTTATTTCAGCTAGAGTAGAGCCTTCTCCAGCACTGGTTCTCTCTGGAAGGGAAGAGAATTGTGGGGGGTGCAATTGGGGTCACACTGATAACAGATGGGGGTGCTGGTGACCGTGAGCGGGTGGTTTATGAGGTCGAACTGTTGACAGAACAGAACTTAATTATCTGGGGCTGGCAAGAATGTCCAGTGTGAAACTCTGAACTCTTTTAACTCTCAAATGTAAGTCTGGACAGACAGACAGACAGACAGACAGACAGACATTTGGTAATCAGTCCCTATTGGCAGCAGCAGAAAACTAAGAAAGGTGTTTTTAGAGTTTCTTTCTGTATTGCCTTGGCCAGGTGAGAAGCTTGGACTCATTAACTCTTCATTAACTAGGAAGCAAAGAGAAGAAAGAAAATACTCTATGCAGGCAACACACACACACATATGCACACACGCACACACATGCATACATACACACATGAACACACATGCACACACACAAACATTCATACACATACCACATACACACACATGCACACACACATTCATACACATACACACTCTGGCTAGGCTTGACCACTTGCCTCATCAGTTCCACAAGTGTTCTTGCATACTTAGATACATTCACATATACCTACACATGGCAAACAGACATATACATACATACATTTGGTAGGTGGGGTTGAGTCCCAGATGACACACTTTATTCCTCTCTCTGACCCTCTTATACCTTCTTAGACAAAGCTCTTTAGAGCATTACCTCATAGGTAAAATGCTACATAAAAGGAGAATACAGAAAGATGTTGATATTAAGTTCAAAGCAGTGTTTCATTATAAGTTCAAAGCAACAGTTTCACATGACCTTGCTTTATCATGGTGCACATCTGTGGCTTCATCCTTAGATCTGACCTAGAATAAATGCTTTTTCCTTGATCACAAATTTGTCCCAAGCTGATTTGCCTTTTTCTTTTCTTTCTTTTTCCTTTTTTGTAATTGTGAAAGTTCATTGGAGTCTTTATTATTCAGCCTTTACTATTTTATGAAAAGCAGGTACCTTCTATTCTTGATTCTAACTTATTACATCCTTCTGGCAAGACAACTAAAACCATCTCTTAAAACTTTCTTCCTAAAATTATTTAAATCAAAACAAGATTTCTATAACTGCATCAGTTCATGGAAGTTAATCTTTATGTTGATCTGCAGGAAATCTGCGCACTAGGGAGGGCTGATGCCCAGGGATCATTGGACTATGTAATAGTAATAGGAAAAAGAATATCAGCTGGGCCACCTCCAGAAAAGTTACCTGCTAGCCTTAACCTCTCCTAGATGGCTCCTGAGAGAGCCTAAGGAAAAATGAGAGAGAGAGAGAGAGAGAGAGAGAGAGAGAGAGAGAGAGACAGACAGACAGACAGACAGACAGAGACAGAGACAGAGAAACAGAGAGAGTGAGATCAAAAGAAGGCAGAGATATTTTTTGGTTCCATAGAAATCACAGCACCACAGAAGCTGGGGACAGATACCCATAGCAGCCCCCTCCTCTGAGGCTTCATTTCCTTACTGCTCTGACTGGTATTTGAGGTTAGCCAAAGCTCTCAATATGGCCTTTCAGATTCAGGTCCAGCCCATACCAGTGAAATGAATAGCAGCTACTATGTTCAGCATCTGTGCCCAGGCACATGTGCACAGGCACACTACTGGCTCTCTCAGAAACAAAGTGTGGCTCTTTAATGACACCAGAGCCTTTGCTTCTGCCAGCTGCTGCCTACCCTGAGTCCTCTGTTCTTCTGGGATGAGCTCTGACCATAAATATCCCCCCCCCTTCCTTCCCCTTGTGAAAGTTCTGCAGTGTAGGCAGGGATCCAGAGGAGAGAAAATCATTGCAATCCCTGGTAACATTCTGCAGCACCACCGTGGAGGGCACACTGCAGAATGCATGGCTGCTTGTTGTTTCTCTCCAGCAGGTGTGCAGTAGATTGCCTGTCAGGGGGTAGGGTCCCTGCAGAGCCCTGTGCATCCTTTCTGCGCTTCTCCAACGGGTGCTCAGCATTCTCTAGCTCCCACAGAAGTTCCCAGATCTAATCACGTTTCACAGCACTCATGCCCCTGCCAGACATTTTGGTCAAATCTTTCCTCATTGTTACAGCTTTCTCGGCTGCAAGATGGAGTGGACGAGGCCTGGTTTGTAAAACCTTGAGGGAAGGCAGCTGTGAGCCTCCTTTGAGAACATCACGAAACCTATGGAAGAGCAAGGGGCTTCAGGATTCAGATGTCATTTAGACAACATGTAGGTGAGATTACTGAATACAAACAAAACTAATTGGTAGGTCAAGAGTCTTAGATCTCACAAAACCAAAGAAAATGGTTCCTGAGGTGTAGGAATTGTTTCCAAGCTCCTTTAACACAACTGGACTCTGCCGCCATGGAAACAGGAATTGTGTGACCCTACACATTGATCTTAGGAGTGGCTGCAGCTAATTTGTAGCCTCAGAGGGAATATTTTGAGTAATGTAAGCCATTTTTTTCCTCTTTGGAGGAGGGAGGAAGAAGGCAAGTGGGACACTATCACTCCCCCATGCCCACAGTCTACAGCGACTCCTCCGAAATCTCCGAATTCTTCTATTTCTCTGAGCAGGCAGCTCCCCCAGTGTGTAGTCACATAAAAGTATAAATCAGAGTCAAATTACAGATAAAGTGATATAAACTAAGAAAACAGTAAGGAAGTAACCCCCAGTCATGAGATGGGGCCGAACTGCATCTGGAAATACCAAGAGAGCTCCTGGGAGGAACTCTAAATATCACACAAGCGCAATACGATTAAGACAGGGCCTTTTCATAGACGAGAGGGCACTGAACCCCATGGCTGCAGTTATTCCAATGGCTCTAAAGCTTTTCCCTTTCGGAGACCAAGGTGGAGGTGGCCTTTTGGAAATACCATCACGAGCAGGCTGGGACACTGTGGACCAGGGCAAAATTCCTGTGTGGCTGATGTCCCAAGACCTACAAGGCGGTCTAACAAGAGATGCTAACAACCCTCCTCACTGCCCCCATGACCCCACATGCTCTTGACAAAGAATATTCGAAAGGGTTCAATTACTGGCCCAAAAACACATGTTAAAGATGCAGGAGGAAAGGTTGGGAAAAGAGGCTAGAAAGGGGAAATGGAAGAAAGAAAAGAAGGAGGAAGGGAAAAGAAAGAATGAGAAAAATGAGGTGGGACATAGAAAAGTGAAATGAGGAAAGGGAGAGAGGGTAGAGCTGGAGAAAGAGAGGAGGAGAAAGAATTGTCCACTTGGGACAAATAGGAGATAGGGAGGAAGTTCAAATAGAGAGAGCAGGGAAAGAGAAGGGGTTGGATCTGTGGTGTTGGATGCCTTAACATGAGCTGTGTTAAGCCAACTCACAGTCTCTTTACAGTAGCTCCTGTACTGTTTCATGTGTCTGAGGCACATTTTGTTTACTTTTTAAATGCTCAAAGGAGAAGAAGAAGAATAAAAATGAAGGGTAAGGTGATATTTTCTTCCCCGGTTTCTTTGACGAATGAAGTTGGTGGCCCCACAGTGCTGGGAAAATAATGGCCCCATGATCTGCTCTCTAAGGCACAGGGAGCCAGTCCTCTCCCTCAGTCTGGTTCCACAGGCTGACGGTGATCCCGAGGGAGGCTATGGCTCTAGTGCTGTCTCTCAGCTACAGGGGAGGAGCAGGATGCCACAGCCTTGTATTCTACACAAGTCACACCACCAGTGTTTCCAGAGCTCCTGTAACCTGCCAGGAGCCACACTGCCCAGTATATACCTCAGCCACACTGCTGTGAATCAAAGTATTTACATATAGAGGGGAACAGCTTAGAGACTCAGCTGATGCATCTGAAATGAAGAGAATTGTCTTGGGAGATTTTTTTAGGCTTGACTTTTCTTGGGCATCTCAGATCCTAGAGTGAGGCTCAGAGTGACTGGGGAGGGGGCGGACATTGGGATTTCCTGCTTTTCCTAGAACAGCTCTATTTCATTCCATTGCAGATATTGAAATACTGCTTAAGCTTGCATTTGGAAAGATTATTCTACTGCTAAGAGAGATTTGTGAATTAGTGAATAAGATCCTCACAGGTTCTAAAATGTAAAGTTTCCTTACCAGCATCATATTAGCCGTTGAAGCCTCTTGTCTAACGAGAAATCAACTGATCGTCAAACACTTAAGACGATTCCTCCAGTGAACAGGGAGTGCTCATTACACAGAGGGACTTGGGAGATAGAAGGGGGTGGGAGAGAGTGTCCTGGGTCTAATAACCTTGAAGCCAAAGCTTCGTATTATAGGAGCAGCCTTGGAAGGTGAGTGAGAGATCAGGTAGAATGGGGACAAAGGTGAAATCAGATGCAGAGGTGACCCTAGTATCCTAGGACTGGGAGAATAGAGTTACAGAAAGCCTGGGAAGGGTGGGATGCTGTGAATGGGAATCAGGGGCACAGCAGAGCCAGGAAGAGCTTAGACTCCTGTGAATGCCCTTCCGAAAGGAAGGCAGAGAATGAGAGGCCACTAATGGAACTGATCCTTAGGGTGCTGCAGACAGGAGAGGAGACCCGTGGACAAGCAGGTGGAAAATCCAGTGTGACAGAGGGGAAATGAAAACAATATCCTGTGATCAGTGTACACGTCATCTAAGGTTTTTTTGATATAGAACACATACAATTTTGGATCTTAACTTTACCTCCCAGAGACTAATTCTACCAAAATGTTGAATTAGTTTTTGCTTTGTTTGCTTTGTTTTTGTTTTGTTGAGCATTTTGGGGCAATGGAGTTTTATATAGACCCAAAATATGCATGTCTGTCTTTGAGAAGGCTTATTGAGAAAGTTTCTAATCTGGGCAATCACCAGACTGGAAACATTAAAATGAAATGTAGACCATAGCATTAACTCTTTGATTTTTAGGTATATGTACAGTGACACCTGCTAACAGATTTGACCAAGCAATTAAAGGAACACAAATGGAAGGGAACACGTGCTGAATGCAAGGACCTGGAGGCCAGTGATCAATAATGACTGTGAAGTGCCTTCCAAAGACTCAGAACTGTGTCTCAGACTTCCGGGACTGCATTAGAGCACATCTTTCTTCCTGCTAGGAAAAGACCAACATATAAAAATAGATAGTGTTTTACCAACTAAAGGAGACTTGAGGTCTTAAGGCTGATAACAAGTTCAAATCCCATCCCTGAGACTTAGGATACATCATCTGATCTCTAAATCAGAAACAATGCTTACCAGCTTCCGAGTGGGGATTACATGAGAGCTGAAAATACTTTGCTCTAAAACATGGCGTGGGAGATATTCTAAAACATGGTGAGGGAGACTGCTGACTCTAAGTACAGGAAGGGAAGGGGGAGGGCAAACATGCCAGCAAATAACAACGTCTGAAAGGAAAAATGGTAGAATGAAGAACGTCCTGATCAAAATTCGCCAGTGGCTTCATAGTATCTAAACTGGAGAGAGGCAACCCATGGCTGCAGGCCCCAATCCACTACCTGCTTTGTGAATGAATATGTAGTAGATAAAACCACAGACATTGTCTATAAATCGTCCATCACTTTTTTCTCCGCCCCCCAACAGACATAGGTGGCTTAGACAGAACTCTGGGGAGAAAAGTGAAGGTGTCTAGTATCTGGTCCTAAGCCCAAAGTTTAAATCCCAATTAACAAAGAAAAATGTCCTGAGAGTTAAAGAGGCGTGAAACGAGCCAGATCTTGCCTCCCAGTCAGCCACAGTTCGGCATCACGTTTGGTACTGCTTTTCGAGAGTCCGTTCCATCCCTCTGTGGTATTACAGGATCTCATGTCCTGCTGCAGTAGGGATATGGGCTTCTTCTTCTTCAGAGTCTGCATCATGACCATGAAAGTGCCCACCCCTAACAGTCTAACCTCTAACTTCAACTTTGACCAAGTTCAATCTGAGTCCTATACTGGGTAAGTACCGTATACTAAAAGGACAGGTGTCCCTTCATTCATCCCAGATAATATGTCACTGAGCGGGAAAGAAAACTAAGATCGAATTTACTCTTGATTAAAGAAGCATGCAAATGCGATGCTAGACATGGAACTTTTGTAAAACGGATGCTGTAGTGATACAGCTGCTTTGACGATGAAACCAGACGTCAAGGAGAGCTTGAGCAACACAGCAAGATCTGACCTCTTAAATTTTCGAAATTTGCCTTATGGCACAGAAGGCAAGGCAAGTTAGTTAGTCTGCTCTGTGCCAATCTAGGGATAGATTCGGGGTAGACTGTCGGGACATCTTGTTCTCGGGGAGCCTCTAGTCTAGTTGAATAGGCAGAGTGTGTAAAGAATAACACTACAGGGAAGCAAGGACATGCTAAAGCGTGTGAAGCATGGGGGGTGACAAGGTGACAGGAGAAGTTCCTGGGTGCAGCACCGTAAGATGGTCCCTCCTGTCAGTGCAGAAGGACCACTTACTTAACTTCTCATGTCTATGTGCGCTCTATCTAATGAGCTAGTGTTGACCTTGGGTTTGCAGCTCACAGAGGTGGCCTCGGTGGCCATGTCTGTCAGATAGGTGGTCACCGACTGACTCTCTGACGACCTTTGATATGGGTGAAAGGCATAGTGGGAGTGTAAACAGTCCATTTCTGTTCAGTAAGTCAATAATCAAGGGGAAGCTAGAAATTATTGCAAAGATCAGCTATGACTCCCAGCCTGCAGGCATGCGGTAAACTGCTGGGTCTCTCTGGGGAGCGATTCTGGACTTTAGTCAGGTTATTAATTGAACCCTAATCACCGAGGGAACTCCCCACCAATTAGTGGAGCCAAGGGCCCATGTGACTTAAGTCCTCTAGAAGACTGCATCTTTCAGCCAGGCGAATGCCCCAGGACAAAGGGCCCAGAGGGAGCTGGGGACACAAGAGTCAGAACACATATACATGTCTCGTAGGAAGAGAAGACTGTTTCCTAAACTTCCCAGACCCCATTTGGAACACAGAATTTTCACATTAGCCTAATGACTCAGATATTCAGTTTCAAGTTCTTGGCCTTTACCTCCACTGGAGTATAGGACAGAAAAATTTAAATCTCCGTAATTCAAAATAAAAATCAAAGCTTAAAAAAAGAAAGCCAAGTGTGGGTCTGAAGAGATGGCTCAGCTTTTAAGAGCACTTGATGTTCTTGCAGGGGACTCAAGTTTGGTTGCCAGCCCCAGGTTTGGCTTGCTCACAACTGCCTGTAACTCCAGCTCTTATGGGATCTGATGCTCTTCTGGATTTTTCACACAATGCACTCACACATGGACCCTTCTACATATGCGTAATTAAATATAAATTGTTAAAGAACCATTTAAAGTATCAATTTAAAATAACTTCCATCCAAGAATAAGATACAGCATTCTTCTCCTTTATTAGCAATGACTAAAAAAAAAAAATACAGTTATTATGAACTGTCCAAGAGTAAGGGCAGAGGTGTAGGTGAAAGAGTTTCCTGTACACAAGATTAAGGGTGTAAATGCACAACACTAGAAACTGACAACTTCAACAGTGTTAAATATAGTTACTTTCAACTACTAATTCTTCTATGAATTTATTCCAAGATAATTGGACAAATGTGCCAAGATTCATACAGAAGACATGTTCCTTGTGGCATTGTTAATACCAAGTACTTAGGAATATCTAAATATCATGGAATGGACATTATTTAGAGAGATCAGGGTACTACACAACATAGCCCTGTCCCTAGACAGAAGGACAGCAGAAATCTGGGAGGCACAATGTGACACTGTCTCTTGTCCATCCTTGTACCCAAACAGCATACGCACCGCACCGTAAGACAAAACAACAGACCCAGCCCTAGGGGTGCTACTCAGTGGCTCTGAGTGGTGAGGTACCTAGTGATATGACTTCTTTCTTTTAAAAAATGCCTATTATATGCATTTTTATAATAAGCCCATAATATAGCTTTCCAGGGGAAAGAGCCATGCTGAAATTGGAACAGTGGTGGGCTTTAAGGAGATGGTTAAGTTTAAACACTGCTGCAGGTTTTGTGTGGAGTTATTTAAGGCCTGGAGAAAGGAGCAAGGCCCGGTACTTAGGAATCTGTGTTCCAGAGTCAGTCCTTAAGCTGAAGGGGCAGCTCTGTCACTTTTCGGGTAACCAATCTGGGACACAGTCCTAACCCTTTTTTTTTCAATGTCCCCACTTATAAAATGAGGAGGCAATATGAGCTGCCCCTAAGGGTATCATGCAGGCTCAGAGAGTAATTGGAAAACGTTCGTCCCAATGTCTGGCATATAATCGGTGGTCACTAGATGCTAGAGCTCACAACATCCAGCCCCAGCTTGGGTGAGGTACTTTTCTTAAAGCTGAAGTCCTAATGAAAAATAAAGGATCCTCAGACAATGTGGTATATAGAAGCAGGCACAGCTTGGGATGTGTAAGCTAAAAGGTTTAAGGTGAAGAATCCAAGATGTGTGGGTTCAGGTGTGTAATGGTCTTATCAGTTGCTTGCCCTTTACAAGATGAGAATCGCATCACCGAAGGTCATGCCAGGGACTTAGTACCAAACGCACACACAGCAACTTAGCTACACTTAGCAAGTTTTCGACATGCATTTGTTACTACAAACGCTCAATCATCCAATGACTATGAGACAAGCTGCAAGTCTCCTGTGTTCGTGTAGGCTTGGAAACTGGACCTTGAAAGTCTATGCAAAGTCTGCAAATCATGGAATTGACTTTAAAGGTGTTGGTTGGTGTGCCATACAGAACAATGAGGGGACCACCCTGGGGAGTCACACGGCAGTGCCATGGTCAGAAACCCGCCTGATTTTTAGACCAGTGAGCCAGGTGCTGGTGATGTTTCAAAACGTCTCCCTCTTTATTAAAGCCACCTCTACTGTTCTGGGGAAGTTGAAGGGGATGGCTTACCCATGGGTGGGATCCAGAGTCCTGTGGATATGACTGGCTGCAAGTCACAGTCTCTCTCCCTGCAAACACACACAGTTACACAGCCCCTCACATCTACACACACACACACACACACACACACACACACACACACACAAAGACATGGTAGCAGGCAGATAATACCAGCAACAGGAAGAACACTTCCTGTTCCTGCTGATCACTTCCTGTCTGCTTGGTTGTGAGCTTAGCTACTGGCCAGTGTTATCTTATGAACTTATCATGGGAGCCACTCCTGGCTGTCAGACCATTTTACAGATAACAATGAAAAGAGGAAGTCCTTTGGTGAGTAAGAAATAGGGTCTGAGATACACTTAAAATGGGAAGATGGTTAATTTCAAAAGCTTCGTGGCAATATCGCAAATGGGCATTAATCCTTCTTGGGACCAGCCACACATATGCTGATACCCAGAATCAGGGGACAAGTGAACTCTCTCAAGGCAGTAAGTGCAGGGGAAGCCAAGATGGCCATGGTTATCATCTAGCAATTCCTGACAGAGCAGAAGACCAAGAGAAAAGGTGTAGGAGGAGGAATTCAAGCATCAGGAATTGCGTGTGTTGCCAACAGTCCCAACTTCAGGAGAAAAGAACTATTGTTAGTGAAGCCCAGAGTTTGGGTCTGCTCAGTAAGATGGGGTACCACACAGATTACTCCTAGATCCCCGAGTGTTAGGAAGGGAGATGCATTTGTTACTTTCTCTCAAGATCTCTAGGTAGACCCAGGCATGGTATAAACATACGTTACTCTACTTCGCTCTGGTTTTCTTCTGACAAGGCTAGGTGAGGACAGTCCCCTACATCTTTCATACCTGGTGTGATTTTTCCAAACCACTGCCAGCATTTGTCCACACACCAGGCAGATACCAGGAGAACAGAACCGAAGCTTCCTGACTCGAAATTACACATACTCGGATTTAAATAATATCTCCTTGACCTTTGGTAAGCCTTGGGTTTTCTCATCAGTTGGGATGATACCTTGTCTGTCAGTTGTAGAGATTAAATGAGATGATTCTATACTAGGAAGACAGTGGGGGCTGTATTAAAGAGCCAAAGTTGGAGCTACACAATTGAGGGTCTGATCCTGGCTCTACCACTAGCTGTTTATCTTCAGACGTGTTGCTGAACCTTTCTGGGCCTCAGTGTCCTCAGCTGTAAAATGGGAGGAACAGAGCCCATGGATGTAGGGCCAAGCGAATGAGTTCAGACTTACAAAGTGCCTGGCACTGCATCTGTCACATCAGTGGCTACTCTGTAAATGGGAGTCGTTATGATTAATGTGTAAAAAGCCCTCGGCATGGTAAAAATAAGTATTCAATAAATGGTGGCCGTTATTCTTGCAAGGAACATGCTCCTCGGAGAATTTCCTGCACATTTATCTCCTTGAAAGCAATAGAGATGAAGATGTTTGAGGAAAAAGCCTCTCCTTAAGTAAATGTCAGTCATAGCTGGGAGAAGCCACAGGTTCTCTTGTCCCTGCAGGGTACCCAGGACCTCTACCTGCCCTGCCTGTGCCACGGCTCTCTTCTGCTTCCTGCGGACCTGCCCCACGCACAGGCACCCGCCCTTTTAGCACATGTTCATTAAGCACCCACAGGGAGGCCAAAGGAGGGCTGGAAACCCAGGCACAGAAGGCAAAAGCTCCGTCGGCATCTCTCTAGTTACGGGGTAATGAGCAACGCACATTAACTAAGTGTGTACACAAACGATTTCTTAACAACTGCTGGACTTGGATCCTAAAGGACGAGATGGTAGGGATCTCTTATGATGTCATTAAACAGCCAGAGCCACTTTCCCTCAGCCCACCTTGCCGGCAGTCATTACTATATTGCCTATTAAAATTCTGCTTTAATTTCAAGAAGCCTGTACAGATAGAATCAGGCAAAGCAATTTTGTTTTTTGAGACAGTCTTGTTTTTGCTAGTGTCTGGGCGGTGTATGCCAACTTTCTCTTCCTTTTTATTGTTGAGTAGTGTTTCGCATGTTGGATGTCACATCGTTTGTGGAACCTGCCATCTGTGGAAGGACTGTATCTGTCTCTCCAGGGTTGTTAAAAAAAAAAAAAAAAGCTGCAGTGAACACTTGACAAACACTGTCGTGGAAATCTCACACAGGAGTCTTGATGTGTCCTAGCATTGGGGATGTAGTTAAGTTCTCCTCATGGCTCCTGAAAGAAGTGCTCTTTAAGGTGGGTGCTCACGGATGGAGTTGGCTGGGCGGTGGCTGAAGGGAAAGGAATTGGTTTAGGTACACAGGCATGTTCTCTGGAGGCCCCGCACCCCAACTCACTGTTGGGACTGAGAGATTGCAATGAGAGCAGACTGAATCCTCAACACCCGCCCACGAGGGAGACTCAGATAAGAGGTTAGGCCTTGGTGACGGTGGTTTCTCCCTTTTCAGGAACTTCCTCACTGCTCTTAAAGGCTGTCTGGTCTCCAACACTGTCCTCACCAACGCAGTGACCATGGCTCTCAGCTGAACATGTTCCAAACAAAGGCTGCAGCTGCCGCTCACCCCCGTACGTGGATTTCAGCTGAGGCTGCAACACAGAGCGCTTAGCCCTCTGAGTCTCTCTGATGCCTCAATTCTGCTCTGGCCATCCCTTTCTGGCTTTTGTGAGGCTATTTAAGGGGTTAAGTGTCCCTCGCTGAAGCAGACAAGTGGCATGAAAGAAAATAATAGCCCCAATGGAGAAATTTCTGATTGATGTAAGTGGACAAGTTCCCTTAGGAGCATCATGTACTGTCAAAGCAGGAGAGGCCCAGGTCAGCTCGTACTCTGCCCATTCACGCGCTATGGCAAGAAGATGCGTTTAAGGTTCCTGTAGCCTTATGCTGGGATTCAATGCCCTGGGGAAAGCAGCCATATGGTCTAGACATAGCAGGTTCCTTTTGGAGATCACACATTCCGAGTGTGGCACTAGCCACCAAATGGTACATGTGTTGTCTTTTTGCTCAAGACAGGGTACTTCTAGGAGCAGAAGTGCTCCTTGGAATCCACTGACACAAAAGCCCGTCGGTTCTCTTGGTAGGTCAGCTGTTTCATAATTCGCCTAACTCACTGACAATTTGTTCAGTGGTTATGACGACAGAGGCATAATATTTCAACTGCAGGGGAAGCAGTCCAGACAGCTCCTAAGTAGACCAGTCAGGCTGGGAATGGCCGGCAGGGCTTCCTGTATTAAGAGGAGAGGACCACTACATTCTGTTTGGCCATCTTCCTTGTCTCCATCGTTAGATGCTGCTCTAAAGACCTAAGGGAGATGTACCCAGGACAAGAGTGTAGTTCTTCTTCCTAGTGAGGCTCCATGGCCCAGCAAAGCATGAAAGTGAGGCCCGTGCTCCTAAAGCGAAGCAGCCTTGAGTCTGTGGAGCTTGTGAAACAACCACACCACCGCAGGAGCAAATCGCAGCAAGTGAGATTCAAGGAAGATGGGAATGTTAAGAATCCAACTGGCATGACCGAGGTCAACACCCAGACTCCCGAAGACCCAGGCGTAGTGGGGAAGACGCAAGCATCTCGGCACCATCATCCGGCCACCTACTCACTGTCTTTCCCCAGGTCCCACAAGGCAGGAGGTTTCCGCAGCATCTCTATCCAGACCTCCCCTAGTCTCAGGAAGCATTTCCCAGTTTTCAAAAGGAAGAAACTCACGACGAGCAAGTCCCTGGTGGAAATGCCAACAGCATCCCCAAGTGCCATCCAGGTCAACGGCAACCTATCTGAACAAGATATCGTGTCCTCTGACCTTGCCTTCCTGAGGCTGGCTCAGCATCTCGAGGATGGGCCTCGAAGGCTCAAAATGCCCCACCCGTTTCTCCCTAGGATGCCCAAGGTGCAGAGCAATGGACCTGTCGGCTTCTGCTTAGAATCTGGGACTTGGATGTCCTCAGACAAAGCAACAGCTGCCATTCAAGTTCCAGATGATATTTGTCACAGTCCAACCTGGGAAGCTAGAGAGTCTGCTCTCAGCCCGGAAAGCTCAGCTGAAGAAAGCAACCCCATACCTGCTTTGATATCCATGTGTTCAGGGGATGGGCAAAGAGCGATGACATCAGATCTTGACAGAGTCCCCCCCTGCTCAAATACCAACAGCAGTGCCAACAACATCCAGGGCACAGAGAAACTCACACCCGAATTGCTTTTGCCCAAAGCCAACCCTGATGACAAAGACCTTGGCCTTCTGTCATCTAAGTCAAAGAAGATGTGTGTTCCCTCACCACCACGGACTCACAGCTCCCCCGAGCCAGGCTCCCACGCCCAGCCAGCCCACCCAGGAATAGCTTCTGATTGCCTGGCATCAAGTGACAATAACCAGGACCCGGAGTCACTCAGAAGTAGCAGCACATTCAAGTCTGTCCCTGTGTGCTGGGAACATGTGGCAAAAACCCCCCTCCAGTCAGACACCCCAGAGCTTCAGACTGGTCTTGGAAGTGAGCGCCTCCCTTCCTCAATTCCAAGGCAGGAGAACAGAGCTCAGAGCAGCAGGGAGGTAGGTAGGAGTAATCACAGTCACCTGGCGCAGGGAGAGCTCTGTGACCTCCAAGGCCGGCTGCAATCAGTAGAGGAATCGCTGCACTCAAACCAAGAGAAAATTAAAGTCCTATTGAATGTGATTCAAGATCTGGAGAAAGCTCGAGCTCTCTCTGAAGGGTAAGGTGAATTTCTTTATGTTTAAAAACCACTGAGCCAAGTCATTTTCTGGGAAGGGACAGGATGAGAAAGCAACATCTTCACAAAAGAAAAAAAAAAGTTCTTGTTCTGTTGTTTCCCTAGAGAGTAAGGAATGCTCTCCAGGCCCCACACCCCACCCTATCCACTATGTATAGATTTTGTTAATCCTCAGTCTTGGCAGCTTCTGACAGACTCCCATGGCTAATCCACTATTGTTTTGGGGGTTTTTAACAGGTTGAGGAAAGGGACTAAGGAACTCTAGGATTAAAAAAAAAATGGTGCTTATAAAGATTGGGGTCTAATTCGTAACTAATGGGGGGATGGCAGCAGGTGAGAAGTTCCTGCCATCTGAGCAAACTCACACATTTCCTGAGCAAACTCGCACATTTCCCGAGCAAGCTCACACATTTCCCTTGCTAACGTTTCTTGTGTGTCTTGCCAGGAAAGACTTGAGGGGCCTGCTTAGCAAGGCTTCCTCTCCGCTGAGCGATCAGTTACCTGAAAATGCAGTTCTGAGAGAAGTCACAGCATACTGTCCGGAGTGGTGGGCTCCGTCCTAGTATTTGTTAAGGATAAACAACGGTCGGAGCTCATCAAACAAGGTTGGAATGAAAGTAATTGGCTGGCAGTGGCTACTAGGAAATCAGCCTAGACCGCCTTAGGAGAGAGACTGATGACAAAGAACCTCCAAGCATAGGGGTCAGGTGTCTCCATATTAATCTGCCACTGACTTGCAAAAGTCCCTTTTAGTGCTACAAGCAGGAAAAACGCATGACATTTGAAATTCATCCAACATATACCAAGTACCCCAGGAATGGGAGGTTCCACTGTCATAATCTCAGCCATTGTTTTGCCTGTATCTTCAATTATCTTGGGGGCACCGTGAATGCTGAGCTGTGGGGACAGTGGCAGGTTGGTAGAATGTGTGTGTGTCACACGTGGCTTTTGCCTATGCATTTACCCTGATCATGTTCTCTTATAGGCGGAACTTTTATCGGACTGGCCAAGATCTCAACAACTGCAGCACCTGCCAGAACACAGCATGCATCATATACAGGTACCAGTCCAAACAGCGACCTGTTCTGTAGAGCGCGATGCCTCCGGTCCACAGAACACACTAGCAAACTGTCTCAAGGCTAGACTGCTGGGGAAGGCAGAGACAAGCACCTGAGCCTTAAAACATAAGGTGTTTGTGCAATGTTTTTATTTGGTTCCAAGGGAGGGACTGTTTCGTTTCTTATCCATATGGTCTAGGAGCAAATCTGTTGATGCAACAGGGAACCCTGAGAGCAAGCAGGAGCCATCACCTCTGCATGAACATCTGCATCTCACCTCAGTTACTTGGCAAGAGGTGGGTACAGAAGTTCAGGAAGCTTAGAGGTTTGCCTAGCTCATGTAGAACGTCTTGAGAGCAGAAGGGGGCCAGAGTCGGGACTCATATCCAGATCTTCCTAATCCTATTTACCCCGCATCTCTCAGCCTCTTCTCATCACCGAATCGCCTATAATCACATGCATTATGTATAAGTAACTATGGGCACTTTGTGTGCACTGCTAAATACACCATTTCTTCCCAGTACAAGACAAGGTTTCAGTAAAGACAATTATTAGACCTGTGCTTAAATATCCAAATATGGTTGTTCATCTGGCCTCAGTTTCCTTGTATAGGGAATGGGGACAATGACTTCTATTCAGACTGGCCAGGAAAACAACGGTCACAATGTCCACGCATGCCTGTGGAGACTGCAAACTTCTGCACACACACACACTTTGGCTCACTGCTGTTATTACTAGAAAGATCGGTGTCCCTTCAACAGAAGCCCCCCTTTAGGCACAGTGGAAATACAGTCAGAGTGTTCATTTTTGTTGATGATGTCTAATTTTGTATGACAAAGGATTATAGTATTTTTTCTTTTTTTCCTGTATAACATTTCTCTTTGGAGAGAAAGCTAGGGCTTGAACAAACCACTGCTCCACAGGGCTGCCTGTGTTCTCTTGGACTTTCCCTCTTGGGATCTCAAGGTGTACCTGGATACCAGTCAGTAGGCAGGGCCCTGAGCGTGTTCTCTGTGACCTGTTGGCTTCCTAAATGGGAGACCACACACCTACAACTAGCAGGAGACTCCAGACTACTTACAAAGGACCCCCAAAGCTAAAAGCACACCTTTACATCTCAAAGCAAAAGTCCCCCCCCACCTTCCCCAAAAAGAGGACTCTCGAGAAAGGCCTTCAGCACTGGGAAGTGAAACAGGACGTCTCTTCCGTTACTGTTCTTAAATTTTAATCTCCTGTCTTAAGCAAATTCCCACATCACTGAGGGAACAAAAAATTATTCCATGTCTAGATGAAAGCGGGATTAAAAAAAAATCTATTCATCAGAAGCAGGAGGACTCGATTTGGACGAACATACACATTTTAGACAGTCTTCCTTTGAGTATACAAGTTGTGTACTGTCTATTAATTTCATTATTTTTTAAAATTTGGCTTCTGTTAGTAAAAAGGACATGCAGTTATTTTCCAGTCTACTATGAATTTCATGACCTTCCCCTGAGCAAGTCATTTCTGGCTTCTGAGTTTCCTTATTGGAGCAATGAGACGCTTTAATTAGATGGTCCCAATGGTGCCTTATAGTTCTGACATTATGTTGTTCTAAGCTGAATTAACAGTGACAATATTTGGTTAAACTGCGACCTTGCAGAGTCTGAGAATCTGAGAACGTTTGTGGTTTTTCTAACCCTTACTTCAAGCATCCCAAGCAAGCATTCCAACAGCAGTTACAACCCACCTGCAAGGCAGACCTCTATGTCCCCTCCCATGTCACGCAGCAAACATTGTTTGTATCTGTCCCTCACAGCATGCAACCCTTGTTGTCATTCAAAGCCAGACTGTCCTCTCAGACACAACCTGTATCCTTGCTTCTAAACCACTGCAAAGGGACGGGCAATTAATTTGATAAAGGCAGAAAGATCAGAACAGCATCCTGTCATGGCAACAGTGAGATGAGAGTTGTCATTTAAGGGGAAAAAAAATGTTTTTGTCAGATGACTTCAAACTTGTGCTGTGTCCTGGAAAGTCAGATCTTAGAAGCTAATGAGCAAGTGATGTGAAACGCTCGTCTGCAGGCTGTGGTCTCTCTCCCCGATGACGGATGAGTCCAGCGCCCGTCACTGTTCATAAAGCACATGGTACATGATGAATTGCCCAGTAGCTTTTCTTCCCTGGAGAGGCTGCTAAGTTAGCAACACATAAGGTTTGCTAAGTGGTGTTTCCCACGGGCCTCACCTCATCAGCTGTGGGCTACACATGCTTCCAGCTTCTGTCAAAACACTGAGGTCACTGGTCTAAGCAGCTCCTTTCCTCTGACACCCCCCCCCAAAGCTCCTTGGCTCCCTCCTCTTGCCAGGAATCTCTTAGATAAATCATCAAGGAGACTCTGAGGCCCCAGTAACCCAGGAATGGGTCTTCAGAGCTTCCAGAGATATGATATGCCAAGGCTCCGAGTTTGGGGACTTTTGGTGATAGTGTGGCTGTTGTCTTGGTTTTGCTTTTCGTGAATTTTTGTTTCTTTTACTGTTTGGTTGTGTGGGTTTTTTTTTTTTTTTTCAGTTTTTTTTTTTTTTTTTGTTTGTTTTGTTTTGTTTTTGCAAGGGCAGGGGCAGGGGCTGTTGTTTTGCAGGACTGGAGATTAGATATAGGGATTTACGGTACCAGGCAATCACAGGACCACCGAGCTATGTCCCCAGCTCTGTGTGGTTTGTTTGTTTCTAACTAAACTCCCAGGGGAGGGCTGGGAATCGGCTATACCCCAGCTTAAGCTGCTTCTATAGCCTGTTCAGGTTTCGTACACTTCTGTTAGCTTTAATCCCGGGTCAATTTACCCACAGGGTTGCATGAATGCTACTGGTGATACCCAAGAATAAATAACACAGAATTACTTAGTGAGAAACGTGTTCTCTTTTCAATTTCATTTCGATCCCTCTGATTACCTAGAAGGGAAAAAACTGTGCTCCTTGCCACAGAATCTTTCAACCCTTCCCAGTGCATGCTTATACCGTTTCATTGCAAAGAGGGAACAGATCATAGCCATGGGCAAGCAACAGTATCTAGCCAGATTGTAGTAATCTTAAGCATTTCTGATGAAGCTTTTAACTTGTAAAACTAATCCTCTTAAATATTCATGAGGAATGGTACAGGTCCCCCTCTCTAAAATTATCGTGCTTGGTTTGTATACTTGTTTAAAATTTAAAAGTAGGCTGATTTTGAGCAGAAAAAGGTTAAGTAAAAATTGTGAAGTGGGTGTGGGAGAATCTGATAAAAACCACAAGAGTATCAAGGTCCAGCAGGACAGGACTGTTTTCCCAGCACTTGGTAGAGGCAGGGAGATTGCTACAAGTTCAAGGCCAGTGTGTGTGTGTGTGTGTGTGTGTGTGTGTGTGTGTGTCCAGAGAGAAGGCAAATCTTTTAGCATTTAGAAAACAGTTCAGTCCCTCTTGTCATCTGGGAGACAGATCCCTCCTCCTCCCTTTACCCCGTCCCTCATTCTTTCTTCACCCTGTCCCTCCTCCTCTCTTCACCCTGTTCCTGCTCCTCCAGCCATATCATCTGCACACTCACTATAAAAATCGTCAGCTGAGCCTCTTTGGAGGACTTTGGTTACATGGCTCATGCATTTATATTTTTTCTGGATATAGTTCCCAGGGGCAGGGCCAGGAATCTACTTGATTTAAGCTGTAAAATGCCTCTAACATTTTGAGAAAAACTAATAGGACTTTTTTTTTTCTTTTTTGTCCCAGAGATGGAATAAGACTATCTCCCATAGTCTCTTCCTGTCCATTTAGTGTTACTCGTAGACTTTAATACTGTGTCACACTTCCTCTTTCTTATGTAGATCTATGTATGTCACACACACACACACACACACACACACACACACACACACACACACAGAGAGAGAGAGAGAGAGAGAGAGAGAGAGAGAGAGAGAGAGAAATACACAGAGAGAAACACAGAGAGAAAAAACACATACACACAGTGAAAAACACACAGAGAGAGAGAGAGAGAGAGAGATAAAGAGAGAGAAAACATACACAGAGAAACACATAGACAAACACAGAGAGAGAGAGAGATGGGGGGGAACACATACAAAAAAACAGAGAAAGAGAGAGAGACACATACACAGAGAAACACACATACAGAGAGAAAGAGAAAAGCACAAACACACAGAGAAAAGCACAAACAGACACATGCACACACACAGGAACATATAGACAGAGAAACACACAGAGAAAGAGAGAAAGAGAGAGAGAGAGAGAGAGAGAGAGAGAGAGAGAGAGAGAGAGAGAGAGAAACAGAAACACATACAGAAGAAACACATCATACACACAGAGAGAAACACATAGATAAAGAAACACAAACACACACACACACACACACACACACACACACACACACACACAATTTTCAACTAAGCAGGGCCATTTATCAGTTTTGTTTCTGAACAGACACAAATAACTTACAGAGAGAAGAAAGTTTCCTGAGCTCATGGCCCTAAAGCTTCCTCCCAAACTTGGGCAACCCGGCTGCTTCCAGCTTCAAGCATGTCAGCATATCCCATTGAAAACCCAAGGTGATTCGACCTACTTACCTCACAAACAGGGATGCAAAGAGGGACTGGGAACTCCAGTTCATCGCTGTCTTCAAGTATGACCTCCCAATGACATAAGGACCTCCCTGGAAGCCCCACATAATAAAGATCCACAGTAGCCCCTAATACCATCACCTTGAAACCAAGCTTCTAACACACAAACGTTCCTGAGACACAAATCACCACCACAAGGATATCCCAAGTTGATGTACTCTTCCTTTCCCTTAGAAAAGTAGCAACCTCCCTACACTGTCTTACTCCACACCATTAGCTGCGTGGGGAGTCTATAAAGACACCGTAGTCCCCTCAGCACCCACCCTCGTTCTTTACAACAGACGTACATTTAGGTTTGCATTCTCCCTGTCAAGTCTAGCTGCTGCCTGTCAATCCCCCTGCTGTAGCTAAGTATCCATCTTGCCCGAGTGTCACCTCAGTGTTGGTTTGTTCTTTGTCCAGCAGATTTTTTTTTGTCCTGTCCTGAATACCCCTCCATGTACTCTGCCAAATTATACCTGAAACTAGAACCCGGCCATCTTTACTCCCATGTTTAACAGTCTTGTCCCGGTTCCTCTTTCCTTTAGCTGACTTTTCAAGGCGCTTTGGACACGAGGTTTAAGCCTTTCCCCTACAGTGTCCCCAGTTCCCCACCAGCCACAGAGCTGCATGCTCAAGCCTGGGTCCCTCTGCAAGGGTCACCACACATTTCCAGAGTGGCTCTTGCATTATGATCCTTTATCAACATTTGCTTTTATCTTGCCAGGAAATCCAGTTCTTCCTAAGATGACACACACACACACACACACACACACAAAAAAAAAAAAAAAAAAAAAAAAAAAAGGCCTCAAAGGCACATATATCCCTCTGTCATACTACTAATCCTAATGTATCACAGGCCAGTGCATAGTACACAACCGGTGCTTAATTGATGCTTACAAAAGAAGAGTGTGACTTTATTGATGAGAACTGAGAGGTAAAAGTAGTGAAGGGTTTAAGACAGCTGTATGGATCACCCCAGAATAAAGTAATTGATGCCATGTGGGTACAACCCCACTTTAGATGGGGGCTTGGGAGCCTGTAACAATCAAATGTTCCCATTGGGAATGAAGGACTTCTGTGTAACAGGTCCTTTGAGCTGCACCAAATACAAACTAGACGCAGTGCGTGGATCGTCAACTTCAAATACTTGGGACATTATATACTTTTGATGAGATGGAAGCTAATCAAATCTTCCTCAGATGACTCAGACAGCTGCTGCCCTTTTGCAGGACATTGAGATCCTGTTCTTCGTGGCAGTCTGGCATTACCATTCAGGACTTTTGTGCCAGCTCTGGAGGGGAGGGCAGACGTGATTAGAGAGAGCCACAAAACTCCCCTAGGCCAAAGTACCCTTGCTCCGACATCTGGGTACTCTTAATGCTCGCTGAAGCATTAGAGCTGCAGGCTCTCCTGGATGATGGGCAGATGCCTCAGATATCCACACAGTAATTCCTGGACCCTGAGAGGAGGCAGTCTTATCTGGGAGAAGGGACGTTTTAATTGTGACTAAGTTCAGGTCTTGAGATTTGGCCTGAGTGTCATGCACAAGTCATCCGGAGGATAAAGAGAGATGTGTGCAGCCCCCTAAACTGGTAGATTTTTTTTTGTAGGTAGGAGCAGGTAGGCAATGTGTCTCCTCACAAAGCTTCTAGTTGGAGTGCCAAGTCCGCACCTCCACCTGGAGCGATGGAGATCTATGTTCCTCCAGAACAGGAAGAGTGGATACCGTGACTGTTTTCTTTCAAGCCATGAAATTCCTTGTCATAGATCAGTGGCAATAGAAACCAAGCCTTTCACATTAGACCTGTAATCATATAGAAAGTCTCATCGAAGGTCAGTCTGTTTGACTTTCTTTGATCACTTTGAGAACTTTAGTAGCTGAGGACCAATCTACTGAGAAGAAAGTTAAGGGGAAGAAATAAAGAAGCGCTACCAGTAAGTAAGCCACGGCCCACTGTGTATCTAATGTGTACAGGGTGAAATGCTTGCCCCCGCTGCACTGGATTTTCATAATACATAAGATGCATTAAAGTGTCCCCATTCTACCGATGGGAAAACTGGGGAAGAAGCTGGCATTTGTACAATACTCAACTGAAGCAATCAAGGCTGCAAAAAAGAAAGATGCTTACTACACGATCACCTTGATACCCGTCACTAAATAGGAGTCACAGCACTGTTTCTCATTTCCAGCAAGCCAGATCCAGACACACTGCTCTCAGAGACCAACCCCCTTTGACAACTATTAGAGTTATGTCACTGCTGAGTTCTATTCTGGCAACAACATTGTGAAGCTCTGCACTGAATATGCACTGAAGGGGTGTGGGGTTCTCAGAACATGACCATGGCCCATCTGCTTTGGAAGCTCAGTGTTCTTTGTGACATGGGCTCATTCCCCACTGTGTCTGAGGGAGCTATAGCAATGTCTTTGGAAAAGCTTAAGGACCTCTGAATAAGGCAGAATTAGGGGACCTTAAAAAGAAGGGATGATTGATTTCTTAGATTTGGGGATTGCTTATCCATGAATTGAATTGCTTCACTCATAAAATAGCCCAGAAAAGCTAGGACTTCTTCGTAATACATCCTCGGAAGGCTGTTCTGCCTTGGCTTTGACTTGAGAATTAGATGTTCACAGATAGAACTCCTCTCATTTGGTTAGATGCTCTGAGAAAGAAGGCAGAGGGGAAGGAAGGAGAGAGTCTTGGAATGAGAGTATCTTCCGATGCCTCTGGGGCTTTCCCGTGCATTACACATTACATAGGGGAATCACATGAAGTTTTTCCTCTTAGATGAGGAACCAGTTGGCAATCGAGGCTGACATTTTTCTTGTAATTAAAGCTAAGAGCAAAGAAAGCCCAAGCCTGATCCTCGGCAAAGAGCTCAAAGGCTGATAGAATCTTAGGGAATTCACAGCAGGGACCTGGTCAGGTGGGTGTGCCAAACACTTCATAACTATTGCTCCATTACAGGGGAAGGGTGTGATTGGCCTATGCACTGAGCTGAGGATCACACAGTGCTAAGTGCCACACAGGAAGGCTTCTGTAACCTCCCTAAACCCTTCGAAATCTACAGACCACTAGATGCTTTAATTCTGTCACCTTTGATTGCTGGCGTTGCCACTGGTGAAGTCCATCTGAAGCACACATGGAACTGGGCAGATACTCAAAAGGAAGTCACCTGCAAGAGCTTCCCTTTGTCCCTGCTCATCTCTTTCCAGGGGCCTACTCCTCTTGGTTCCCATAGATGGTAACAATATAAAGAGACACCCTGGGGCACAGGTCACAGCCTCACAGCTGTGTACCCTGCAAGGGGGAAAAAATGAGGGCTTCATTTTACAGAGGAAAGAGAGCCTCAGAGAACTAGTGAGATGCCTACAGTCATGGGGTTAGCGGTGTTGGGGATACTTTCTTGAATTTCTTTCAGTGATTTAAGCTCTTTGGCCACTGGGTTCCCCATTTTGCCTGCTGCTTGAGATACTGTGTCATCAGAAATAAAGGCAATTTCTCTAGAATCTGCAGTGTGCCTCAGCCCTGTGGGCTTAGCAACCAACTCTCCTGTTAAATAATTTAGTATTTTTTTTTTCCTTTTGTCGGTAGCTCATGCTCTCCCACGTAAACAGAACTACAGCCGTCTCTGGGCAGCAATGAAGTCTGCAGGGAACAAGGTTTCTACTACACATGGCAGATCTGTCCTTCCTGGAAATCACGGGTTCATCCCTAGCCCTCATTAAATTCCAGTACACTCTGAGCCACCCTAATCTCAGTTCGATTGTGACCATGAACACAATCTAGCATCACCAGATACTGGCCACATGCATAGCTTGAGTACTCTGAGAGACAGTCATAAAGTTTGGGGTACAGGAGGTAATTTCTCAAGGGCAGACAGGTTAACATCCAAGCCATTTATTTATTTGTCCTTATGTCCTCTCTCTGTAGCTTCATCCCTTTCTTCTTCTAAGAGTGTAAGGGGAAAGGAGCAAGATTCATTGCAACAGCAATTCGTCTGCAATAAAAAAGGAAGCCTGCTTAGATGCATTAATGGCTAAAGAGGCTAAAACAAGCCATAAATATAAAGTCAAGCACATGAGTATCACAGGAGAATAACAAGAGGGGGCTGTAGGCCACAGGCCATGAGTGACAGCACTGTGACACACACCCCCCTCCTTCTTTGTCAGTTCATAGAAAAATCATTACCGCCCATTGCACAAGTCACTGTGCCAGGCATTTTGCTAAACGAACACTACATGCCAATTTCAGACTCCAGGTGGCAGGGTTATAACTCCCACTGTGCAGATGAGAAAACTGAGTCTTGGAGAAGCTGGGTTGTCCGAGATCCTAGTAAGCTAGGGATCAAACTCAGTCCCTACTTGCAGAAGGCTTTCCTGTTTCCTAGCCCCTTCTGACCTTCATCAATTAATAATTTCTGACAAGCAGTCAACCCTTCCATAGAGCTTAGAAAGCTTAGTCTCCAGCTTGGCTCTGTTTCTTTTTTTGTTTTGTTTTGTTGTTGTTGTTGTTGTTTGTTTTTGGTGTGCCCAGAGAACCATCTGTGACCCTCTGGGGACCATTAGCAGACAAATGCCCCAAAGGGTTGTGTTTGACAGTTGGAAATGGCCCTCTGTTTTGACACCCAAACCTATAACCTATAAACAATCAGTCACAGAAACAAAGTTTGGAGAACACTACCCCTTGAAGCAGTGTAGTGGTGGCGTTTGGGGACAAACATACTTACGACTGTTTTTCCAAACTGTGATTGTTTCTTAAAGTGTAGTGATTTGTCCTCCCTAGGGCAAACTGCCCTCCCTAGTCTGATTCCCACTGCTGATTGTCTGCAAAAGGAAAGCCACAGGAGGCTAATCACATGTGGCACACCCTGATTTGGTGGAGAGGGACTACAGTGTGCTCCCAGGAGAGGTAGGAAAGGAGCAGAGACGAATCTGAAGATGTTCTGTCTTCAGGGACATGTCATGGAGTCCAGCTTGCTCTTGGTGGAGGTGTAGACAGGGACTGTTCTCTACAAAGCAGTGAGAACCACTTTCTAAGAAGGAAGTGCCAAGGACCACTGGAGAGGGACATCAGTAGCCAAGACCCAGACTAAGGGTGGTTGGGTATAAACATAACTAAGTTATCCCCTAATGGTTAACATCTTTTTTTGTGTATATTGTTCATGGTCAAGGCTTCTCTGAAGTCTAGAAAGGGTATTGCCAGATGGAAAGTCAGCTAGGGTGTAGGGAGCACCCTCAGTTGGAGTCTAGTTCCACAGAAAATTGGTGGGGGCAGGAGACTTAGGTCTTTGTTTCCACTGTATCCTATATCTACACACTGTCTTCTATCCAGCTCTTTAATGGGTACATGGAACTATCTTCCTTCAATGCAGAGCTGAACTGATGCACAACCTTTAGGATTAGATTCATGGTCCAAATCCTTAGAAGAACATTTATTTCCACGGCTTTAGTTTCTTCAATTGGTAAGTGAAGATAATATTGCATATCTATGAAAATTGTAATAGGGAATGTTACCTTGAAGTAATGGCATCTAGAATATAGAGTTCAATGCATACATGATAGTCATTATTATTGTTCATTTAAATTATCACATATTCTAATCTAACAGGGTTGAGGTACTCATTGCTTCTTCTCCTTAGAATGTGACCCTTATGTGGAAATATCCTCGTGTTAGAGGTAAGAAGTAAGGGCCAGGAAGGCAGGTATTATGGGCTAGATATTTGTACCTTTTCAAATCCACATATTGAATCTTGTCATTCCATTTCATGGCAATTTGAAAATAGGAAATGATTGGATTAGAATACAACCTTCATGAATGAGATGGGTGTCCTTGTAGACACAACTCTAGAGTTTGCTGGCCCCTTCTAACGTTTTGTGTTCCAGGGAGAAGACAGCCATCTATGAACCAGGAAGCAGGCCCTCACTAAACACCAAATATGCTGATTCTTTGCTCTTGAATTTCTCAGCCCTTCAGAACAATGAGAAATGCTTATGTGTTGTTTGAGTCAACTACTGTTGATTTAGTATATGCCATATATTTACATTAATATGCTCATATTAATTTGTGAAAACCTGAATTACATACTTAGATGCAAAGTCTAGGTTTGATCATAGTACCCAGTGTGATTTTTTTTCCCTTTGTTAACTTGCTTATCAGTTAAGTGGGCTTGGCAACCTTCCCATCTTCCCAGGACACTCTGAGAACAAAACAACAATGAATTACCTGAAGTTTTGCAAAGCTAAAGATGTTATATTAAATCAGGAGCCTCCACCCAGCTTTCCCACCTTTCTGTATTTGGTTCTGTAAATCTCTGTGTTTTAGTATGGGATGTTTAATCTTAGAACGAAGCTTACTCTTCTGAACCACTGTATTTCATTTGGGCTTACTCAATTGCTGCTTACCTAGCCAAGACCACAAGAGCCTGAAGATGTTGTCTGGTCGTGCATGTATAGTTTCTCAAATATTTATTATAAGTATGTGTGTATTTCCGTGTGGGGGGTATGTGTATGTGAGAGCTGATGACTGTGGCTCCAGGAGAGGGCGCTGGATCCTCTGGAGTTGGAGTTACATAGGTGGTTGTGAGTTGTCCCATCTGGGAACTGAACTCAGGTCCTCTCTAGGGACTGTGTGAGTAATGAACTACACAGCCATCTCTTTCTTACTGTAACTTCAACCATGGTGAGCAATGGAACAGGGTTCTCTCTGCTTTCTAGAACATTTTTCTGCTTTGCATCCACTGTGGTGATGAAAGCTAGATTACTTCCCACAACTTTTGTTTGTTTTATTAATGCACGGGGGAAGCATGCTGGAACGCATCATTGGATGTCCAGGGCACTGAGGCTCCCCAGGAACCGGGCGTTCCTGACCTCATACATCCCCCCAAAGGATGACTTTCACAGATTTTGACAGATCTAGGTTATCATAGTGCTTCTCATTCTAGGTGCAACATTCTAACAACTTCTTGCCTAATAGTTATTCCTCACTGGATTCTGCCCAAACTACGTTGTCAGTCCTCAGCTCTCTTTTTAGGAGGCTACATGGAATATAGGGAACAGAGATGGTGGGCGATAGTATGGTGGTAAGGGACAGACAGACAAGAGGAAGGACAGAAGGAGGGTGCAACCAATTACTACTCAGACCCAGGACCCAGGCCTCAAAGAAGAGGTTCGTGACCAGAATTCACAAACAGATAACATTGTAAATTTATGCCTCTTTCCAAGAGGTTGATGAACATGGTCTAGGAGCTGTCATCTCTTCATGTCTACTTGGCCTTCAGATGAAAGGCAGATGAGGGTGGCAGAGCACAGTCCCTCCCCATCTGTAAGCCAGCTGCCACCAAAGCAAAATGTCCTCTTGCCTCTCTAAACTAAACAGTAGTTTGTCAAAGGGTGAATAAGAAGAAAAGTGACAATTTTCCTTTATGTTAATAAATTGCTTTGGCCGAAAAAACATTAATCAATTTCCTTCCAAAGCACACACACTTTTCAATACTCAGCTATTGGCTCGGCCTTGAAAAGAAAGTCACTTTCAATCCCCTTAAACTGTCAAGACCAGTGGGGGCAGCCACATGGGGGGGGGTGGGGCAGCTCCCTAAATCCTGGCTATTAGAATAGAATCCTGCTGTGTTTCCATAGAAACATAAGGATGTATTCTTCCCTGAATGTACACTCGGGAAGGAGTGAAGAGAGTAAGGCCGTGGGCAAGGTATACAATGTCTAGAGTGCTGGTGCTGGCAAGGAGGTGAGAGGCATTTGTCCCTAAGAGACAAGGACAAACCTCTCAATGAAGAAGAACAGAGTAGGCAGAGACCGAGTCCCACAGAGTGTGATCACACCTGTTATGGCCTTGTATTAGCATGGTTACCCCCATGTTATTATTCTAACTCCTACATAGAGCTGAATCCTAGGGATCTAAGAGAGTTACCCAAGGTCAACCAGGAGCACTCAACTCAAAAGCCTTTTTGCTCTAACCTCTGGGATAGGCAGCAATGGAAGCCTAGCAGAAGAGACAGAGTTTACCTTCTGCCTTCTGGCTCATTCCTTCATGGGCCCACCAGTTCTGGGCATATGTTAGACTCACTCAAAAACATATTTTCCAAATAGGTTTAGAGATATTTGTGAATCTTGGGAGATGCAGACAGTTCATTATTGCTAGCTTGCTTTGGATTAGGCAGTCAGAAACTCCACACAGAAGGAGAAAGAAGCAGTCAGTGGGTAAGTGGACTGAGGTCTGCAAAGAAGGGCTACGTGAGAGGTGAGAAGCATATTTGGATCACTTCCCTTGAATTCTGGGAAGCAGCTCCACAGGGATGGTGTCTAGTCTGTCTAGATATGTCATTGGAATTTAGTGCTAGATTAGGTAGGTGGATGGATGCGTGGATGGGTGGGTGGATAGATGAATGGGTGGGTGAGTAGATGAATAGATGGTAGGTGAGTGGATGGATGGGTGAGTAGTTAGGTGGGTGAATGGATGGGTGGTAGGGTGGCTGTGTGAATGAGTGACCAGGAAGGAGGGAGGCTTGGTGGATGGGTGGGAGTGTGGGTGAATAGGATATTCTATATCAGACAGCAGGCTTTCTGAGCATGAGCAAGTATTACTCATTTGCTTTGTCTCTATCGTGTACTCTATCATGAAGATAGCTTTCTGCCACAGTAGGTAAGGCAAGGCTATTAAGGAGCTAAAAGATCTGTGAATATGGCTGTTCCCTACCAACCAAGCATGCATGCCTCCAGTGAGAGAGGCTAGAAATCGGAGTTTGCAACTCACTACTTACAAACTCCTTCCTTGGTGCAATGCAGAGGTTGCCTGGCATGACTGTTCCCAGCCTCTGGATCCATCTCCTATGTTTCCTCTGGGAAGAAGGAGGTCCAAGGGATGCTGACAGATGGCTGCTTCATCACTTGAGACAAACTAGGGTGCAATACTGGGCGGCAGTGGAAGAATGGGACTCAAGGTGTGGGTTTGGAAATCTATGACAGACGAGTTAGCAAACCATGCATGGGCTTTGGCTACAAGGTCTCAAATTGCTGATGATTGGGGGTATCATTTACTAAGGACGCAAAGCCAACAGTCAAGCAATTCCAGTACTGGCTGGTCAGACTTTTAATCTATCTGCTATTCCTTTCTCAGCATCTAGCGCAGGATCTGGCCTGGACAATCCTTAATCAATCTTGGTTGAATGTCTGGGCGAACACGCAGTGCCTAATCTGTGCTGCATATTGAACATGCCCTTGCTTTCTACACTTGCCTGTGATCCCGGGAGTAGGGATCGTGGTTCTTCGGCAGGGTACCACTCTAATGCTTGAGGATAGGGGAGTGACTTGCAGCTGATGCACTCTGGAGCTTTGCTTTGAAAAATACAATCTGTGTTTTCATCCATTATGTAGGTCACCCTGCCAGGATTATGTCCCTGTAGGGAGAACCAGAGAGTAGCAGAAAGAGAAAGGATGTCCGAAAAGGAGGAAAGAGTCTGGCTGGAGGTTATTGATACTTCCTCCTGCTGGCTACATGACAGGCCACTCTGCCCTTCTGTCTCTTCCATTTCAGAATGCCCAGGACAGTGCTTCCTTTCTCACATGTGACAACTGTGATTTACCTCTACAGCAGCGCTAACTCTGATCTTAAGCTCTGGGAAGTCACATGAGCATCACGGGCAAGGGCAGGGGGCCTTGTAATGATGGTTGATTTTCAGCACTTGCTGGACATAAAAGACCTCTGGCAGTCACACCTCATCCAGAGCGACGTGGGGTCTTTCGTCTTCCTTACACAGTGTTTCATCCCCTATCCCTTGCCCCCCGGCTAAGCAAGGGGCATGCTCTGCTCTTATGGCTGTATTTCAGCCATTTTCTGCACTCCCACGTGAGCTGTGGCCTTTCTGAGAAAACACGTAACAAGCACTTAGCACCTAAAAGTGGGAAGAAAGTGGCCAGTCAAGGACACAGGTGGAGCAGATCTGTCTGTCAGGATCTGTTCTTCCTAGTCCAGTTCTCTGGGCTCAGGGGAAGCTAAGCAGAGTAAGAGCAAGAGGCCCTAATGTGTGATTACCTCCTTTCCAGGCACAAAGAGGCTGAAGGAACATCAGGCTCCTGCCTTAGGCTCAGGCTCTTTGCTGAGTCTCAATTCCCAGGGCTCCTGGGCATCTTGGTCTCATCCGGCCTCATGTTACCTCAGAAACCTTTGTGGTAATCAACATGATACGAATGAAATATACTGTATGTCAAGAACTCCAAATACACATATAAACTAGGAATAGGGAGAAGCTATTTACCAACCGAGGTTGATTTCAGTCTCTCAGTACTGCTGTAAGCCACCCTGATATGCAAAGCTCCCTAAGACATATTCCTAAGAGGTAGGTCAAAGAGAATAATGTATCAGTGGTAATAACGCTAATGCTGATAGCAATGCAGGAACAGGGGTTAGCATGTAGAAAAGGATTATAGGATGTCAGGCACCACTCTGGCCAAGTCATTTATATCTACTTATATTGATTTCATTAACCTCAGGGGACATCATTACTTCCCTTTCCCAGATAAGAAAACTAAGCTCAGTTTGATTAGGTGTGTCTTTATATCCTTCACATGTTAATGAATTAGCTTCCATGAATACTGTATAACAAAAACAGTAACAGGGAAGATCACTAATCTAGAGATGAGAGGAACACACTAGGCCCAATATTTACTCACTGACATGATCTATGCCTTGTTTGCTTGACAAAATGAGGTATCATTAATGGTATTAATTTAATTTGATGGGGAGGAATGGGAAAGCTTGGGAAATGACTCATCTCTCCCAAAGCCTCCCATGCACTTGGTTCCTAATGGCTTAGTAGGTGATCCCAAGGACGTGTTCTAGTGCGCTCTGGGTAAGGGGTGTGTGTTATTTTCACGTTAGTGTGTGTTTTTGAAGTTACCCTTTTCCCTCCTCTCTGTCTTCCAGTGTAGAGTATGATTTCCGACAACAGGAAGGCAGGTTCCATGAGGTTCTTCAGAGCCTGGAGGAGGCAGAACCAGTCGAGGAAGCACCTTCCCCACCAAAATCCCCGGCAGAAGCCCCGGCCCCCGAGAAACAGGACTTTCGGCGGAAAAGCAAGAAGGTGAAGAAGAAATGCTTCTGGTGGATATGAGAAGATTGGGGCTCCCTGCATTCCTTCCTGAGATGGGAGATCCCCTCAAGGCCTCCCTGATCCTCTGCAAAAGCGCAGGCTGAGGTCCCCTTGACCTGTGACACAGGAGTGCCTCGAAGGTGGTACACCATTGGACACCTGGTCACCAACCCTACCTGAGTGTGCGCCGCTGCTTACAGAGGATTTTGTGGACATTTGTGTGGCCACTTGTTGTTAAGTGGCTGCCACTCACAGCCAGGCTTCATCCCCATCTGCTAAGTTCAGATTTCCACCATAAGCAAATGCCCACCGCACTCCCGACTTCCCTGGAACCAAGCATTTCCTCCCTACCCCGAGATCACCAACCCCAAAGATACAGAGATAAGTCCATGTTGTGTGCTGCAGGAAGAGGAGGGTTGTAAGTGGGTATCCTAGAAAACACTACCCAATAAGCTGGCGGAGTTCTAGGATTTACTATACAAAAAGCACAACAGAGGTGAGCGGGGGCGCCTAACAGTGCCAGGTCGCCCTGAATGTATTAAGTCATCCTCTCTTTTCAACTAACCCTTAGATTTCAAATCCAGCGGCTGTCTTCTTATAAAGTATGGGGTGTGCTGGGTGTGGCAAAGTAAGGTTGCCAGTGGGTATCAGGCACTTGTGTGATCTATGTGACTGGAACTCAGGTGACTTTCATAACTGTACTCTTTCTGGAGCCACCTAATTGTCATGTGTCTCTGTATGCCCTGTGGGGGGTAACTGAGAGGGGCTTTAACCTTAGGGTCATTTACCTGTAGCATTAAGTAAGGGTCTTAAGACTCAGCAACTTGTATGTCAGTATATCTTATCAAGTGACGTTAACAAGGCTTAACTACAGCATAGCATTTTTTTTTTCCTCATCCATGCATCCTTGTGACAACGGTGTAGATAGGCCCAAATGTGTTACTCTGCAGCTACCTTTACTGGTGACCAGGCTGCTATCACCTAATCTAGGAAGAAATGGGACTGAGGATGAGGATGGAAGCTCCTTCCACACAGTTTGAGCCCCTTAAGACCTAGCTCATTCTGTTGACAGGACCGTCTTCACCCACGGATGTCCAGTCTAGCTTGCATGCCAAGCCAACTCCTAAAGCAATGCAATTAAGTGATTGCTACATGCTCGGGCTGAATAGGAGGCAAGGCGTGGGTATCTCTGCAGTGAGTTCAGTACTCTGCCAGCCTGCGACCAGGTTGTCACTGCCAGAAATGTGGGCCACACCTAAGCAAAGAAGGCATTTTGTGACCACCCCCTTGCCAAAGACCTGGTGAGTTTTTGCTGTGCACGTGGGATGTGTGTACCCCACTGCAGACTGAGAGTAACTGAGCAAGCCACCCCAACCATTCCCCCATCACAGTGCTGTGGTGCAGAAGCTATTTCAGGGAGAGTGAGGGAAATTTGGCAAGGAATCTGGGTTTGCGCTATTTAAGTCTTGCGATGTCATTTGAGATGTTCTCTCTCCGTTTCTAGTGTAATGTTTAAGCCCACAAAGTGAGACCAGAATATATAATGTCAAGCTTAGAATGAAGATAAATATACTTGTCATGCTTAAGAAACCACATTTCAATTAGAGATGTTACCACTGGCCAAAAGCCACAGATCTCTCTTTCTGTATCCACACATTCAACTCTCAGTTGTCCCCAGCCATGGAGAAAAACAGTACAGAGGATAATCCAATAAAGCAAAAATCATTTGGGATCTCTTATATAATTTTATCTTGTAGCGGTGCTTCCATCTTAATTTGTTTTGCTTACACTAATTTCACATGAATTTATATCCCAGATTATCAGGATGAAACAAACATATTCTTGCTCTTAGATTTTCGGAGACCTGGGAAATAGATTATTGTGTCCCACTGACCTGGAGAAAATGGTGTAATTGTGTCCTTTCTTGGCTGGGCAGAGGAATGACTACTTCCCCTGATTTCTAAGCTCTGTATACCTCCTAACAGGCCTGAGAGCTAACTGCAGCCTTTGCACTGGTCAGCCTGGAGGGATGGGGAGACATCTGGGGTAGCTCTTGCCTTCACAGGCACATGGCAAGTCAGGGACCTTGCACAAACTCTGAACTGAATGAGATGAAATTGGGACTGAAAACTGCTAACATTCCCAGAAAGAAAATCAGCCAAGGTCATGTGATTTTTATACCAAAGCACAACACCATATCACATTGCTTAGGCCACACCAATCTATACCTGGCGAGAAGGTTCCTTCTGGTAATTGAATCCTGAACATCAGTATGGGGGGGGGGGGCGAGAGGATTGATAAACACTGGCCTGCTGACCAAAAAGGGTCACCACTACATCAAATAAAAACCATACTCATATATACCAAAATTCTATACTCTGCTACTCCTGTTGAGTAGCTATGTTTCTTTGTAAAATAGTATGTAATATGATACTCTACAGAAATGTTATTCTTGAGATTATATGGTTTAATGGAAAGAGATTAATTTAGGGAAAAAATGACTTTTATGAAATGGAAGGAGGAAGGACTGATTGGTCTGTTTAAATTGCAGGGGTTTAACGTAGCTGCTCCCTCTCTACACAAAACACTCAGTATCCCTGGAACTTAATGCCAGCTCATCTGTAGAGCGCCTTCTTGAAGACAATGTATCACTGTAAGGTTTTGTAAATTTCTAAACTGTTTTAAATGGGATATTATCTTTTGCAATAAACTTAAGTATTTTTCCTAGGTCTTAAGACTCGGTTATTAGCTTGGGTTGAGTTGAGTTATGACATTTTAACTCAAGAAAAAAAATCCTTAGCAGCCCCACAGGCAAAGGTAGTTATGATACTTAATTTGTTTGTTTATAAACAAGAATAGAGCCAGAAATGCCAGTGACACTAGTCATGGGAGCTTTGGGTCCTGACCATAGGAGAGGTGACCTGTATCAAGGAACCAGTCCTGGCTGCTTTCAAAGGAGCACACAACTCCTCCACGGGTCAGCTTTATGCACTGACACTCAACTCTAGCTTAGTTCATATTTCTCCCTAATTGCTTTCAAGTTGAAAGACATCTTTGTATCATCAACACCGGGAAAACTAGTGCTACGTTCCAAAATTTGGCATGAGATAACATTTTGATTAGATTCAAATCAGCTCCTGCTTTTGATGGTTGAGGGACCTAAGCCTTAGACCAGTTCATTGGTAGAAAGGGTATTTGAAAATGTGCTGGAATGGCATGCTAACACCAAACCTGCTTTCTCTTCAACTAGTATAAACTGGGAGGAAAAAAAGCAGTTGCTTCCATGATATCGCATTTGGTGTCAGGTGCAGGTTTAAGATCTTCTCCGGGCCAGGAACCAACTCATTCTGACTTATAACAACCTTAGCTGTCAGAATAATGTACCTTAGACAATGGGTGCTCTGTGGTTCAGAGGTACATGTTGGCCAAGAGCACTTGTGCCGTGGCACAAATGTCTTTCCCCCAGAATGCTGCACTAGGTGCTACTGGCCAGGGACAGGCCCTTCCACCCACAACATGAGGTATAACTGGCTGACTTGCCCAAGGCCACTAGAACTTTGAAAATGGGTCCTGAAAGCACCAGAGTTAATGAGTAGTGTGCGAGGAGCTGGACAATTCCAGCCACCACTCAGGTTGGACTGGAAGCCCATTCTTCCTGTTGTCAGCTGAGCAGAGTTCCCAGTTAGAATCTAACTTTAAGTCACCCCAGGCAACTTGCCGGATGCTGAAAACGTCTCTGCTTTTCAGTTCCAACCCACAGAGATGTTTTGTGAGCATTACTCCCATCAAACACACCTCCAGACTCAGCACCGACTGGTTGCTACGATCCATGTTGGGCCAATGTAATGATCATAATCACCAGTTTGAGTACTTCTACCTCAAGTCTCCCATCTCCCTTAAACTGACTGACATCCTAAATACCTAGTGACCATGCAATATCTCCTCATCCCAAAGTTTCACAGCGACAGCTCTTTCTGCTTTCTAAGGAGGCCCTCAGACCACAAGAAGAAGATGCACCTTCAGACACCACACAGCTTGGTTCTCCTCCATGTCAGAGAACGTCCACCATGGGAGGCACCTCATTGCCCATCACAGTAACATCCCCTTCTATCTGCCCAGAACATACCACACTCCTCCCTGCCCAGTTTCTGGCAACACATAATGCCATCCAGCTACCTTCAGGACCACAAACCACACCAGATGTTCTTCGTCACTTACTTACACCAGGGGCCTTGCCATCAAGGCCGGCAACATAGCTGTCCTCGGACAAATACCTTTGTCACTCTGTAGTGAGTGTACTTGTCTGTTTCGTCTTCCTGGGGTAGGAGTCCTTCTTATCATCAGTTGGGGCTTAGATGTCAAAGGAGTAAGTTGGATCCGGTGAGAGAGTTACTAAATCTCAATCCCATCTCCCCCTGTCCCCATTCTTTTCCTTCCGACTGGCAGGGCACTCAGAAGAGATGGCACATTGCTGGCACCCAGCTTCTGTATCTGCACCTCTGGAATAGAAGGCTTTGGCAAGGAATAGCACCTAAGGCTTTCAACTCTCCCACGGTGGGTCGGCCTGGCTTTCAGGACTTAGGAACACCGGGACACAACTGTCCTCACCCTGCACCTTTATTGACAGCCCCACTTAACCTTGCTTCTGAACAAATTGCCATCATAATTAAATCCCAACTCGTTCTGCACATTTTTTACCAAGATCCTGTCCAACTGTGTGAGAAAGAAAAAATGAGTTTTGAAATTAAAGCGGATTGTTAACTATTTTTTTTTTTTTTTTTTTTTTGCTGTAATGTCCCTATTAAAACGTCAGCATTTATTACATGTGACCTAGCCCATGTCAGGCACAATGCAATTTAAAAACAGACAGGGACCGTCTACTCAAGGAGCATTTTAGGAGAAGCATTTTGCCTTGGCTTCAGCTGTGATTAAAGTAAAAAACAATAACATCACACCGAAAGAATATTTGCTCCCAAACAAATAAAAGCTTTATTATCATGAAAGGCTCTCAAAAATTTTTCAGAATCCATAAGTATATTGAATTTGATTCAAATGAAACCCATTATTTTCTTCCTCACAGGACCTGAATATATATATATATATATATGACCATTAGCTAACCCAGTGACCTCTACTTGTCATACTATCCTGGTTGCCAGGTAGCACAAGCAATATTATGACACCTGGTTATGCTAACAAAGCATCCATCCCTCCTTCTCATGTACCAAACCATCTGAGGCATTTCAATCGCTGGACTCCAGAGTGAGGCCCCACAGCCTTGCCACCACACCCACCAAATAACTGCACCCCGCCCTGGGCAGAAATCATATACAGATTCTAGAAAAATCTTGGGATTACAGGTCATTGTCCTCTGCAACTTTTTTTTTTTCAAATACAAAATATCATCTCTTCAGTGGTTGGGACTCGAGGATTAAAGAGTAAAATCAAAATGCAGCTCAGAGTATCAATGTTTATAAATTCTGAGTGCTAGCTGGACTAGGATGAGCAAGGGTAGATCTCTGTCTCTGTTCCACTAATAGGTACTCTGGGGTGTGAAGAAGTATAGATGAAACCCCAGCCCGTCATCAGTGAACACATACAGAGCCTCTCCTCTGTGCTGTGCCTGTTGCCAAGGACACACGAAACCGCACATGAAGCCAGGACCTCACAGGCCGTATTGGCCTAATGAGGGTGGCCTCTCAGTGAGTAGGGGTCCCTCCCATTGCTCTACCTGGATGTCCTACCACTCTCCCTTGATCTGAAGATGAGGATTTAAATCCTCCTGGGACTCTGGTCATCATCCTGCCCTTCCCCCCACTGTGTAGTAAACTCCCTGGAGGAGTCTTTTGAGGTGGATGTTTGGCCAAATCATTCCTGATTTGTGCCTCTAACTGTATGCCACCGTCACTGCCACCACCACCACTGCCACCACTGCCACCACCACTGCCACCACCACTACTGCCACCACCACTACTGCCACCACCACAGCACAGACACACATTTCCACAGCAAACAAGGCTCATAACTGAACTCCAAGCTAACATTTACCCCCCTAACTTCAACCTCTTGCTAGCTCCCTTCCTATCTCACAGCCCCTCTAGAAGTCAGAGGGTGTTGACTACCTGCGGGCGCATCTTCTCCCGCTTGGAACACCGGCCGTCACCCATCTATCGTGGGGAGTAACTCGTACTTTGAGGGAGGGTAAGAGGTGGAGTCCACAGTATTATTAATAAATGGTGATAATGATTCCAGCGGAAATCTCAGCATCTTTGAGACCAAGGCAGGAAGATAACAAGTTCAAGACCGGCGTGGGCTACAGAGCGAGACAAATCAAAACCAACAAACTAACCAAAAAAAACCCAGTTCTCGTAAGCTCTCTGTTTCCTTAACCCGGACAGTGATGGCTACCAGCCCTGGGCTGCTCCCTCCCATTTACTCCGCCAACATTTCCCTCGGGTATTTGTGATAAGCACGAATTCTCAACAGAATGGAGAGAGAGGCAGGAGCGAGGAACCATTTGTCAAAACACACAATATGGAGAGTGAGAAGGGGTGGGGGAGGATAGGGGTCTTTTACGGTCTGCCAAAATTGAGAGCCAGAGTCCTTAAAACTCCTATGACAACAGCAAGCACTAGATTAAACATAGTCTCCTCTCCGTGACTATGTTAATGTTTCTTGCCCTGTCCCTGTCCCTGTCCCTGGACCCTGTTGGTCCCTCCATCCTGAGTGCCCACAGCACTGCACAGGATGCCATTTTTCATGTTACATTGGAAATTCTCTCATTAGTCTCTCATGCTCCTCTCCACTAGGAAGCAACATTCTTGGAGACAGGGGTTGTCACTCCATCCCCGGGAGCCACCATGGTGTCCTATGTCATGTGAGATGCCATCATTTTGTTATAAGGTCTGGTGAATGAGTCAGGAGAAAATGTGGCTATGCCAACACCCAGAAGAAAAACTGGGGGACCAAGGTCAGTCAGGTCCTGCCTGCTCCCCGCCCCACCCCCATCTTTCAAACAAAGCCCTGGGCTCTCCTGGCTTCAGATGATGTTTAGAAGGTGAGATTATATCCAGGAAGATGCTTCAGGAAGCTGGCTTTCTCTGTAATTCCAATTTTTAAAGAAATGGTGCTTGAGGGTTTTTTGTTTGCTTTTTTGTTTTTGGTTTTGTTTTTGCTTTTTGATCATAAAAAATAAATAGTTATTTCAAAAAAAAAGAGAAGAAATAAAGAAAAGAAATGCAAGAAATTTGCAATTCCTGAGTGCACCTAACTCGGTAGATTCTGAGTAGGGTTAGAGCCTGGGTCTAGCCTCTGGAAAGCCTGGGGGTCTGGTGGGGAACTAGGTTTCTCTCTTCCAGATCTCAGCCCCCTTTATGACTTCTCTATAGTCCTGTGACTAAGACCGTTCCTCCATGTTGACTCGCAGAACATTATTGTTATTTGAGAAGCCCTGGTGGACGCCACTTAAAGACTAAAGGGCGCCCCTGAATGAATTTGCCAACAAGTCCAGAAGAGTGGGTTCTGATTTTGAAGGACCACTTGACAGAAATAATTCCTTCAAGTAACTCAAGAAGAGCCATGTCCTAGTGGGGACAAGAGGGACCTGAGGCTCATGCCTCTTTCTTTATAGCTGTTCCAACGGACTGATCTTTCTCCATGGGGAGTCGTCCTTAGGTGACTGGGGGCAAGCCATTAGCAGCTCTTATGAGTTCCTTAGTAACGCTAGTGAGAGGATTACTATAAAGGTATAAAAGCAGGAGTTTGATGCCACCTGGCTCTCTGATTTCTAGCTTGGGATAGGACCCCTACCTGTGGCATCAGGCCTCACCAGAGCCCTTTGGTCTTCACTTAATGAGTGGGAGAATAGAGGAGCTGGGTCCTTGAACCTCTACTGTGGGGCTGTATAAACCTTCCCTATTTTATAACTAGCCTGCTTCGTGCACTTTGTTATGGTAATGTGAAGAAGACACACCCTGCACCTTCTATAGTCCACTGAACATCCCATCAAAGGGTCATGAAACCCACTGAGCCTGTCACTATGTCAAGTCAGAAAAAAGACTTGAGCATGAAACATAACCACAAAAGAGGACCAGCAAGATGGCTCAGTGCTTAATGGTGCTCAGTACCAGGTCTAACTATCTGGATCTCAGGAACATACGGTAGGAGAGATAGTCACAGTTCTGTGATTACATATGTGCCATAGCATACAGGCATGTAGTGCCCATATGTATGTACACATGGACACACACACATACACACACACATGCACAGACACACACACAGACACAGACACACATACACACACACACACAAGATATATATAAATAAATGTAATTTGGCCTGCTATTCATTAAGGCTGATGCTTTGCAAACAAAGGAACTAAAGGACCAAAGTCATTAAATGGGCTCCCCATTCCTTGAAAACGGAAGGACTTGTTCCCTACTTCTCAGATCCCTTCAGAATTCACAGCTTTGCTTCACTGCCCTTTGAAGGTCCCAGTGCCAGGAAACAGCACAAGAGATCCTGCAGGCTTATCTTTCAGAACACGCTTAAAGTCACTTGCCCCAAATCAGATTTGCATAGCTCCACTAAAAGAAGCCAAAAGGCACAGGGCTATTTGGAGATAATTTTGTTAAAATTTTGATGACATAATAGTGCATTTCCCAGCATTTACTAAATGATTCCCAAATCCCCTCCCTACTCTCTCTCCCCCTCCCTCCATCCCCCCCCCCCTCTCTCTCTCTCTCTCTCTCTCTGTCCCTTTCCTGGTGCTGACAGCTAGCTGTGTCCTTGTGTGGCTAGCGATGGTCCCACTGAGATACCAGTTTCCCCAGGTCTGAAGCTGACCTGGTCTGCAGCACCTCAAGGCAAAGGTCCCCAAGTCAAATGGAGAAAATCCTTGGTGGTATTAATAGCAGCCTCAGTTTACCAAACAGAGCACTGTCCCTGCATGGCTGCTCCATGGACAGACCAAGCAGAGGTATGTCATGATGGGGCTCGGAAAGACGATTCTGAGGATGAATGAGACTCTACTCCAATCCATCAAAACAAACTTTCACGGGGCCAGGGCAGCGCTGTAGAGTTTTATAGAGAGAAGATCCTTAACGGGAAGCCTGGCACAAAACAGAGCATCTCTCCCCTGTTTTAAAAGTCAGACCTTTCAAAAGGTCTCATCATCCACTTTTCCTTCAGGCTGGTTTGCTCTTTCCATTAATTCACTCTCTGAGGTTGGACTGAGCATCTGCTACACTTGAAGTCCTTGACAGCAGGACAGGGACCTCAACCATATGGGGACACAGCTCCTTGCCCCACAAGTCACAGCCTGCTATGGAATACAAATAGGCAAGAGGGAAAATCCCAGTCTAGTGTGGAAACAATGTAATTGCAACATCTACAGGTCACCAAAGATGATGCCTAAGGAATAGAAGACCATGAGACAGAACAGACAAGGAGTCATACACCCCCCCCAGAGTCCCCTGGCCTGCACCCACTTAGAGCTCTCGAGCCTTTTCAGTCAACCCACCCAAAGGTTTCATAACAGTCAAGACCCAGACTCAGATCTATGATGTCAACTTTTGATAGGTGATTTCTGTCCTATATGCAGTGACCCTCTTGAGTGTTGAAAAGTCTCTCTCTCTCTCTCTCTCTCTCTCTCTCTCTCTCTCTCTCTCTCTCTCTCTCTCTCTCTGTGTGTGTGTGTGTGTGTGTGTGTGTGTATACATGCATGCATGCATGCATATCCAATTATTCCCTATATGCATTTATGAACTTCCATATAAGAGCTGTGTTCCAAGCATAGAACTTGTGCCCCTCTCCCATGCTACCAGCTTGGACAGCTAATGAGAGGATACTGTGTGGAAACACTGTGGGAGAGACAGAGACACAGGGTTCCCAGGGTCCACTTAGCTAGGCCTCCATCTGTCAGCATTGTGGAGGCCCAGATACTTCCTCATCCAAAAACTTCTTTGGAGGAGCCCTTTGGTGGAAGAATAAATCGGGAAGGGGCAACCAGGGAGGCCATGTGTGCTCTTAGCAAATGTAGCAAGAGCAGCAAAGAGAGATGGTGGGCCCCACCCTGGCTCAGAAACCTTTTCAGTTGGAAAGTCTTCAATGAGTGGATGGGCAGGGGTGAAGGAGGAGCCTCCCCAGCACTTAAGGATCTCATCCCAACTGCCTAATCTGCCCCAGGAGACAGAAGAAACTATTTAAAGAAACAAAAAGTCCTGTCCCCCACCCCACCCCTAGATTTAGCTCTGTGATTGAATTACCAGTATTGAGGGGACTGTCTCTAATGATGTCTTTGTCATCCAAATCTCCCCCCAAATTCTAAGCCCTTTGGAGGTTTCTGAAAAGCCGTTATGGGTGACCTCATTCGTTCCCAGCTGAGGCAGAAAGGCAGCTGCGAGTTCAAGATTCTCATTAGGGACCCTTAAAGAGGCTGATGCCTAGTGTGTTCCTTTAGATGCTAAAAGGCGAAGTATTGCATTAACACATGCTGCTTAAGAGCTGGGATTCTGACCCGGCCATCCGGGTCTCGGACTTTAGCTCCTCCACTACCAAGCAAGTTGAGTCACACGACTCGCCTCTATGAGCCTCAGCTATTGTCTAAACAACAGTTTTAACTGATGGAAGCCAGGTGAAGTAGAAGAGGTTGACCTGCCACATGTGTATCTTCTCAATAAGTGACATTATGAGGGACCCACATGTATACTCTCCACAGCTGGAGGTAGGAGGGTGTGTCACCAAGGGTCTTGCTGCTCTGAGCCTGTCACCTGGAGTCCTCACTCAGCATGGCAAGAATGACTAGAATGTGAAGTTAACGCTTACTCTACACACAGGTTTTTCTGGGATCCCGTTAGGTGAGGCAGTGGGGGGGGGTGATTTCCAGGTTTCCCCCTTGGTTCCTTTTTAACAAACTACTCTGAATGCAACTGCAGTTTCCTTTTTTTTTTTTTTTTTTTTAAATCACTCCACAGACTCCTCTGTGAAAATCGGGGTAATTATGCCCGAAATATATCACCCAGAGGCTTATTTTAACTACCCAAAATAAAAGCTAGATCCAACTTTGAACAGAATTACCGGATCGCTTCCCTTCTCAGAACTCTGGTCAGTAGGAATGCTCTCTGGTTGATTCTTGCTGTGGGGTGACTATCCACAGCCTAGGGGAGGTAAGGGGAGGGACCACCCTTCTCTGGGATAAACAGCCTACAAGTTTGCCTTGATCTGAAAACCTCAGGTAGGATATCTCCCTAGGAAGGAGAGACTCTGTTGATACTGTCCATTCACACCCTGTCTCAGTGCCACTTGCCGTGTGGCTTTAGGTATCTGGTATTTCCACTCTCCAGCCTTGGACAGAATGCTAACTACTGATACCTTATAACTCGGGACAGGATTTACATGCCACAGGATCAAACTGTCTCGTTGTATGTGCTGACATCTCTGAAGGGAACACTTGATGTCACAATACAGGTGGCAGCATCTTCTCTGTCTTACAGCCACAGAAAATCAAGGTGCAGGTTATATATTTGGACAGAAACACTGAATATGAACCTGGAACATTTCACGTAGTAACAGCTACCAGCTAAAATGGGGATTCTTCAAGATTCTTTTTTTTTTTTTTTTGCCATTCACCCAAATCATCCTTCATAAAGGAAACAAAGAAGAAAATATTGACTATGTAAACACTAGGTCCCAATGGAAACACCATTAACTGCAGTCAATATGAAAGATTTATAAATATCTTCAGTATATCACTGTTGACCAGTTGACACTCTGACAGACATGACTAATCAATTCAGCTCTTCCCACAGAGTCAACATGGAGCTCCTGCTATCATTCTCATGATGGCATTTCAGGTAGACATCACCAATCAATAAGAGTAGACATGGGCAGCCCAGTCTGCTTTACGACCCTGACTCGAAAGCAACAAAAACCAAAGTTTAAAGGTGTTAAGATGCTGCCAAATTTTGACAGTTCTCTGCAGAGAGAGAGTGGAGCCTTTCTCCTTTCTCCCTGTCTCTCTTAATCGAATGTCACCTCTTCCAAACCAAGCCACCCCCTCTCGACATCAAAGTCAAGCTCCTTGGTAATTCAAGGATTATAATAAACCATCTGTTGTCTGTTCGATTAGAATCTGGCAGAGAGAAATGGAAATGCATCAGGCCCCTCTTCGTCCTTGATTTTGTTTTTTCTAGACTTTCCTTTGTCTGTTTGTCCTCTCCAACAATCCATTGTGCAGACAGGTGATTTGCAGGATATTGGGAGTGGCAGCCACTAGGAAATGGTAATTACAGTGTGCTGAGCCAAAGGAACCACTGTGTGCCCCATAGAAAGAGGCAGGCTGCAATGCCACATGCCTTCCCAGTCAAGGTCTTATTTGGGATTTCAGAAGCACTGGATATAAGTGACATGTGTCAGAAAACATTGATTGTTTAATATTCCCAAGCAATGGAAACTGGCCAATAAAAATCATGTCTGGAAAATTAAAAATGATGGGTGGAATGGGAATATTTCTTTCTTGTCCAATCTCAATTTGAAATTAAATTGGAGCCTTGGGCAACTAACACAGGGACCCCTGACCCCCGAGTAATTACTTTTCACCACCATTTTCTTTACTTTCATATTCTTGGAATTGCTAGAAAGGCCCCTTTTGTGAAATCGGAGCTGTTATAAGAGAACTCCTTTTGGGTTTTTCTTCTATCTCCTATTGTTCCTGATTCAATTCTCTCTTCATTGTAGTTAAATCAGCAAATGGGAGTCACCAAGACTAAACGAAAGCTTGCAACGGTACCTCCACAGGGATCTGGGATCAGACCAAGGGATGGAGAAAGTAGGAACAAGCCAACCTTACATCACCTCCTCCCTCCCTAACTCATCAGCAGTTGTTATTGAGAAAGCACACTTAGTTAAAAAGAAAAGGCAGTCTGGGGGCAGATGCATGGGTATGTCTCCCCTGCCTTTATTAGCCACTTAATTTACTTGGTAAGTCTGTACTGAATACCTACCTGCTCTTCACAAGGTGTTCTGCTAAGGACAAAGGGACAAGTGGAACATGGTCCCTTCCCTCAGAGCTCCTCCAGTGTAGGAGAGAAATAACTTCGAAGCCTCTTCTGAGGATAGCCCAGATTCTCACAAAACACCACAGAAAGGCAGGCATGAGTACTCTGTGGAAACATGCACTTGAGTACAGTGTTGAAAGGACATGAACAGCAAGTGCATGAAGATGTACTAACCACTGGGCAGACAGACACAACCTCTCAAACATTATATGACCACAGAGAGGAGGTTAGCTCACAAACAAGCAAAAAATGACGAAAAACCCAAACAACAACAACAAAAGGGTAGGTGTCGTGAAAGGCTTTCAGAAGACCTGTTCTAAGTCCATTAGGATTGATAGAGTCTGCAGTCTTGTTTATGCAAGAATGTGGGGACCAGACCCTTCAGTCATGGCTGAATGTAGCATGTCACAGCTACTCTAAAGCACAGTTGGACAATTTCCTAGGGGGGGGGGATATTTTGCCCCATTTATTCCACTACGAAACATCTACTCAAGAGGAATTAAAATATGTTCACACTAAACCTATAAGCAAAATACCACAGCAGCATAATCTGTAATAGCCCAAAGTTGAAGACAGTCCAAAAACCCACCAACTAGTACATGGACAAGTAAACAACATGTTAATAAAATATAATATTATCCAGCAATAAAAAGGGACAGAGCGTGGCATGTCCCCAAATATGGATAGATTACAGAACATGCTCAGGAAAGAAGTCAGGTATGAGGAATCAAACTTGTATGAGTTCCTCATATGAAGTCCCCCAAAGAGGCAAATGGGTACAGCCAGTTGCTTAGGAATGGAGAATGGATGGAGAGTGAACACAAAATAACCCAGAGTGGAGAAAGGAATGACCAGGACTGAGTTACTGGAATGGGCATACAAGTGCACAGAAGTACTAGAACTCACAAAAACTAGTCTGTTTGATGCTTACATGTTCTAGGTAGAGCAGCTTCCTAAGAACACATGTCCATGATGGGTCTTAAAAGTTAGGCAGGAGGTCACCAGGCTGAGAAGGCACAAGAAACCATGGTAGAGAATACAGGTGCAGAAAGTGAGAGCCCTGAATATGTGTGGGCAATGTCCAGACATACACCTTCCTGGGCATGTAGACAAGACAGAAAGTCAGATGAAAGACTAAAAGAAAGAGAACTTGAAGCCACAGCAGACACTAGAAGGTGAGACTGATCTGAATGTGTTTATGAGCCATTTTATAGGCAGTGGGGAAGCCGCTGAGCATTGGAGAGCAGGAGCATGTTCTGACAAAGAAAACCAGATAGAGGAACGTGTATTGGAAAGTCCAGTCGTTAGGGCAGAGCATCCAAGAACAGACCCATAACAGAGGCAGGAGTGAAAGAGAACCAGTCCTCCATCACTTGCTGGAGTTGGTAATGCAGATGGACAGAGACTCATTGGACCAGATAGGCAGGAAAATAACAATAGACACCGCTTACTTAGTGCTTTCTACGGTTCATACCCTGCTCTAAAGAACTGCTGCTCTTAAGGAAAGGCTGGGAGGTAAGAGCCTGCTATACACAGAATGAGCCAAATGGATTGATGATCACCTTCAGATTCATTCCAAAGAAAAGGAATAAAGATTAGGAAGGTCATAAAATGCTTATCTAAGGCTCGCTCTGGGAGCCATGCATAGGAAGCTTCTAACTCTGTAAGAAATGGTGGTACTTCAACTCGGGAAGGGTGGTAAGTGAGAAAAATGACAAACTGTTTGCCAGGCTGTTCAGCCAAGAGAGGTAGGGGATCCTGGAACTGGAGTACTCTGTGGGCATCACCAAAGATTTGTCTGTCTGTCTGTCTGTCTGTCTACCTACCTATTTATCATCATCATCATCATCTACCTATCATGTATCTATCTTTTTATCATGTATCTATTCATCTATCATCTATCAAGCATCCATCCATCTATCTATCTATCTATCTATCTATCTATCTATCTATCTATCTATCATCTATCTACCTATCTACCTACCATCTATCTGTCTCTATGTCTGTCTGTCTTTCTACTGCCATCTATCTTTGCATGATGGGAGATGGAATCCTGGGTCTCACACATACCAGGCTCACTCCCAGTTCAGCCTTGTTTCTTTAGATGCATATAACATATGGTAAGTAACCAGGCTTAGAGAGTAAATCAGGAGAGGTAGACAAGAGTAGATAGAGCCAAGTTCGTGGAGGACCATGACACTCAGGCTCCTTTTAGAGGCCATATTAGAACATATGGGATAATCTGGGTTCTGTATCCATGAGGTAGGCTATCAAGAGATAACCACAGCCATTGCTCTCACAGCACAGTAAAGCAGAGATACCACTGTGCTTTTGCAAAGCTGAGTCTAGTTGTCAGAGAACCATACAATCTGCCAGTACTTAAAGGCTAGGACATTTCATATACAGTGTATCTTAATTAAATTTTTCATTTAATATATTTTGATCATGCTTTTCCCTCTTCCAATCCTTCCCAGATTCTGCCCCTCCCAATTTTATGTGCTCTCTCTCTCTCTCTCTCTCTCTCTCTCTCTCTCTCTCTCTCTCTCTCTCTCCATCTGTTCATCTGTTCCTCTCTCTCTGTCTCTCTGTCTCTGTCTCCATCTCTGTCCCTTACTTTCTTAAAAAAAAGAAAAAAGATCAAAGCAGACAGACAAATAAAAATGCTAAAACAAAATGGAGCAACGCCATCTCACCACCCCTTCCCTTCCTTCCCCTACAATCACATCGAATTTGTTTTGTGTTGGCCAACAACTGGGCAGTGTGCTGTAAGGAAATGAGAGACTGAAGACTTTAGTCCCAGTGAGATAACATCATCAAACCCCTACCCTCAAGGTTCAGGGACCTGAACATCTGTGTGAAAGAGGGGGTAGATGGCTGCAAGAAATCAGTGTCCTCTGGAGGAAACAGGACTGGTGCTCATATGAACTCATGGAGACTGTGGCGACACAGGCTCAAGCCAGCCAAATCTCAGTACTGCAAGGAATAAGTAGACACCAAATCACACCCCAACCTGTGAAAGCATTTGTAACTGATCATCTGCTAGGAAAGGAAAAATCATTTTTATCTAGTGGAAAGTTACTGGGTATACCAACCACACTGCAAGGCAGGCCCCATGCCCAAGGGTAGTTAGACATCACAAAACGTACAGAATGACTTTTGTCCTGTCTCAGGGAAGTGGGAATTCTGTTAACTATTATGAACCTATCAAGCATGACAGCAGTTGATCTGAGCCGAGTAGCGTTTCAGCTTCATACACTTCATTCATTCATCCATTCATCCATATCATTATTTAGTATTTATTGAACATCTATTATGTCGGGTGCTGTTATAGGACTCAAAAACACAGCAGGAATTTTTTTTTTTAAAGTCACTTCTCTGGACTTCTATATTTACAGTGAGAACAAGACAATAACAGAATAAAGCCCAGAGGAGACCTGCTGATAAAGATGAAGAACCACCCTAGAGCTTTTGAAACTGGTGGTGGGAACCCAGTGTTACACACTGGCATCAGAACCTGGAACCCTCTGTGATAGGTGGTTCCTGGGCCAACCTGATTCCGGTCAGAGAACCAGCCTGTAGGCACCAAGTAGAATTCTGTTTATGTGCAGGAGGAGCAGCACATCAAGGAATGACCAGGAGGCAGGGCATCCCCATAGCTGACAGAGGTTTGGAGGTTCTCCTGCCTGAGATGAGAAACTGCTAGCAGGTTTGAACAGGAGAGCAATATGGCTGGGTGTGATCCCTGCTGGGAACTCAAAAATCAGGCCCTTATTTAGACAAGATGGGGAGAGATTACACTGTTGGTGATCTGTTTGTTTGTTTGTTTCATTTTGGGGGGGGTCTGGGAGGGAAGACAGTCACACATAGAACAGCAATCTTCACTGCTTCAGAGTAGGGTGTTTATGCAGAAAAATTTCCCCAAATTAGTACTGATCCGAGAATACAGAATGCAGTAAAGAAAATGCTGACATGACCGCTCCATGGTTTGGTTAAGGGGAAGGTTTTTGTTGTAGGTAAGAGAGAGAAAATATCCAGAGAGAAAAAGCAGAGAGAAAGAGAGGCAGACCAGACTTGGCCAGGGCTATCTGCAAGAGGAGGGAGGATAGCGGTGCGGAGGAGGAGATCTTGTCATTATAAAGAGTAAAGATGGCAAAGTAAGCAGGAACAGGATGATAGGGCAGGTCTGAAACATAAAACAAAGACTTGTGGGTGGAGACTTAGGGCTCCCGAGGCCAGCATGGGCTTTGATTTGGAACAGAAGGAAGACGTAGGTGGTTCTGTGTGTCCCTTCTGCTAGAGGTGAGAAGAATGATTCCTTTTGGCAGATGAGAAGCAGTTTCACAGTTCCTAACCACCAGAAATCCTCACATAGTCCTTGTGTCTGGATCTATGGACTGCCTGGTGAATTGCCCAAGACCTAACACAGACAGGGTTCCCACAATCAAGCCACGTAGAAAATCAGCCCATAGAGCCCTGAACCCAAGCAACACTTGAATAAGGTCAAGGGAAAAGGCGAACAAGGATCTGAACCATTCGACCTTATTCTCTTATAAAAAAACCCCACCTCTCTGTCTGCTAGTGACCTGCCACTCCTGCTGGTACATCTCTACTGTGATATGCCCTAAGTCGTACTTTGTTTTGACAAATGGGACCAGTGTTCATGTCTTCCCAACTCAAAAGGAAGAACAACCCGACCCTTCATGCTACACATGAAGTAATGACCAGTGCTGGCGTTCAACGAGAAAAACCCACTCTGAAACTTTGAGGGAGTTCAAGGTTTGTTTGGCAGGAAGAAGGGCTTACTCACAATCAAAGCATGGTCTCGACCCATCGTGATGACTGTCCGGTTCACTGTGCGAAGCAGCTGGACCATGATCTCTTGGATGTGGTCGTAAGTGAAGGCCTACAATACATTGAGAGACAACATTTATAATTCTAACACTGGACCAGATCACTCTTCTGAAGACACAGACAGTAATGACCAGATGAAGATCATGCACCCCAGAAATTGTGTGGTTCCATTGGTCTTCCTCTGGGCATGAGTCCCCCACTCTCCAACCCTATGTCTTCCTAAGGCTCAAGAGTAGGAGGGAGAGGGAAATGCTCTCCTGACTTCTTTCTACAATTCTTTTCCCTGACTTATTATCAATTCCTATAGCTTGCATCACATAAATATGCCATTTCTGGTTACGGCACTAAATCGTTACAGTGCTTACTAAACAGCCAAGCACTTCACCCATTTTCTCATCAAGATAAGCAACATTATGACCACCCCTATTCAAAGGACCAGATGGAAGCTCAGAAAAGTGAAGTAACTTACTTGGGGTTTACTCAGCAAGGAAGTCAGGGGGAAGAATTGAGCCTAGCAGTCTGGCTCCTAAGTGTGCCTCTTTTTCACACTCTAGGGAGTAACAAGTTCAGGGTCACAGCTACTGCTGAGTCACTGAGGAGGCTTCATTAGTCTTGCCCATTTGTCAAGATAAATATAGTCTCTTCTAGCTCTTTCTGTGACTTCTGATCTTTCCGTTCTTAGAATATCTTCAATGCCCCATATTCATTACTCTTTTATCTTCTCTTCACTCCCTTTACAATCACATCAAATTTGTATAATGGCCTCCACTCGGTGTACTAGTCCTCGGGACTACATTTCTTGCCTTACCAAAATGGATATTAAAAGTACCTCTTTCCTCCAGACCTCTTGACCCTGGCTTCTTTTAAATGCCCATTCCTTTTTAGTCCAAAGAGCATCAATTAGATTCTCCAGGGAGTCTGGTATTTAAAGAGTAAAGCTGTGACATTCCAACCATCTTCTCCAAAAGCCCACACTGTGGAGACTGTCTAGAGGAGTGTTATGAGATTGGGTAGACTTGACCTTGGGCCCCACCTCTCCTAATCTGAGCTGGGTGCCCTTGGGCAAACTGTTTTTCCTTTTTGTGTTGCAGCTTCTGGATGTATGAATGTGGCCAACATCAAAACCTGAGTTACTGAAGCATCAGTTAGGGACCAAGATAAAGCCCTTCTGTCCCCAGAGTCCCAAAGTGTCTACCTACATCATGAGCTAAGTGGCTCCTGCACCTCGCCATTCCCCTGGTCTACATGAGCATCCTGGCCAAGCTTATGGATTCCCTGCACGTGCCAGAAAGTCAAGTCTGAGCCAATGCATAATATAAACCCTGGCTGATATGGAAATGTCACCCAAAGAATGTATAACTTATATGCAAATGGGAAACTTTCAAGATGATAAACCTGCGCTAAGCTGTAAAAGTGCAGCTACAAATCAACTACTCTTAATTGCACAGCGCCAGGCAAGTGGAGGCTAACCCAACAGAAGTGTCTTCCAGGCCCTAACTGAACGGCAGCTTGTAATTGAAATGACAAAATCAGTCTTCCCATTATGGCCCAAGCAAGGAAATTAATCCACCCAACCTAAACACATTGCAAATTGCAGTGATATTTTTTCCCTTTTAATAATCATCAACTATGATATCTGGAAGGGACTCTAATTGTCCTTTCTCTTCATAAGCCCAGTGAAAAGAGGAAGAGAGCCAGAGCTGAATAGGTTGGGGTGGAACCAACCCATCTTCTTGATGCACCCTAACCCCTCAGCGTTTTGAAGTATGGAACAGTATTCCATGACAATGGGTCTGCCTTATCACCTCTGGGGCAAGTTTTAGTAAGAGAGCCCAGACCTGGTACTGAATCATAATCTGAGTCTAGAATGTATGTGTCTGAATGGTGTGCCTGCCCTTTGTCCTTTCTTTTAATTTGTCTATTGAAACTAACTGGGAAATCTCCTGTGGTATGACTGTTTCTGATGCTGCTCTTTCATCCATGAAACACCCCTTTTTAAGAGGGGGGGTCCTCTCAGGTGGGAGCAGGAAGGAAGTAAACAGCACCTAGTCGGTATTTTGTAAGACTGCTTTGTTTTCCTTGGGTTCTAAGGTGAGTTATATTTACGGCAAATGTGCAAGGGGGAAAAAAAACCACCCCAAAACTTGAAAAGAAAACAAAATAAGGATCACATGGTGTTTTAATGGAACCTTTCTGATAAAAATCGACGGCGGCCTCTCTTGGGAAATGCAGTTCTGACAGACTGTCCACAGCTGATTAGACACCAAAAGTTTTTATCTCTGCAGAGCTAGAGAATTCCACCAGGGTGAGGGGTCGCCTTGTGAAAGATAGCATTTGGCGGTGGTTCATTGCTTTGGAAAAGGATCTGGCTTGGTTACTCTGTGCTAACATCACCTGTCTGAAACTTGATGGCAATTTTCTGTCCCTTCACCCACAAAAGATCAGGGCTTGTGTATTTTTCCTAAAGATTTATTTTATTGTTATTTATGTGTGTCTCTGTGAATGTGTGTGCTGGTGCCCTGAAAAGCAGAAGAGGGTGTCGGATCCTCTGGAACTGCATTAGTAGGTAGTCATGAGACATCCTACCCAGTATGGATGCTGGGAACTGAGTCCTCTGAGCAAGCAGGAAGTATTCTGAACCACAGAGTCATCTCTCCAGGCGCCAGGGTTTATACACTTTTAGGCAGCTCATTTGTCATTTACTTTGTTTCCCATTTCATCAGTGAAGTTAAAAACCTTGACACATGTCAGGTTGTAATTGAATGACCTGATTTTTTTTTAACATGTGGAGAATTCTATCTTGACACAAGAGATGTTGAACATTTAGGGTGTGTAGCAATATAAAAATGTTGCCAATTTTTATGAAAATTATAAATGTGTAAAGTTTTTAGAATCTCCAAAAAGGTTTATTTAAAATGAAACAACAATATCCTGGGTCTCTCCCTCATCACAGAATCTTTAATGCTCCAGTTGCTCGAGTTGTGACTCTGGTATTTATGAACATGTCATCTGTGACAGGTTTACACCATTCCATTCCAAAACAGTTTTTTCCACCTACTTGGTGGCTACATAATCTGAGGGCATGGCTGCTCCAATGTATTGTTGGGGGGGGGGTTATTGTAGAGATGAGGGAGACTGCAGCCAGAGGCATCTGGGGAGTCCAGAGCAGAGAGATATAGAAATGAAATGAGCAGGGCTAGCAGACTAGAGAGAGCCAGGACTGGGATGGGAGAGAGAAAGGGAGACAAAGAGAGAGAGACTGAGAGGGGAAGATGTAACAGTTGAGACCAAGAGTGCCCATGGCCAAAACAGCAGGGATATCTGGGAATGAGAGGCTGGGGGAAGGGAAGCCAGTGAACTGGAGGAGCTTGTAGGAGGAGGTGGGGTGGGAAGCTCTGAGAAGTCTATGCTAACGTGGACTCTGAAGCAGGTATCTGGGATGCTGAGGGACTTTGGAGGCCAGCATGTGCTCAGTATGGTGCCAAAGTTAGCCATTTGTTCAGAAGTTCTCTTGAACCTGTCAGTAGAGTTCCATGTTCAGTGTCTCACTTGAAAGTTGACTGCTTCACTCTGCCTTATCGGGCCCCTGGCTCCCACATTTCCCTTTCTCACCATGAGAGTATGGTTATGGTTTGATCAGATAGTTCATATTTAAGTGTTTTCAATACATAAATATTTCATCGGAGTTGTAAACCATGATAAATTCTGATTTTTCCATGTGTATATGATGTATGTTTATATATGTCTATCTGTATGTGAATGTGTGTTTGCATGTGAATTCTATGTGTGTACATGGGTATCTATCTATGTTTTCGTGGTGTTTGTATGTATATATTGCTGTGTGCATGTGCATATGTGTTTATGCCTTATGGTGGCCAGAGGTTTCCTCAACTACTTCCTACTTCAATATTTTTCTACTTTGTTATTTGAGACAGTCTCTCACTGAATCCAAAGGTTTTCCATTCAGGCAAAGTGCTTCTGGGATTTTCTGTCTTCTCCTATCCCACCTCCAAAGCCTAGGGTTAGAGACAAGATTAAGGACAAAGATAAATACATACGTACATATATACATACACACAGACAGACAGACAGATATAGATGTGTGTGTGTGTGTGTGTGTGAGAGAGAGAGAGAGAGAGAGAGAGAGAGAGAGAGAGAGAGATTAAATCTAAATGCTGATGGGAGAGACAGGAAGGAGAGGAAGAGAGAAAGAGGGAGGAGAAAGGAAGAGGCAAGGGTGGGAGGGAAAGGAAGAGAAAGAAAGAATGCCTCTTTTGCCCAACACAGCTGTAATATACGGCTGCCAGCATTTTCCTTGGCTGTGTTCTTATATAAGAGGCCTTTCCAATTTCATTCTTATCTTGAAGGATCACAAACACTCACCTGGAAAAAAAATACTTAAACTTTGAAGAGATAGTAATATAATCCAGCACAGACTCACACCCTTGCTCCCGTCGGCTACTAGAGATAGGTTTTTTTTTTCTTCATAAATTTGAGGTTTGATTTGGTAGTCTATCTTTCTTCCTCCCATTTGAATTAGATCCTATCTTAGAAGAGTTTGCTGTACCAGCTCCTGACTTTGGAAAGCAAGCAGCAGAAACAGACAGGGGGTAGAGGTGCCTCAGTGCAGTGATGACCTGGGTCAAAGCAGGCAATATTGTCCCGTCCTATCCTTTGTGCCTCTAACACAACACAGTGTGACTGCCCATTTTCTGGATAACATTTGGGCAATGCCTTCCAGAGGGCTGTGACAGCTTTTATTCTAGGAAGGGAAATCGAGAATCGGCAGCAAGGGATGTGGTCAAAGTGGGACCAGAGAGAGATGGGCTCTAATTTTGATGTTGTCAGCTAACCTGGTTGGAGGTCTCACTATGGAGCAAGGCCTATACTTATAGATCTGGCAACTCGTTAAATGTCTTACTTTACTCAAGGACAAGGCTCTACTCTGGTCCGAGGTGCCAACCACCAGGATACATAGCTAGTTCAATGACAATCTGAGAATAATGCTCTCCGGTCCAAGCTTTGTTCTAGCTAATTCAAGCTCTTTGAATGATTCAGACCGTGACTATTTTCAGCCCCCCAAGGCTCTATTATAACTGTCTTCAGGGCTGTGAGCAGTGCTGTACAAAACTCACATCTCACTACAGACACTACAGAGATGCCACTAGGCATGCCCTCTCCTTGTCTGTCTTAGGCCTAAATGATCTCGGCTCTCTGGGCCTCAGTTTCTTCACCTGTTAGATACAATGCCACCACACTGCCAGAACTGTGCTGGGCTTCTTGTGCCCAGTGATGTCTGGGATGTGGGTACCCAGTTTCACATGAACTGGGGAATCCTGCAGGCACCTGTGAAAAGCTTCTGAATTCCAGATGCTCAGGTGAGAAAAATTAGGTTCTGGATTTGGTTACACTTAGAGAAATATTCATCCAAGTCCCAGTCTCAGCCTACCCAATTCTAGCGCAGGCTTGCCTGATCCCAGTTCAAGTTTGCCCCCTCCAGTTCGGGCCAGCTTGATTCTAGCCCAGGCTTGAAGCTGACCATTATCTCCCTTCCTAGAAATGCATCTGTGAAGGGAAGGAGCATCGGGAGAAGTGACATCACTCTTAAAACCCATCTGAAGCACATACTAAGATAACCATTTGTGTACAAAGCTGCTTGTGTGCTATCTCCCTGAATATGTCCTCAGGTAGCAAGTTGTATCAGAGTTCCTGAGTCAGAAATCCTGTCTGATGCATGGTACCCAACCCACAATGGAACAGAAGGTAGAGATAGCTTGACTTGGAAATAAACTCTGTAAGACTTCAAAGCACTGATATACATGTGTGTGTGTGTGTGTGTGTGTGTGTGTGTGTGTATGTATGTGTGTGTGTGTATATATGTATATATATGTATATTATATGTATATGTATCTATATATCAGTTTTAAGCAAAATTTTTGGAAAAGTGCATGAAATTGTTAACACTGATGTCTGAGAAGGAGAAAGAGGGGAATATATATGAATATTAAAGGAAAATACTTATGTGTTATGGTCCCTTGAAAAATTTCACAATAACTGACCACCAGAATTCTTTCTCAGTGGTAGGGTAACAAAGAACAACCTGTACTGCAGGAAAAATGAACTCACAAGAGCCCGAGTGGATCCACCTTAGAGACTGCAGTGCTCAGAGGCAGCCCGCAGCCTCCATCCAGTGAGCCCTCCCTGACCACACGTGCTCTGAAACCCCCCCACCCGTGCTGGTCTCACACACTGGTGGCTATTGTTAACGTTGCTCGTCTGACAGAAGAACAAAGTAACACGAATTACTTTTTCTTCCTCCTAAATGGCAGAACTCTGAAATGTCTTATTCCATTTACAAATTGCTCTTAACTTCCATTCCTGACAGATTAAAACAAAAACTGCTTAAATCAACCTGGATGGGGGGTAGGGAACCCAACAGTACCATCGCTGTTAGCAACAATGAACATTACACTCTGCTTAGTGCCAAGCACTGGTTTTATGCAGATCCTGTACATTGGTCCCCCCCCCCCGAGAGCTTTGATTAAAAGAGAAGAAAAAATATTAAAAATAAAATAAAAAATGAAACCTTTCAAAATGTGTAATGCCAACATCTTAATGCAGGTGTGAATAAATACCGGATGAAACCAGATATGTACATATGCACGTGTGACATACTCTAATCTGTGCTTTGTTCTTCAGAATAAGAGTCACTTATGGAGGACTGGATAAAAGGATATAAGTAAAGATGGCAACTAATATTTGTTAAATTCTGACTGCATTCCAGGAAGCAGGCTGTGGGCTCCATACTTATCTCAATGCCTTTTGACAGACATGCTGGAGCTAAGTACCGTCCTATTTTACACTTCAGAATAGTTATTTTTATCATCGTCATTCTAGTTATCACCATTCAGTGTACACTGAGCCTTTGCTAGACACCAGGCATGGTAGGTTCTTCACGTGCACAATCTCTGAATTCTGAGAACAAGCTCGCATATCTGCGGCACTGCCTTCCGTGCTACACGTGAAGAAACAAACGGAGAGGTGTAGATATGGCTGGGCCAGGAACAGAGCTTCGGGTGATAGAGCTGGAGAAGAATCCTTGTCTTTCTGCTTGTCTTTTGCTTCTGGTGCTAGTTAACGATAACAACATTTCACAGTATATAATATCCAAAAGAACAAGCAAAGTGTATGTTCCCAAATGGAGAGACGTATTGCAGCTGGGTCTGGTAGTACATGCCTTTCATTCCAGCGCTCAGAGGCAAAAGCAGGCCGATCTCTGAGGGTTTAAAACCATCCTGGTCTACATAGTCAGTTCCCAGATAGACAGGGGTGTATAGTGAGACCATGTATAAAAGGAGGAGGAGGACCAGGAGGAGGAGGAAGAGGACAATTGCCATTGTAATCATCTTGTTGCAAAATTAGTGGCTTATCCACAACAAAGAATAAAAAGTATGACAAGACCATGGGACTTGCCACCCAAACTGCTCTACCTGGAAAACAGGTTTGTCAGCCTGAGTTCATTAAATCTGAGGCTTCGCTTCTTGCTTTTTGGAGTTCCTTGGGCAAAGCAACTGGCTTAGACACGCCTACTTTTGAAAGCCCATCTCAAATGTATCAAGGCTACTGAAAAGAAAAGAAAAAAACCCTCCAGTGTAAAAATAATCGATACGATCACATAAGAACTGAGTCATAATTGAGTCTAAGCTAGTATACTGTTCATTTTAAATAGTTACTTAAGCAACTGATAGTTTTAATTACTAGCGTCAATTATTTGTCTCGTATTTTGGTGCTGATTCATCATTTATGTCCAAATACCCTGGGCTTCTTTATCTAAAGTGTTCTGGGATACAAACTCTCAAAGCTTAGATGCAAACTGAATCAAAAGAGCAAATGGCCCTGCAGCCAGGAGCTCCTCTGAGCTTTCTGCCATAAAAAAACGGGACTCTGTAGGTTACTTGTAATAGTTCCAGAAACTTAACAAAAATTGCATACTCATCCCTCATCAATATTCTTGCATGGGCTACTGAAAATGTCAAGACTCACTGGGAAGAGAACACAAGGAACAAGGAAATCCATTTAACTTGGCTAGTCAGAAAATTCAGAATGGTGTTTATGTTGCACTGGGTTTTATTAATGAATAAACAAATTACTTAATCTTTAATGCATGCTGTTTGTTCGGTAGGTGATATATTTGAAAACGTGTGCATCCATGGGAACACACTAACTGAAGGACCTTATGATGCTGAAGGCCTTTGAGATGCCTCACCCAGCAAGCTATTGAAGCCGGGCTCCCATGACTCCACATGCCATTTCCCAGTGGGTCTCCCGTCTCCCTTCAAGACGCATCTTCCTTTTCTCTTCTCTTCACTGACAACTGAATTTCTTCTGCACGCAGCTTTTCTTTTTGCCCTTTTTATCATCGTCTTTTGTCTCCCCTCCTTCACCGTCTTAGTCATACTGTGGTTGTGGACATGAGCAATAGCCCCCATATTCCAAACTGTAACTCTGATACCTGAATTTCCACAGAGAAAATTGCACTCTTGACCCCAAGCTAACTTTCCCGTTACAGTGTAGCTCTTAGTAAGAAAACAAGCACCCCTGAGGAGCAGGTTATAATCTACTCACCCCTACCTGCCCCCAAACACTCCTGAGCAAGCATTATCAGAGAATATGAACTGGGTCTATGTCACTATTTTAGGTTTCGACACCTGGCATGGGTAGCTTACTTATAATAGATAACTGCTAGGATTTTCATCAAGCAGATACTAATATTATGTCATTAATTATGAGATCTACTAGGAGGAAAGAAGTCACGGTTGAGAGAACAGGGAGTGATTCTTTGAATTAGGACATAGAATCAGAGTGAAGAATCTGGAAGCTTCTGGGTGCAAACTTATTTTTGCTGTTCTTAACTTCACACAAAAGACCGGGGGAGAAGCAGGGGAGCCGAAATTCAACACCATCTTCTCTCTGTCCTACAGTGAAAATACCTGTAATCATCCCAATGTCCTCCAGGGACAGAACATAGGTATCAGCAACTCATTCTGCAATCACTGATAAGAGTTTCCACAGCAGAAACTCCCCAAATTAAAACCCTATGGTGCCCACATTTTACAACAGGCTCTTCCTACAAATTCCTTCCAAGTTCAGCAGACAAGATGCCAAGCCTAGAGTCAGGGGACATCTCTATACCCAGGCAGAACTCAGTGCTCTCACTAACTAGTCCAGTTAAGGATCGATTATGCCCATGGCTGTAGAAAAATTGCCAGCAAAGGAGGCTTCAGAGTCTGTGCCCTGAGCTATTTTTCTTTTGCCAGGACAAGACCGAAGAAGGATGCCAATCTCAAGAGCGTGAGAAGTGGCCAGAAAGGCCAATAAAGCTGATGAACGGATGTTTTTCCTTTGCTCATACACAAACACTCCACCATTGTTCTTTCTGTTCCGAATGAATGTAATTAAAGCCTTCCCCAGAAAGCCTTGGCTATAAAGAACACCCTGTGCTGCTGTGGCCCTGTCCGTGGTGCTGAAAAGAACAAAGCTTTACAAACAAAGGGTGTCTCTCCTTGTTTACAGAGGCACACTGTCTCTATTTCTCCTGACCCAACAAAGATAATTTTATCATTTTTAATATTGGTTATTTATCTCCTCCTCCAAATTTTGAATTTTAAAAATTATAGATTAAGTCTTATCTTACTACTACTAATAGTACCATCCTCATCCAGCTCCTTCTGCAACTCTTGGGTAGTTGTGCACCCTTTCCCTACTGTTTCTTTGCTGTAGATCAATTTATACACCTATAGTAAATTAGAGAAAGTATATATAGCTTTATCCTTCCTGATATATTGAAATCTTAAAAATTCTATTCTTGGGCCTTTCTTTGTAAAAGGGAGTCAGCTACCTCATTTCTAAGTCATGTCTATAAAAAAAAAACACTTTTGGGTTTTAATAGTAATATTTTTTCACAGAATATATTTTGATCATGTTTCTCTTACCCAAACTCATCTTATATCCTTCCACCTCCCTCCCCACCCAAAGTTATGCTCTCTCCCCTTGAAAAACAAACAAAAAGCAAATATTAAAGCAAGCAAACAAAAAACAAAAACAATAGGCATACAAACAACCCCTCCCCAAACCAACAAAAATGAAAACCAAGATATATAAGCATAAGAACAACCAAGCAGAGGTTGTGGTAGAACCCACGAGACCTGCCTAGGTTCAAAGCAATGCCCTTCCATGTAGTACATGGCTTGAATCCTTCTCCGACCAGCTCAGGTGAGCAGAAAAGTCTTTCTTCTGAATGCTCAACCTGCAGGAGGTCATCCTAGAAAATGACTATAATCAACTTCTTTCTGAAGCAAGTCCATCCCTGGAAGAACATTGAGGGTTTCTTGCAGAGGAATGTGTAATATTTGGAAGTAACCATCCGCCTTCGGTGTTCAAAAACCTAGGATGACTTTGGATCCTTTCAAAGCTACCATGATACCAAACAGATGTCCCTCCTAATCCCCATTAAAGCAGGATGGTCAGGACATCATCTGTTGCAACTCAAGACCTCAAGAAACATTCTCCAGCTTCGGCCATTTCAGCCAACCATATTGCTGAGATACTTGGCCTCTCAAAGCAAGGCATTGCTTTTCTCTGTCTCTGAATCTCTAGCACCAGACACAGACACAGGGTGGGAGTGTGGGACATAAATGCCAACTCCATCTGCTCATTAGAATTAATGTGGAAAGCTCCCAAAAGGTACTTCAGTCTCATTCTCTAATATTTATTAGTAATTATCAGATAAATACATAAATACATCCCCCTTGTCGATGGTCGGATAGGGCCAGGCTGCTGAAAGAATGGATGGATAAATGGAAGGGCATTGTTCAAGTAGGCTTGATATCTTAGCAATTTAGAGTTTGATGCAAAAGACATCTCTTAAGATTAAAGATGTTGGGGATTTTTTTCTTGTATGCACCACATCATCACCAACATCAACCACGTAAGTATGAGGCTGGGGCATTAGACTTAGTCTTCCGGGACAGATTCCAATTATATAAATATAAATAATTGGAATTGGGGTGCTATTTAGGAAGATTATAACTATCCTTCTCTGACCTTTACTGGATTGTGTAATTCTTGTACCAAATTATAAAGGCACGCCCTTCCCCACTAAGGACTGGCTTTACCCACAGGGGGAAAAAATATTTTACTTCTGCAGATATTGGTTTTCTAACTCTTGTCTTCAGAGACATAAACAGCATCAGCCTTGCCAGCGTTCCTACATCTCCTGTCCCCTGGAGGGGAAATGTGTGGTATAAACTGTAATACCAAGCAGAGTCAGCCATCTCCTTATCTATTCAGATTACACCTCTGAATTATGCAAGGGTATTCTTTTTAAAAGCATCAATCATTTACTGTATGAGCATTACCAGAACTGAAAATGGAGTCATACATATGAAAACTCTGGATTCACGGCTTCCCATTCTTCTGTGTTGTGCTCGGGTACTTATGCATGCAGACTCTCTGTGCAGTGTGTAGGCATTTGTATTCAGCTTCTCCAGTTAAGATGCCAGACGTGTTTTTATGAACACCCTGGATAGAGAAGGGACCTCTCTGTCTTTATTTGTTCATGATGAGATGTAGGAGAGAAGGTTTAGATCTAGACAGATTAAATTCTGGTTCTACCACAAAATCTCTCTGTAGCTGGAGACTATTTAATTACTTAAGCCCCCATTTTGTTCATCAGTAATAGGATTGTGCTAAAACCTCTTTGTTATATTTTTGTATACAAATTTCTGGATGTCATAGCTGACTCATGCATGACTCATGCATAGAAAATTAGTATTTTAACACATGGCTCTATCCTGGAGTATAACAAAGCATGTATGAATTATTAAGATGAAAGATTTGGTTAAACTCAACATTTGAGGATCATTCCAGAAAGTTGAGCACTTAGTCGCATTCACCTGAAGTCATCAACATTTAGAAGGGAATGTTTAAAGACAAATAACATCCCTCTTTATCCTTTGGCAGATCTGTTTAAGTGAACTGTCTCCAATCAGAGTCTATTGGACATAAATCTAGAAATAGAACCCATATGTTCCGAAGTCTTCTGGCAAGGCCTAACACCAAACATTATTTCCAGAAACCAGAACCATTGTTGACTGCTGTATAGACATTGTTGGCTAATTAATTAGATGCATTGATTTGCTTTATAGAAGTTCTTTTAAACTATAAGTACAACACTTACCCCCCTTTTGCCCCTCCAAAACTTCCTATGCAATCCATGGCTCTTCTCAAACTCATGGGTTTTTCTTTAACTCTTCTCTCTCTCTCACACACACAAATACACCCACTCATAAATGTCTATATGTTCCTAAATATGTAAGTTATATCTATTCAGTATGCATAATGCTACTTATATGTATTCAATCTCAGGTCTGACCTTAGTTTCAGATAACTGATAGGGGTCTCTTCCCTGAGGAAGCATCAAACACAGTTTTGAGGAGTTTCACTTGGGTAAGAGTGAAGGAAAGAGGAAACGCATTAGGCACTGCTGTCAGTAACTCCACAGTCACTGTTGACAAATTCAGTCATGAAATTTCCATCAAGATCCCACAGCGACTTTGTGGCGACACTGGGTCCAAATGCATATCCGTGTACACGTCCTCAATCCTTCGGCTAGAATTCGACTCGATACAAACCAAATTTTTACTGACTATTCAATATGTGTCTAGTGTTGTGTAGAGATATGACAATGAACAAAACAGATGCAGTCTTTAGGCTCCTGACTTTCTTGCCTATTGGGAAAAGAGACTTGGTAAAGGCGAGCCACGTGTGATATGCACATCGCAAATGGCAGAGTGCACACAGTAGGTCCATAAACTGTTTAGGTGATAAGGAGGAAATGGGAGACCATGATCCCAGCCTCAGGGTTTAGTTTAGTGCATTAAGCATGCCTGGACAGGCCAGTCCTTGCATGCATACACTGGCATAGAAACTTGATGAGAAATTCATGTAACATTCTCAACCAATGAGTCAACCTACCGAGGTCTCTGCAGTGCTCAAGGTTGGTACCTGCTTTTTATGTAGTGTTTAATGCAGTGGCAGCAGATTTACCTTTCTCATTCGGTTCTGCTGAGCATCAGAAATAAAATTAGTGTCAGCATGTCTTTCTAAAAAGTAGACTAATTGAAGACGGAAAGATCAATCAAACCTCAGAGGTGCATTATGGAATGTCTGCTTAAAATGTGGAATTATGCCAAGATGTGTAAACAGAGAAGAAACATGGGGTCGGATTAGTCTTCTCCTTGTAAAGTCTATAGACCTGATATAGGACCCCCTTAGAAGAGTCGTTTTAGTAAATAAAAGCCTAGGTCACATTTTCAAAGAGACACTGGAGGATCCCATTGTGTGGAATGAGTTGGGTGGATCAGACAGTGGGTGCTATTCTTAGGTACTCAGAGCAAAATTCATTATAGCCACAGTGCTGAGCACAGTTCTAGGCCTGTGATACCGAGCAGACTTGATGTTGGAGACAGGAGCTAGAAGGTGCTGGGAAATGCCGTCTTTGGGGCAACCCACCTTCTCTGCCTCTGCACTCCTGGTGCGGCTTGCTGCAGGATGTATAGCAGCTGCCTAGTTAATATTCAGTGAGTGGTTCTATAGAAAGGCATTGCTCCCGTTGAAAGAGGAATTTGCAACACGAACAAGTATAACACCACATGTGATCATTTTTCTGAAGTCCAGCATATTGCCTGCGCTACCAGAAGGCAGTAGAGACAATTACAAAGGTGGGGATAGAGGAATTACAGGGTTTCCTAACAGGCAAGGAAAGGGGGTCAAGTCCTGTCAGCAAAGGTAATGTCCAGCTCCCAGGGGTCATGGCTAAGATGTCTAGAGCGGAAGGGCAGGTGACAGAAAGGGTGAATCCAGTCACCTAGGGAAGAAGAAGTGGGGCTGTGCCTTTTGTTGAGTGATTCTACAAACAAGACAGGATATATTTGTGAGCTGGAATCAAGATGTGCATCACCAGATGCAGGCCTTCAGGACAAGCAGCATGAAGAGAAGGGGGCCTTTTAGGGTATTCAGAACCCATGATAAATGACAGCAGGAGGAAGGCCATGGAAGCCTCGTGGGAGGGCAAGAGCATGGTTTGTTAGGATGTAAAAAACAGCAGGAAAGAGTCAGGGAGAAAAGCTCTCTCTCTCCCTCTCTCTCTCTCCCTCTCTCTCTCTCCCTCTCTCTCTCTCTCTCTCTCTCTCTCTCTCTCTCTCTCTCTCTCTCTCTCTCTCTCTCTCTCTCTCTCTCTCCTGTGTGTGTGTGTGTGTGAACTTGGATTTCAGGCAGGAGATATGAGGGCAGAGAATCACAGAGAAGGGCAGCATGCTAGGCTGCTCAGGAAATCTTGGGAACTAAATCTCCTTTCCTATGTGAGCTCCTGGATCAGCTTTTAAAAAAAATCTCCAAGACAAAAGTTTCATAATATATCCCTGAAAAGATGTCCATTCTAGAACTCCTGAACTGTTTGCTGGAAGCTTCCCTGGTGCAGTTCCTGGATACTATTCTTAGATGGTGTGTGACATCTAGGGCCTTGCAGATGGCAGGATGGCTCAAAAGCAGCCCCCCCTAACACACACACACACACACACACACACACACACACACACACACACACACACACACGTCTCTTAAAGATTCACATTTATATCCATGGAACAATCAACGTCATGGTTCCCACAGAAACTAGTGGCCCAGGCATGACCAATATTCATTCTGCTGCTGAGGGTGGGAAGGTAACCAGGGTATTGTACAACAATAGAGTTTTCAGGAAGCCAGTGACCAGACAGTGGAGGTTTAGTTTAATGGCAGCTCTTTCCAACCGGGGGCCTTTATACAAGAATCCCCTGTGGGTGGTTTCTTCCAGAGAACCAGCGGTGCCTTGCAGGGAATGGAAGGGGCCGGTTCTTGAGCTCAGCTTTGGTATTGTGGGAAGAGATTCTCTCCTCTGTTTTTACAAGGAAAAGGGTTACTAGGGAGAAGAAATTGAAGTGTGCCTGTAAGAACTCTATAGTTAAGGGAAAAAAATCTCACACACTATTATCTTAAAATTTAAAAAGCAAGAAAAATTGCAGGATGAATAAAACGACTAATTCTGATGTTTCTAACCGTTGCGCCCACACGTAAGCTTTCTTCTTTTAAAAGTATTTTGTGCATGTTCCTTTGAGATAGGTTCTCTCTATAAGTCCAGGCTGGCTTGAAACTTGTGATGCTCCTGCCTCAGTTTCCCAAGTGCTGAGGTTATAGGAGTGTACCACCACACGCCACTCTCTTCCCGGCTGCTGGATTTCTGGCACCTACTTGCACTTGGTTCTCGTTCCCCAGACACACACCTCACTCCCGTCGTCCTGTCCTTGATCCTAGAGAAACACGAAGGGAGACGGACTGGGCAAAGACATAAATAGAGGTAGAGAGCCCACCTTGGCTGTAGGCAAAGAAATCTTTTAAACTCTGGTCATGGGAGATTAAGAAAAAAAAAAAGGCTGAGCACTTCCAGAAGCATTGTGAGATGGTGCTGATGGGACAGAAGACACTGGGTTATTAACTTTATTGGGGAGTTCTAGTCGAGCATCTCCAAAAGCTGTCTTCTCATTTTCCAAGTGGATCTCCTAAGAACGAATGACCCAATGACCATTTGGAAAATGAAGCCAAAACCCTGATTTTCTGAGCCTGTCCGGGAGAGAGCAGATAACATTAAAGCAAAACGCTCTTGCTTAGGAGCTCCCGTAAGGACAGGTCAGTCGGGAAGTCCCCGGGACATGCTGCATCATGGCAAGTTGGAAACAGGCCTTACTCATCCGTTCCTCAAGTCGCTAGTCCCAGCTCAGTGAGTGTTTGATGAGTGTTTGCTAACCAATTACCTAGCTGTTCACCACTGGGAAACTCCAATGGCTTCCACATGAGCTCAGCAGCTGACGGCCGCTTTGCTAGTAGGATCCTCTAGTCAGGTTAGTCCTCGGTTAGTAGACTCTGTCATCAGGACGTTATAGACAGAGAAGCATTTATGTGCCACACTGAGACGGGCAACCTGGAGACAATCTCTGCTCTCTGAGCTCCCCGTTTGTAATGAGTCCCTACTTAAATACTTTTACATTTAACATCTTGCTGCTGTGAAATAATTTTACAATTCATTGAAAAGTTATAAAGTAGAGATGAATAGTTTCTCTGTCGCCCTGTCCCATTGTCCCCTCTAAGACTTCATGTGAACGAAGAACTGTTATCTAACTGTAATGTTTCCCGACTATTTCTCTATTGTCAATGAGCCCATTCAAGGGCCTGTGGTGAATGTTTCCTAAACCTCTCCATTCTTAGTGCTTCTGTCTTCACTGACTTTGGGAGCTTAAATTCGGAAGGTACTTATGTTCTACTTTGTCTTCCTCAGCCTGGTCCCCTTCAGTGGCTCATTGTTAGATGAAGGTTGGTGTGTGAGCAAGGTTACCATAGAAGCCGCATATCCTTCTCAGGGTTTCCTAGAGGGGGTCCTGTGGTACTGACCCTCAACATCAGTAGTCTCCATCTTCCTAACACTGAGACCCTTTAATACAGTTCCTCATGTTGGGGTGACCCCCAACCATACAATTACTGCTTTGCTATTTCATAACTATGATTTTGCTACTGTTCAGAATCGCAATGTAAATATCTCATAAGCAGATTACCTGAGATACCATCTGGAAATGGGTATATCGTTTGAGAGGGTTGAGAACCAACCACGGTTCTAGAAAGCAAAGTTCTCCAACAGAATTGAGAAGCTCAGAGCTCATTCTTCACCACCTGGCTATATGGATCCTAATAGTGCCTTCCCTTTCAATAAGGCAGGAAACACAAGAGCATCCCCGAGTCCTAAGAGTTGTTCCTGGATATTACTTACATCAAGGGAGGGTGTTGGGGAACCCTGATTTATATGGGTCAGTCAGAAGCACAGGGAAAACAACTTCACTCCTCAACCTGGCAGATATTTTTCTACCTCCAGGTAGACATGACCAGAGTCAGAGTAGTTTTTATTGAATAAATGATCGCTTACATAGTCTATGGGAATCCATCCTTGCAAACTAGAATCAAAAGCACCCCACGTTACCAGAGGTATTATAAGAAACACTGGAGCCAGAGTCTGTTTTCTACTCATCATGTATGGTCTCCCCACCCTGAAGTTAGTGTTTTTCTACTTTACTTATCACAGCCTTGTCAACTCATTATCAGAGAGGCTTCCTCTGGCAGCAGATGGGATTGGACGCAGAGACCCACTACTAGACATTATGTGGAGAGGACGCCATCTGGAGTTCAGAAGAACATGGCCCACTGAGTCAACCAGACTGAAGCCCATGGTATGCATGGGTCTGTACCAGTTCTTTGCATGTTATGGCGGTTAGCTTTGTGTTATTGTGGGACTCCTAACAGTGGAGGTAAGTGTGTCTCTGACTCTTTTGCCTCCTATTTTCCACTTACTGGGTTTCCCAGGCCAGCCTCAGTGTGAGGGGTTTATTTAGCCTCGTCTTATTGTCTTAGTCAGGATTTTTATTCCTGTACAGAATATCATGACCAAGAAGCAAGTTGGGGAGGAAAGGGATTACTCAGCTCACACTTCCATATCGCTGTTCATCACCAGAGGAAGTCAGGACTGGAACTCAAGCAGGTCAGGAAGCAGGAGCTGATGCAGAGGCCATGGAGGGATGTCATTTACTGGCTTGCTTCCCCTGGCTTGCTCAGCCTGCTTTCTTATAGAACCCAGGTCTACCAGCCCAGGAATGGCTCCACCAACAGTGGGCTGGGCCCTCCCCCTTTGATCACTAGTTGAGAAAATGCCTTACAGCTGGATTTCATGGAGGCATTTTCCCAACTGAGGCTCCATTCTCTGTGATTAACTCCAGCTTGTGTCAAGTTGACACAAAACCAGCCAGTACAATTGACCTCTTGACAACTTGACATGCAAACAAATCAATATTAATCTTCAAACCTTACTTTCTTGTTCATCCCCAAGATCTAGATAACCTTAACAGTCCTACAGTCTTTACCAATTCTTACATTTTAAAATTGCAATACCTTTAAAATATTCAGTCTCTTTTAAAAATCAAAGTATTTTTACAATTCAAAGTCTCTAAACTGTGGGCTCCTCTTCATCCTTCAAGAGGGAAATTATCAGGGCACAGTCACAGTCAAAGCAAACTCAGCCTTTAACCATCCAGTGTCTAGAAATCCACTTACCAACTTCTGGGCTCCTCCAAGGGCTTGGGTCACTTCTCCAGCTCTGCCCTTTGTAGCACACACTTTGTCTCCTAGGCTCCAGCTGCCTGTTCTCCACTGCCACTGCTGTTCTTGGTGGTCACATCATGGTACTGGCATCTCCAAAACACTACTGTCAGTCCTGGGGCACTAATTGCCACTGAGGATGCACCTTCACCAATGGCCTTCCATGGCCTCTCACAGTGCTGAGCCTCAGCTGCTCTCCATGACCCCTTCATTCCTTCAAAATCAGTACCACTTGGGTGACTCTTACACAGTACCAAGTCCAGCCACAGCACGAAGTACAACCTTGGCTATCTCTGGAACACATCCTCTTTGTGCTCCCCAAAAACAGTTCCCAGAAGATTTCACCTCAATAATGCTGGTCTCTTATTAATCACCACTAATTTCTTAGCTCCAGCTGACCAGCATCAATAGTCCCAGTAATGCAAAGGTTTTGCTTTAGTAGTTCTGGTATCTTACTAATCGCAGCTGATTCTTCAGCCCCAGCTAACCAAAACCACAGAATCTTCACAACCAAAACAGCAACAGCCCTGATCAAAGAGTCTTTAATCTTCCTTCTGAAATTTCACAAGCCAGGCCTCCATCTTCTGCACTGTTCTCAACATTATCTTCCAAGCTCCTACTGAACATCCCACAGAGCTCTTAATATCCCAATGGCTCTTCTAGCTCAAAGTTCTAAAGTCCATCCATAGTCCTCCCCAAAACATGGTCAGGTTGTAACAGGAACACCCCACTATGACTGTACCAGTTTGTCTTAGGGTTTCTATTCCTGCACAAAATATCATGACCAAGAAGCAAGTTTGGGAGGAAAGGGTTTATTGAGCTTACATTTCCACATTGCTGTTCATCACCAAAGGAAGTCAAGATTGGAACTCAAGCAGGTCAGGAAGCAGGAGCTGATGCAGAGGCCATGGAGGGATGTTACTTACTGGCTTGCTTTCCCTGGCTTGCTCAGCCTGCTTTCTTATAGAACCCAGGTCTACCAGCCCAGGGATGGCACCACCCACAATGGGCTGGGCCCTCCCCCCTTGATCACTAGTTGAGAAAATGCCTTACAGCTGGATCTCAAGGAGGCATTTCCCCAACTGAGGCTCCTTTCTCTGTGATAACTCCAGCTTATGTCAAGTTGACACAAAACCAGCCAGTACACTCATTGTATCTTATCTTTTCCTGTTCAGTTGCTGTCTCTTGAAGTCCCCACACCTTTCTGAAGGGAAACGGAAGTGGGGAAGGAGGAGTGGATTTTGGGGAGAGGGGAGCTGAGAGCACAGCTAGAGGGAGTGGAGGAAGGGGAAACTGTGGTCAGAATGTATTGTATGGGAGAAGAATATTTTCAATGTTTAAAAATGGATATACTTAAGGAAAATACTTTAAGACTCCTCGACCATAATGCTTCTCAATTTGTTCATTTCTTCAGGAGTAGGTGTCAGTTCTTCCCAATAACAATGGATGCCCTAGTGCCCATTTAATGTAAAGAACAATGTTTACCTTGTCATTAAGGGTAGGGATAATCCCCGAATCACATCTGCCTTTCCTGAACCTGTAGGATAAGGAGACTCAGCAGATAAGACTCCTTCCCGATTTCCTAGGCTCCATTTTGTAATGACCCATACAAGATGTCAGAATCTTCAGGACCCTCAGGGAAGAGGCCATCGTCAACCAATGAACACCATCACAAGAAATGAGCCATATCTCCCCTCCGTGGCCTAAGGTCGGATGCTCAGTTTGTCTTCAAATCAATTCGTCCCTGGAAGGCAATCTCTTCCACCAATTCTGTGAGGACCAATGCAAGCCAGCAGATTCAGACAGGGCGAGAGTACCTAGGTGGCACCCACAAGCTTTGGGTGTTTGTTTGTTTGTTTGCTTGCTTGGGATAGTCCTTCTGGAACCCTGTCAGTGGTATGCAAGTAGACTTTTATGAACTCTACCTAGGAAATGTATTTTTAAATGCTGGCCATGATATAATATTTAGTCACTTTTAAAAAAGTACTTTCTTCCAAGTTTTCAGGCATAATAACCAAGCATTCCATTGAATTTGTGTCACTCAGACACATAGGGGTAAATAATCTTAAGTGCATAGGTAAAAATAGAACCTTACAAGCTAATTAGGGATGCTTCGAGTATCTACTACTTTTGAATTTAATGTGGTCCATTTAATTATAGCCATAAATAAATGTTTAATCAGGGTCGTTACTTAGTGATTGTCTTGAAAACTTTCTAACAAACCAACATACGGCTTCGAGGAATCAGTATAAGTGAATACCAAGATCCCACAATTGGTACGATGGCTTTCACAAGTCCAGAGGCTCTGGGAAACTCCAAAGGAGCCCGCAGAAATGCAGCATGACCCTTCCTTTTAAGATCTCCCTGAAGGACTGAGCCCTGGTGCTGAAAGCTGTACCCAGAAGCAACATCCACTGCTCCTTCACCAGCTTCCTACTGGTCAAAGAGGGACCAAATCACCAGCCACCACCAGGCCTGCCTGGAGCTAGCCTTCCAGGTTAATCTGGCCACAGTTTCCCCTGGGCTCTGTCCCTGTAGTTAATGCCCATGGCAGCCCACTTGGCTCTTGAGTGACCCTAAAAGGATTATATGCTTGTTTTCAGAGCAGCCTGCAATGGTAGCTTAAAGAACACGGGAAATAAGGCACCTATACCAAGAAAGAAGGAAAACATCACGAAATGCATGTTGTAGGCCTGGGGTGTGCTCCATCAGTCTGTAGCTGTTCATTCCTGTGATCCTGATACAGCCTAGGAGTGTGTCTCCTTTTTAATGGGGACTTGATTGATTCTACAAGATTTCAGCATTAAAAAGATAGGATTCCCCCCTTACTCTGGTCATGGGTGGCATCATGTATACATTCCTATGCATGCTGGGAAACACCCCAAACAGTAATGGGATAAGCCAGGAGTTTGGCCTTGGCTCTAAAGTATGATTTCTGACCTTTAGGGCTAGAATATTAGGGAGACAGCCATGTTCGTGTGCAATGGGGAGAGGCACTAGGGGAAGATGTGAATTTAGGGGTGTGATAGGAGAATTTTCCTCACATTAGCAGCCGGATTGCTAACTCACTGCTTCCTGAGACTTAGCTTCCTCCGTAGCAAAAGGAGGATCACGAACCGCCTTTCAGCACTCGATGAATACCAACTAACAAGAGCTGTGTCATCCCTTCTGAAAAGCCATTGCTGCAGCTTAGGGAGGGCACACTTCATACCATAGAAGCAGAAGAGTGGCGGCCATGAGCTGCGCCGTGGGATGCCGCACAGCAAGCCCTGCCTCCGTGCCCTCCATCTGAGTACCGGGGAGAGGAAGCAGTGCAGGTAGGTGAGAAGAAACCCCGTTACTTTGGCCAAAAGTGGTGTTGATTCCCGGGAGTTAGACAGTAAGGACAGGAGGCAGAGGAAGCCGCCTTTGACCCTCTTCCAGGCAGGCTGCCCACAACTCTGGGTTCTCTGAGATTTGGAAATAGGAAATGAGGGTAAAATGGAAGAAATGACTGGGTGGAAAGTAAGGAGGATACTGGTCAGACTGGGCTCTTGCAGGGAGCCCAACAGAGCAGACTAGTCGATACTAATTGTCCTGTAAAAACAATGATACACAACAGCAACTAATTAACAGCATTAACAATAAAATCAGGAGACTCAGAACAACAAATTGGAAGGAGCTCAGCTAGTATGAGCTTTCATTAAAAAGCTCCCTCTGCCCCGCCTCCTCCGCTTTAATCCTTATGGGAAGAGTAGCCTGAAGAAATGTCAAAGTAACCAATCAGATTCCGCATCCTTTTGTTTCTAAGGCAGCTCAAGCTGCGCTGCACCAACTAGCTGCTCAGCCACATGCAGTGGAACTCCTTCTAACGTTCAGAACACTGCCTGGTTCGCCAGTCAATAAAAACCAATTCAGTGTCTAAAGTCAACTGGATACATTTTTTTTTTTTTTTTTTTTGATGAAACAAAATTGTCTTGTTCAGACCAGTGGGGAGGTGGGACTAATTGTATCCCTTTGCAACTGATGTCCAAAGAGCAAAGAAAATAAGCCTTGAGAGAGAGAGAGAGAGAGAGAGAGAGAGAGAGAGAGAGAGAGAGAGAGAGAGAGAGAGAGAGAGAGAGAGTGTTAGTTCTCGGGAGATTCTCGGCCTGTCATTCATTGTTTGGGGCAGGGTGCTCTGAGCACAACATACCTTCCTTCCCAGCAGCCTTGGGAGCCAATTGCTATGGGGACAGCAGTGGTAGAGGTAAGTGTAGCTGATGTCTGTCTTAGGGCACTTCAGTCCTGCAAATACTCATCCTCAGAGTATGATCACACAAATACACAATCCAGCTACTTAGTGGCTCCTGGGACCACAGCAGAGGAGCAGAGGAGGAGGAGAGAAGGTTCCCCCAAGAACTTCAGATCTAGCCTTAGGTAGGATTTAGCTAGGCAAAGAACAGCAGCCACTTTCAAACAATGCCAAGAGGGGACCGGAGCTGAGAAAGGACCATAGCACAGCTTTGGACTGCAGGCAGATGGAGTATGAGCAGGATGTGGCACTCAGGTCAGCTCTGTGACTTAGAGGGTGAGACTTGTGCTCTGAACATCTGTGCTCCAAAGCCTGGCTGGAGAAATAATACAAAAGAGTTGGGACAGGAATGCCATCTCAGTGGACACATAAGAAAGAAAAAAAAAAAGCAGAATTGAAGATAAGGAAGCTTTTCAATTCTCTCAAGGGTTTGGGGTGGAGGGGGAATAGGGACAAAATTGGGAAAACTCTGGACCTCTCTAAAGCTACCAGAAATTTGGGATCTTCCCTACAGAGAAGGCAAGGGAAGGAGCAAAGGCTAGATCTGCGTGAGACTGCAGAGCGTCTTCCTCACCTCACACCCAGGTACAGCCGACAGACCACAGCACACAGACAAACAAAACCCCACATTTATAACACACATGTGTAGACATGGCTTCATTCCACATCCCAGGCTGGTCTTGAGCTAGCAGGTGATCCTCCTGCCTCAGTCTGCCCAGCGCTTGGCTTAAAGCCCCTTCATTTCTTAAATGGTGATTCTGAGCACTCCTGGCTCCATGATTCCTCATCCAAGGAATGAGCAACCTTACCCCTGTGACTGCTACATGAGACATGAAACGGTCACCCTCTGTCCTCCTCGTGAAATGGAATGTAAAAATGAGTGTCCTGGTTTAGGGTGTGGGGGGGGGGGGGAATCTTGTCCAGTTCGGTGCAACACTAAATTGTCTGCATACCTCAGGTGGCTATGAGGGACAGGATGAGATCTCTGGGAAGCCATCTTTGAGGGTCACCAGAGCTGACAGCCAAACTTGCTCAGTGACAAAGAAAAAGGAGTTGACAGAAACAGGAGCCAGGCGGCTTGTTCCATCCCTGAGCTGGCACCTTTCCTAGGCTAGAAGCGCAGCAGCTGAATGAGGAAATTTAGCACTATTTAATTGAAATAAATAGCAATTAAAAAAACCTCATAACCAGCTAAGACAGTTCGACAAGTGATAAGCCACTCAGACTTCCTCCCGGGTGTGGCTGCAATGATTCCAGCAGTGACAACTGAGGAAAAGCATCCTCCCCATCCTCCGAACACAGGCCCCGCCCCCGCAGGGAAGCCTGGTATCCCACAGGACACTCTAACTGCTACATTTCTGTACATAGCTCCTCCCAGAATTGGCTCCAGTCAGGTCATCTTCTAAGCTCGGGATGAGACAATGTCTTGCTACATGGCATCAGCTAAGGATCAGTATCAACCGGCCCTGCTGTCAGGAGAGCAGGTCTGACTAAGCAGAAGAAAAATGTCAGGAGGGGAGGGGGTACTTTCTAGTTGGTTTCCTTTCACAGTCTAGGAGTTGTTTGCACTTGTGCAAAGCAAGCCTGGTGTCACCCGCTTTGGGTTCCTTCCTTCCCTTCTTTTAAACTGATCTTGAAGGTGAGCACGCAAAGTAATGGCTCTCACCTTTAAACATGTTATTTTACATTGATCCTTCCACTCCGTTCCCCCACTGCCCTCCGTGTGACCCTCCCACCTGCAGCTCCCACGCAGTAAATCATGCCTTCTGCTTTTCATATGTGTGTATACATTATGTATGTGTATGTATATGTGTATATTATATGTATACTTATGTGTAGTATATGTATATTTGTATATATTACATGTATATGTATATTATGTGTATATTATATGTATATGTACATATATCCCATAATCTTATTTTCCATCTCCTTGACAATCTTTCCCTCCCTCATCATGACCCCCCCTTTTGAGCTTTGTAACCTACAAGCACATATATAAGCAAAAATACAAAGTGACCCATATGTATATATTATTTTAAATCTAGGTTCAGCGTGTGAGAAAGCACGCAGTGCTCATATTCCCAACTCTGGTTTATTTCTCTTGACATAATGATTTCCAGTTGCATCCGTTTTCCTCCAAATGCCAGGATTTCAGGGTTTTTGTTTTTTTTTTTTTTTTTTTTTTGGTTTTTCTTTTTTGTTTTGTTTTGTTTTTTGTTTTTTTGTTTTTTTTTTTTTGTCTGAGTGTATAAAATCCTGTTGTTCGTACATCGGGTCTCTGCATGGCCCACGCCACTGCTGCCCTGCCTAAATGCATCCTGGAGTAGAATGAGTCCGTTGGAAGTCTTCGTTATCCTGTGGATTACTAAATGCAGATTGGGTAGGGCTCTTGAATTAAGGAAGTAGAGAAGTGAAAAGGAGCTTAGCTACTCCTCGGGTTCAACGGTTCCTCACTGCTGGGTCCCGTATCCGATATCCTGTCTGAGATGCTTGTATTACCATTCACAACAGTAGCGAAACTATAGTTGTGAAGTACCAGTGAAAGTGATGCTGTGACTGGGGGGTCACCACAGCAACGAGGAACTGTGCGAAAGGGTGGAGGCATTAGGAAGGTTGAGAAGCACTGCTCTAGAAAATACTGCAGGAAAGTACAGTGGGTCACATTCCAGCATGACCTACAGACACCTGTGCACTTGATGAGAGAAACCATCAGGCATCGGACCCCATCCTTCAGACCTGATGATCAAACCATCATCAGTATCCCCCAGATCCCTAGAGCTGTTGGAACCCTGGCCTGATGCCCTTCAGTACCCAGCAACTCTTCAGTGCTGTGCCTCCTCTGGTCCCCTAGCACTGAAATCACAAGGCTTGGGCTGGGGCCTCAGCACTGCCATTTTTCAAAGTCACCACCAACTGCAGCAAGAGGGATTCTGATCAGGTAGTTTGGGATTTCTGGTTTACAGTTGGGCTCCTTGCACTCCTGTCCACAGAGTCCTAGAAGAAACTGTTCGGTGGGGACATGGTTTTACTCCCCAGAAACAGGAGGTGTGAAGGGGGGGGGGGAGCTCACAAGATCGGAACCTTGCACCAACTTGTTGGTGATGCCATCTGGTAAGACAGTGGCTCATCCCAAGAGAGGAGTAGGCCAAGTCTCTAGTTGGATCTCATTATGAAAGCAACTTAGCCAGGGAAGGTGACACCATACCTCCTACACGGTCAGCCCAGGAGTTACTCAGGGCCTCCTACTCCCTGTAGGCTTTGAAGCCCGAGTCCCAAGGCTTAGTGACACAGAAGTCCCCTCTCACAGAAGAGAAGCAGGGTCTATGATATTACTAAAGTTACAACAGGATGACAACATGCTGAGCAGAGCTGGGAGTGGTGCCATTCCCCTGACAGAGCTTCAGCACCTATAGAAACTAACTGAGCACTACATCAGGAATAAGGGTAACAAAGGTTCTCATTACAACTGCGCTTCCCCAAGCCATGACTTCCCAAACTTCAAGTAAACTCCAAAGGGCCACTGCAAATTGCGACTCAACAGAAAGGAAACATTAAGATACTTCTGAGAAACTGGAGCCCCAAGCTCCCACGTCCTTATCTTGTAAGACCAAACTCCTTTCCAGCTCAAAATAACAATAAATCCGGGTTCAATGGCAAATCCCCGTGCCAACCGAATTGCCGGCAAGCAGATGTGCCTAGAAACGCCGTCACCCCAATCTCGTCACCAGAGAACTGTTGAGACCTCCAGTTCTCAGCCTCCCTATTCTCGCTCCGAGAGACGAGCTTGTGAACAGGAAGGAAATGGCAGTGCTCTTGTGCTTCCGTGGCCATGACACACGGACCACACAGTGTGATGAACCTCAGTTGGAATTACGTCATCTGGCCTTACTTAATGAGTGACTATGAATCTCAATAGTTTCATAAAGTGGAAATAATGAACCTTACTATTCAGGGCAAAGTAATAAGAATGCATGAATTGCATTCTGCACAATGCCCAGAGAACAGCAAATAGCTAAAAATCATAATTATTCGCAACCTTTGACCATTAGCTGGTCTCACTCCTTTGTGAATGCTTCCTTGATAGCTCCCCCCCTCTCTCCTACCCCAGTGCCCTCCCACACAGTTAGTCACTCCTTGATGTGTCTGATGCTTTTAGTATGCATCTATAGTTCAGTTATGTTACATTTTTTCATATTTTATGTTTAACCCATATCTGCGAAGAAATGTCTTGTGTTTAGAACCCATGTTGAAACCTAACCAGTAGTTACAAACATTTTAACCAAAAAGTTATAACTTAAGGATCATCTATTGATTATATAATTAATAAATAATTAGTAATAATTTGTGTATGGAAATTTAAAAATAAATTTAAAAATTTATTTAGGAACAAGTTTTCAAAAATTAGAATTTGCTGTCTGTGTCCTTAACACATGGTAGTTTAAAGTTTTTGTTTCTGTGGGCATTTTGGAGTTGGGATTTCAGATTACAGCCTGAATATTCCAGTTGCTTATGTATATTTCTGTAACCACATTCTTGAGGAGTCATTTCATACTTTGTATCCCCAATTCCTAGTACATACTTGATGTGCTCCATGTATTTCTGAGTGAAGGAAAAAATATATATTGATGGATGGATGGATGGATGGATGGATGAAAGAAACACACCTCTGTTTTTACCCAATAAGTAGATGACTGCTTGTTAGGATGGTTAGTGCAGGAGGAAAAAAATAACAGAAATCACATGTTGGGAGCTTGATAATCAGAACTGGCTATGAAATACAAGCAGTACAGAAATCTCTCCTTGAGACGGTTTAAAGCCACTGCCCACCACAGAGAGTTCATCCAGACAGCTCTTCTCTGAGGACTTTGCAGGAGTAAAAAGGGTTCCTACAAGGAGACATGCTTACCCAAATACTTGGTAAAGACGCCTTGATTGTTTTGAGTCTAAGACTTCTGAGTCCAGTCCCACTGAAGGGCAATGTACATTGAGACCTTTCCATAAACACTTGGCCAAGCCAAACCAACCGACCAACCCTTTCCTTCCTCTTGGGGTTCTCAGCAGGTCCGGGTTGTGGCTCAGCACTGCCTCTCAGCCTGCATGGTCCTTCAGAAGCCCCCCAGCACTCCACTGAGGCATTTCTTTAGGTTCCATGTACTAAGTCTTCACTGTTTCAGCCTTGTCCCTCAAGAATCACACTCCACACCCTTTCTCCAGAGTGTGAGCCTGAGAAACTGGCTGAGGCGGTCTCTGTCGCTATAAGAAGTATCCAGAAACACCAAACCCTAACGCTTCAGCATGACAGTCACCGAGCGTGCTCTCTTGAACACATTGGCAGAAGAAGCTCCCCCTTGGTAGCCATACAAACCAGGGATGCAAAGACAGATATGTCACATGCAAACCCACCCAGAAAGGTTGTAATGTTATTCATGACTGCACATAGGGAAAACCTGTCCACTTGGACACATGACGACACAATGCCACATTCTACACCCCTAACAGCTGTCTATACCAGCTCCACCATTCCCAGCCACGGAGCTATGTTGCTGGAATAGTCAGCCTGCTGAGCAGGTGTTGATTCTTCTCTCTTTAGGTTTCAGGTGCTTTTCATCGGCATTAGTACTTGATGGTTTAATCAACTGAGCCCAGATCGGAGCCCAGGGTAGCAACCTCATCCTGGGGACTCACCGCATCCTGACCGCTGAGCACCTCCAAGATGCTGTTGAGCAGTTCCACGCAGTACTTCTTCTCCAAGACCTGGTACTGCCCATCGTCCCTCTGCTCTAGCAGCTCCTTCAGCTCCTTGGTGATGACAGGAAGCAGAATGTCCCGGCATTCTGCAAGCAAAAGAGTGCCAGGCATATAGGGTTACTGTCTAGTTTTCTTTATTACACACAGACACACACAATACATACAATACAATACATACATACATACAAACACACACACACATATATACATGTTATAAATGTGTACATGTGTATTACATACATTTATGAATATATAGAAAACATTCTCTGTTTTTTTCTCATGGAAACATTCACTTTCATATTACAATACAGTTGTAAATAAATATACTGTACTCTATCTACTTATAACAGATCTACCCTATGATACTCATGTTGTTACAGAACTTAACAATTTATATGGTTTTTTTCATTAGGTTGATAATTAACAAATATATCTTCCTTGTTAAAGAAAAATTAAGTATTAAATGTTAGGTTAAGATTTCCTTAGAATATAATTCACAATCCTGGTTTTTGCCCCTGAACCTCATTACCTCGAATCCTCTAGGTATTTTATTTCATATGTTTAAGTATGTAAATGCATACATACACATACACATATGTTCAAATATTGCAGTATAGGTTCTCTTAGTCTCGTTTTTATTTCGTGTTTGCTTGGACTCATGTTGTATTGGGTGATGAACTGTCATGGTCGTTGAGTATGACTTTCCATACAGAAGCAGAATAAATCCTTCAGTGACATTGCCTAGGTCTGCTTTCCAAAAGGTGGCTTAGTTACATGTGTGGCTTAGTTCCTTGGTACTGCTCACTAACCAATATTTCTCGGAGCAGTTTTTATATTATGACATATAACAACTAACTTAATTATTTAACTACTATAACATTCTCAACTCGTTGATGTATTTCCTTATTTAGCCATAATCCTATTGTTGGACATTTTTTTCAAATTACAAAACATTGAATGGTCTTTCACTTGCTCCTGTGCATACTGCTTTCCTATTGCAATAAATTCTTTCTCAGCGCAGAGAATCCTTCCTGTCAGCCATCTGAGGACATTTCTGGGGTGTAAGTCTTACCCAATTTTGTCTCTACATTTCCCTTTAAAAACAAAACCTTTAAGTAAAAAAAAAAAATCCAAAACTGTTTCAAACCATCCACAGTCAGATGCCACTTGAGCTAAGACATGAATCATATACACTGGAATGTCAGTTAAATTAAATCTAACAGCTCGATGTTGAACGTTTCTTTTATCTTTTGAGACACCAGGTTTCTGATGCTACAGGGATGAGCTGTGGCTCTTTCCCATTACCTACTTAAAATCTGACCAAAGTAATGAACAATAAGAAAGGGCAGAAACTAGATCAAAGAAGCCAGGCACAACTCTTGTTTCCATTCCAACACCCACACTCACATCTCTGGCCAGCATCCTGGCTGACTCTGGAAAAACCCATCATGGGCTCTAACTTGGAGAGGCTATTGGAAGAGGTCTACACTCCTTAGGATAACACCTCAGCAATGGGTCCCAAACAGGGTTGTGCCCTGACATTGGAATCCTAAGTGCCCATTATAATGGTAACAGATATTACTAACTACTGACTTGTGTTAAGTGCTTACAGTATGCTAGATTCAAATGTACTGTTGGAAGTATTTGGCAAGAGTTAACTCAGTTATTCTTCTTGGACACTGGGGGAGAAGGTGATATTATTTTGCTGATGGTATGTGTGTAGGAACTGAAGGGTTCAGAGCAATCACAGCCTGTACTCTAAACCATTGTATGGAGATTCAAGACCTCGTGGAGTTCATTTGTCAACCACATGGAGGAGGCCTTCTGCCTTTGTCTCTGTTCCCTCTTTTGGAACTATCCTGGCTCTGCCCCCTCTGATGACTAATTCTGCAACTTTTCCAGAGTCTGTGAATGATAATGTCTTCCTAATACATTTATTGAGATGTAACTTTCCAAAGTAGGTTTTTGTTGCCTGCAGATATAGAAAAAAAAAATCCTACATGTTTGTTTAGAAGTTTGCTTCAAAATGCTTTTTTTCAAAAAAGGATAGTAACTTTGAAACCTCAGGTTTGACAAAGGACATATAGGGTGTTAGGATGTGGGTGACAGAAAAACTGTGCAAGATCATTTCAGGCAGAAAGCCCTTCCTTAAAACATAGGTAGTTCCAACATCAGGATACTTCATGGCCCAAGTATGCCTCACCACTGTTCATATCTTTAAACCATCGGAAGACAAGCACCATCTTTCTCCTCAAAAGTTAAGTTTGTAGGTAGAATAACAAAGGAGATCTACAGTAACGCCAAATGTCTTCCTCCTCTATGGCTCTCTGAATAAGAGAGTCACCAAATGCCCCCTGAGGAGATTCATTGTCACTGCAAAGTATAGAATGGCTGAAGCAACCGAAGACCTAGAGCCCAAGAGCACAGAGCTTCCACGGTAAGTGTGTCTGGTGGGACAATAGGAACAGAGGTGTACATTGGTCCCCTGTTGTTACACCAGACTCCTAGTCCTGACATAAAATGTTTGTATTCTGTTGAGGCTAAAGGTCTCCAAAGTCCTTGAGGGAAAGAAAAGACAGATTAAGAGTAGACAGTTATCTTGAGTTTAATAGTGCTGGGTAGAGCATGTGCTTAGCATACGTGAGGTGCTTGGCTCAGTCCCCAGATCAAGACCAGAAAAGGTTAGGAAACCAATGTGGTAAGCACTTCTGAGACTTAAAACTTGAAGTCGTTTATACAGTGATATCAATAGGACCTGCAGGAAGCTGTCAAGTCAGATAAAGGATTAACCCATTTGTCCAACTTAACGAACTCACGCACACACTCCTTTCATTGGTCAGACACTCAGCTACATGGGTTGGAGTTCTCTATATGTGGGCTTTGTTCTGAAGTGGAAAAAAATGACCAGAGCCAACCACCTCTCAGCACTCAAGTCAAGGGAGACAAGACTTGTGCGGACGACAAAACACTGAGAATTGTACCTCCCTCCTGTGGTGTGTGAGGAATAGCTATAGCATGGGGGTGTCTTAAAATTACTTTCTAAAGTATCCCTATCTGGACCCAATGCCTGGTAAGAAATTTTAAACATTAGTGATCTTCATGAGAAGCAGCTGTCCTACAACTCCTACTTAAAACTGAGCTAAAATAGTATATTTTTATCCTTAGAAAGTATGGTGGTGAGCTCCCCAGTACTAGAGGTGTTCAAACACTGGGTATCTGTTAACACACTAGGATATTAAAGGTCAGACAATGAGTTAAATGAAATCATCACTAAAGCCTCTTTCGAAATTCTACAACCACATACAATACAGGCTCACGAAAATGGCTGGAGGAAGGATGGACAAGTGGAAGTGTTAATACTGAAGTAGACCAGACCCAAGAAATAAAGCACTCCATCAATCTGAAAGGTGTGGGCTTTAGATATTAGCAAGACCAGCATCCCTGGGTGATGGAGGCTGCTGATGTTGAGACTCAGCAAGATTCTCACCAAGGAAGCCATCAATACCGGGGCCTGTTTGCTGCAGAAAGGACTTTGTCTTCTCTTTAACCCCAATTTCTCAGAAATGTCTAGCTTCCCTGTTTGGGGGATGAAATAATTTTTCTGGTTTGTAATTGGAGCTGTGAAATTACATTAGCCAGTAAAGGCTTCGGGAGGCAGCATTTCTAAATCATTGCTTGATTGTCAAGCTAACAGACACAAATGGTTTAAAAAGACAGATCTCGAAAAGCCTTAAATGAATCTCCATAGACAGAAAACGGGGTCTCACAGACCCGCATCCCTGGGGTGAGATATTTTGCCTCAGGTACCCGCACTGACAAAGGCTGGGCAATCTGCCATCAGGTGTCAAGTCCAAATTGTAATTCAGACCGCTGCTGAGGCCTCTGCATACTTACTCAATTCCCTGTGTTTTAATCCAAAGGTTCTTTTGTCCAAGTAACTGCAGAGGAAAATGCAGCATTCTTGGGTTCAGCTTTCTTTTGTTCCCCCAGGAAGCTGGGTAAAGATAGGCAGTGCTGTGCCTTTTCAGTAAAGTTATTACCCAAGGACACCTTGAATAAGATGATTTTTTCCCTTATTTTCTCCTCATATCAGCCAGTCAAAGAGAGAGAGAGACCCTGCCCTTTTGGAAAAGCACCTTGAAGAGCATTAAGCCAACATTCTGCCCGTGACCACAGCCTCAACCTGAGCTCCTGAGAATCACATTGGTGTGTGACATCTTCCCGCACATCTGTCCCCTTCTGCTTTCTCTCAGACCCCATCACAGTCAACCAAGGAAACTGAGGTACCATCTTAGATTCTACACTTTCTTGAGATTGGCATCCAACCTGCCGTGAATTGGCTTCTTCTATGCTGTGAGTCACAGTCTCCCTTCTTTCTGTAGACAGTCTTTGCAGTCTGGAAATCTTTCAGTGACTTCCTACTGCTCCCAGGTTGTGTTTTATAGCACCCAATTGGTGCAGCTACAGACCCTTCCTGAGACCCTCCCTTTACCACCAGATCCATGGCTTGCTGCACTATACCTCCCCCTTCACCCCACTCAGCCCCGTCATTCTGCTTCTGGATCTTTCCACCCTTTGACTTCTTTGCCAGAAATGCTCTTCGCCTGACAGACTCTTTCCTTCTTGATCTGTACTTCGAGGTTAAATCCACTAGGTAGCTTTCCTGGTGCTCCAGTTCTGACTGGGGTGACTGCCTCCGGTGTCCTCATATTCCATAATGTGTTTTGTCTTATCACAAATCACACTAGGTCATCATTATTGTTGAAATTGGATAGCCAATGGAATTCTTACTGATCACCCCAGAAATGAAGCTGGGGTGCAAAGGAGGACAACAGATAATCATCATGCATCTAAACTTCTTCCCCTTGGGTGGGGTACAGCATCATCCTTCCAGAATTTTTGAGAGGTTCCAGTTTTGTGCCAATGTACACTCATTCCAGGACAGAGTGGGTGTCACCGGGATAGATAGAAGAAAGCAATGCACACAGTAGGAAAACTGACCCTTCTCTCTGAAACTTGTTTGAGGGATTGAAAAGGCAAACAAATCTCTCACAAAGTAAGGCTAGAATCTTATGTATCTGATGATGAAACGTTTGCCAATCTCTGATCTCAGGTACCAGTCTGGTCCATCATGTAGAGAGTCTGTGGAATATTCTAGAAGATGGTGAATTCAGAGAAGGGATTTAGATACAGCCCAGAGTTGTGTGTTGTCTGGTTGCATCTTTACATGGCTACCCCTCTCTGTAATAAACCTGATTGTGGTGTCTGGACATGTAATTTTATTCCAAGCCAGCCTTTCACTTTGTCACCAGCATTGGTTAATCGCCTCTTCAACCCTAATCAATATTTCACAGATCTTAACGGTGAAACTCATTGGGCTTTGGCCAAGTTTCTATTGACTGGGAGGTGAATTCAGCTCAGTTTAACCCTCTTGGGACACTAGAGAGCTTATGGCCTTAGAGGCTCCCTGTTTCTTTCCCTGATGTGTCTTGGCACACTGGGAAAGCTCTTGATTAAAACCCTAGCTCTACTGGGCAGGGCTGAGCGCAGTAAGTATGGCTCAGCTTCTTTTAGCTGCCTTTCCCCCTTGGGCTCAAGGACTGTCTGCAGATGCGAAAGGCCACTTGGCTGGATCAGCTAGACTAGGAGGAGTAACTCCATAGACATGGCAGGAATCTGACAGTCAGCAATCTGCTCTCCCAACAGCCCTCCCTCTTCCTCCAGCCACTGTGTCACGAAGCAAACACATTCCAACCGCTGAGGGAAATCAATGACTGCCCACAAACTTCATATTCCAGATCAGGTACAAGCCTCGTGAAATTCTACTCACAGCTCCCCTCCCCCCCCCGACTCCTTTTTTAGTGGCAACTTGTGGATCGCTCCCAGAAAACATAACCTAATTACAACATTCAGATCATCACTTCCCCCTTGCAGCCCTCGTCACGATAGACATCCGTCACTGTGAACTTACAGGCCAAGATATGCCTCCCGAGTCAGACAGCACAGGCTATTTCGAGATCATAGAACTCAGCAGTGACTAGCACAGCCTCAGGAATCTCACTAGAATCGGTCCTAATTACACAGTAGTAGATCCTCCAGAAGAGATGTGATTCTCCGGCTTTATTCCGGATGCCCACTGAAATTCCTAAGCGAGCTCCCACTTTGATCACGTATTTTTAACATTCGGGGCTTGTAAGCATTCTATCACATATATTTTAAAGTTAACATGGATTTTTTTTTTTTATCAAGCAAAAGCCCTATAATGACTGGATATGCCACAGTTGTGTAGCTATGATAAAAAAGGTGAACTGGCAGGAACCACAGAACCTCCTCTCTCCCTCCCTGACTCTTCCCTCTCTCTTCCTCCCTGTTCCTCTGCCCTTTCCCTCCTTACCTGCTCCTCCACCTCTGTGTGGTGTGGTTAGGCATACATGATGTGAACGTGCATGCACATAGGTGTCCTTGCCACGCTAATGTCATGTCAACACATGACATTATCATTCTCCACCTGAGATGAAGATTCCAATTCAGCTAGACTAGGCAGCTGGGATCCCCTGTTTCTACCCCTACTGCGCTGGGGTTAAAGCATGTACGGTCCCTTCCACCCCTTCTGCAGCAGGCCCCCTTCTCTTTGAACCATCTCTCCAGCTCCTAGTTACAAGCATTTTTAAGAGGAGTCGATACAGATGTACCCCCAAAGTCACACTGATTGTAGATACATTTGAATTCTCCGACAGTCTATATATCGCAAAACATGCATACTGTAATCCATATGTGCCCTTTGCATATCAAGTGTGTGTCATACATTGTTTACTGTGTTCCGTGTGCATACACACGTAGAGAAACACATAGCTGACAAATATTGAGACAACCATTGTTCTCACTGGTACTCTTTTCCATAGGCTGTGGTAAACAAAAAAAGAAAGTAACAGGGCTGGAGAGATGGCTCAGCGGTTAAGAGCACTGACTGCTCTTCCAGAGGTCCTGAGTTCAATTCCCAGCAACCACATGGTGACTCACAACCATCTGTGATGGGATCTGATGCCCTCTTCTGGTGTGTCAGAAGACAGCTACAGTGTACTCATATATATAATAAATAAATATTAAAAAAAAAAAAAGAAAGAAAGAAAGTACCAGTTGGCTTTTCCAGATCGGGTTCTCCCCACAGCAAGCTTAGGGATAAAGTTTGCATGTCCCAGCAACCTCTGGAAGAGGCATTGGGGAGTGGGGACAAGAAGTAAGTAGGAAAAATGGGTACAATCCTCCAGACTTTCAATAACCTCTCAGGGATCATCCCACGAGGAAGGAAGGTTCTCAACCTAGGACCGTGGTTCTCAACCTTCCTAATGCTGCAACTCTTTAGTATAGTTCCTCATGTTCCTATGACCCCCCCAGCCATAAAAATTATTTCTGTTGCTACTTCATAACTGGAATCTCGCTACTGCTATGAAATGTAACATAAATATCTGTGTTTTCTGACAGTCTTAGGCAACCCCTATGAAAGACTTATAAGGCACTCTGAAAGGAGTCACATCCCACAGGTTGAGAACCATTATCTTGGGGTGTCCAAACCCAGGGGACGGACAGCCCAAGGTCCTTTTTGAGTTTCCAGTCCACAGGTAAAGCAGGCTCCTGTCAAGGAGGTAGCTCTAGGAACAGGCTCTGGCTGGGCTCCTAGGCAGAGAATGGAAGTGAAGCTGTAACATAGTATCTAGTAAACAAGCTAGCAGGAACCCGAGGTGGAAGGACCATTTCCTAGATGCAGTCCAGGAGATGTCTCTGAGACCAAGACTGGGCCTGACATGAAAAGGTCACATGGGGAAGAGCTTGCCCAGATCTTAGGGCCGAGCATTCCGGGATGAGAGGAAATGGGTCACGGCCCGGCATGCAGATTTGATATGGGAAATTTATTTGGAGACAAGTGTGGCTGGGGGAATGTAAGATGGGACGGAAAATCTGGACAGGTGGGGAAGAGGTCAGGGCTCGTCTGAGCTATGATAAGGATTTTATTAGTACACAGAAATAAGCAAGGTTTCATTTCTGGGGTTTTCTGGGGACTGGGGGGTTGGGAGCTGGCCCTAGAGGAAAAGCAGCAGATAGAAGGGGCTCTGTAGAGAAGAAAGAGATGTGTATGAAGCCTTCACACTTTCCTAGCCGTTCTTTCTAAAGTACAGAAACACAGATCTCTTCTATAGACAAGAGTTCAGAGAAGTTAAGTAATATGATTAAAGCTAAGTAGCTAGCAGAAGCAGAGTTGTGTGGCTCAAGCGCCCACATTCACTGCCTCTGAACTATCTTACCTCCTTGCTACCTCAGTAGGTGAGGCAAGGTGTAGAGCCTGCTTGGCTGATTTGTTTTGTTTGCTGGATCCGTACCACCTGCTGACGGACTGGTTAGTAAGTAGTAAGCATGGACAATTTTGAGTGTTGCTACCAAGCAACAGATTACAGAACTCATCAAATTCAGATCTAATCACGAAGCCTTTGGCTTCAGCTAGCAGGTAATGAAAAGCTCCCGTGAACACCTCCCAGAAGGCGTGAAGCGCCTGCCGCAGAGCCTGCCCACCATCGCACTTTCTAGAGCTGTTAGGACAGTCAGGTTCTAACAGGTCCTTGTGATTTTAGTTTGACCCGCCCCGCTGCAACGGCTGACCTGCCCCCCCTCCGAAGCTTGTTCGTTAAAGCACACAGTTCCACTGAAATGGATCTTGTAAAATATACAAGCAACCTGGGCTAGCTGAGTGGGCTCCACTACTCAACATGCCCCCTTATGTTCAGAAGGATCACATTTGCCCTGCTACCCTGGATGAGTACAGCCCCACCTGGTAAAAGACCTTGCCTTACCCACCTCTAAACTAGGAGCAGCCAATAGGAGAGCTTGGAGCCATACTGAGTTGCCTCTGTCCTAGGTGATCCCGAGTATTAGGGAGGCAATGGGCAGTCCTTCAAACACACAGAATAGAGGTGTGTTCAGTAGCCCTTTGAATACCATGAACTGGGTCTGACATTCTTCTACCACATTTGCTCCAAATCAGCACCACACGTACCTCAATTCCATTACTGGAACAGTCTGTCAGAAGCCCCTGCATTACTTGAAAGCTAAATCTTCTTGACCCTCATTATGCAGAGTTCCCAACTCCCCTCCCCCCAGTCTGCCCCCTCTGGATGTGTCTGAACCCATGCATTCACAAATCCCAAATTCTCTTTCATCAGGGACTCCAACTCTGCAATCTTGTCTAGGTTGGTCTGTAGTAATAACTCCAACCAGGCTTCCTCAGCGGGCAGAGGCATTGTGACAGACACATCTTAATAAGGGACAGAGCTATCAAGAGAAAGGAGGTATGAGAATGAAATGTTGACTTAGTCTTGCTATCTCATCTTACTCCGCTAGCTAGCGGCAACTGTGACCTTTGCATAGTTGGGTACCTTGTCCCCAGTAGACTTGAGAAGCTGGGATGAAATATCCACTCTCAACCTGGCCACATCTCCCACAGTTACAGCACAATCTCCATCACACAGTGGGATACTAATAAGTGTGAAGTGGACATCTGAGCGCCCGCAGAGGGGGACTTGTTGTCCTGGATCTAAGGCTCCTCTCAGGACACCACTGCTTCATGTTGGGGTATTACAGTATTGTTTGTTCTGTAATACTTAAGGGAACAAGGTGCTCACTTCTGGGGACTCTTGGGGGAGGGGGACTTGTATGCCATTGCTCCCACCTTCATGATTCCCTGTGGTCAGCCCTTTTGGGAAGACCTCACCGTTTTGAAGCTTTGCCTTGTTGAAAAGGGAGGCATGAAGACACGTGGAGAGTCCTGGAGTCAGGCTAGGAAGACCTAGGCCTAAACGCCAGCCTTACTATTTCTCAGCTGTGTGATGTTGGAGAAAACTACAGATCTCCTCCATAGATGGGGATTCAAATGCCTCTTTCACGGGATGATCCAGATGCAACATCATCCACCGTCTAGGGCATCCCCGTGTATAATGAGACACCCACATTGGGTGCTGAGTCTAAGACATTTGGGTCCACAGTAGAGTGTGCTGGGCCTTCAGCTGAAGCTACGTTATGCACATCACTAAACCCCTAGTCTTGGCACATAAAGTGGAATGAATTGGTTCTCTGCATTATTCAAAGTACTGTGTGTGTGTGTGTGTGTGTGTGTGTGTGTGTGTGTGTGTGTGTTCTACTGAGGACCCCAAATCCAAAGAACTGGGTTCTGAAAGGTGGGTATAAATGTAAGCGATCATAACATGTACCTTGCAATTTCCTTACCCCTTTTTCGTATGCAGACAGACTGCAGAGGGCCCACAGAATTCTCTCTGAGTGCCTCTTACATTGCTCTTTGCAACTTACGAGTAATAAAGCCACTTACGGGCAATCCTCGAGCCTCGAAAGAACCCTCTCCTACCGCCATCACAAACTCACGAGCATCAGGAAGAACAAAACCCGACAGCGGTGTTTTTGGATCAATAGGAGCACTAGTGTCCCATTTCTGGGAAAACCACACATTAAAAAGGCCTCTTGCTTGCATTTTTAAGGCTAACAGAGTGGCTCTTCGTTTCAGAGAATTAAGCGAGAAAATGCTCCTGGATTTAAGCATCGGCCAAATGGAATGGTAATTGTTTTCAATCATCCTCTGGCTCCTTCTCCCTTCTCTCTCCACTTTCCCACCTCAGCTGCAAAAGAGGTGGGGCTGGAACTCCGGCACTTAGAGCGCCAAACTTTCAATCCCTCCACTGTTTATTATGGAGAGCAATCTACATGCTACATGCTGCATGCTACATGCTACGCACAGGCTAGAACTTCAAAGGGGAAGGTCTAAAAGCTGCACCATTTTCCTTCCAAGAAATAAAAATGGAAACGGGTGAGCTCACCCTCCAGCCTTTCCAAGTGGACTAAGAAGATGGTGAGCAGAGCTCCCCCTGCAGGGCAGGGCCTCTTACTGTCTCTCATGGTCTGTATCTGCGCAACAGAGCCACCAGCCTCTGCATCCTTAACCCGAAGCAAAGAGTGATTTAATGAACCCCGCACTTAGGCCCAATATCTAAATGAGAGGATGAAAGAGGTACAGCTTGGACTGCAAAGCAGTAGAGGAGGATCTGGGGAAAGTGTGAGCTAGAAGGAAGTGAAGAGAAAGAATATCCTTCAACAACCCATAAGGAGATCTCCACACAGAGCAACAAGGATATACGGTCCTCACCCGAGGGCAGTCCAAGTGTAATAAAGAAAGAGGCGGCCAATTGACAGAAACAGTATAAAACCCACGCGCAATGAAACACAGCGCACTTCCAATTATGCTCGGTCCCTGCGGATGAATCTCAAAGTGTACTCCTATGAAATTGATATTAATATTTTATTGGGGGGGCATTACTTGTTCATAGACTCATTATTAGCTATGTGCACTTCTTCATATGCTACCTTAGTCAAAAAGGAATGAAAAGGAGAGAGAGAGGACTGAGAGGAGAGAGGAGACTGAAGGTTGGCACACAGGCCCCAGCTGCCCTCAAGGGGCAGTGAAGAAAATCAACCAGACATTTGAGGTCTTTGAACACTAAAGCAAAAGAGGACTTCCACCCCCCTTCGGGGAGCACAGGTTTTCCTGACATTCAAGTTCTAACAGAAAACTCTTCATACTGAATTGGAATGCTAACATCCCGAAGCTACTGTTCTACGTGCGTCTGCCTGAAGTGGAAACTTCTGGTTTCTTTACAAAGTTGGTTGTGTCAGATGGTGTTTTGTCAGGGCAGACAGCTGAAGGGATGTTTGGCTGAAGCAGACACAGGTGAAAGGATACTTCGCTAAAGCAAACACGTGAGAGGATGCATGATGTTAAGAAGGACCCAACAAGCAGTGAGTGGCACTGGGTGGCACTGGATGGTACTGGATGGTACTGGATGGTACTGGATGGCACTGGATGGTACTGGATGGCATTGGATAGCACTGAATGGTACTGGATAGTACTGGATGGTGCTGGATAGTACTGGATGGCACTGGATGGCACTGGATGGTACTGGATGGCACTGGATGATAGCTCTGGATGGTACTAGATAGTACTGGATTGCACTGGATGGCACTGGATGGTACTGGCAAGTCTTGCCATTCTTTAATGGTCATAGTTTGGCATGACTTCATTGAAAGAAATGCACCAAAACCAAATTCTGGTGATATTCTTGTGGCTTCTTGCTGCTTTCCAGGACTCAGGCTGATTGGCAGAGTGGTGTTAGCTGGTAGAGACTCACATGGAGTTTTGATAAGATAGACTCGTTTTGCTGAGGCAAGACCTGTGCAAGGGCAAGACCTGTGCAAGGACATGTGATGTTTGGAAGGAGCAGAAATCGAACTCAACTCAGCCGACAGTGCTAGGGCTTGCGCAGCTAGCTTTGTAATGCTTTGTTGGTCTCCCGTCTTCGCTGATCTACGATTTGTTGAGAGAGGCAAGGCAGAGAACTTCTTCTGGCCTCCCACTGGTCCTGGTGACTCCTGCTGACTTGGCAGAGGCCTGGCTGTTTCTGCGAGGTGGTGCCACCGCTGTTGATATGTTTGCTAGCCTGACACTATTGAACAGGACGGCTGGTGTATCCACGGGGTGTTTTCGGGTGAATAGAGCTGCCATTGCTTAGTACTGTAAACGGAACTGCTGATTTCCTGAGCACGCTTATTAGATTTGCTCCAAAGAACTATTTCTAAACAGGTCCACCTCCCCCTATATCCTAATATCCTTTCTTTTCCACTACCTCTGGTGAGTGGTGGGCTAGAAGGGAGGTTACAGCATGCAGGAACCCTTATTAAAGGTGGGTTTTAAAAAGACCCAAGCCTACATCGGTTAGCAATGTGATCAGCTTTCTGTGACGTCGAACAGTGCCATGTTCATTCTGAAAAGAACCAAAGCAAGTGCTGGCAGCTCATGCAGCCATGTCAGAGGCTCCTGTGAGAGGATATATAAAATGAAATGAAACGAAAAACAAACAGACACAGTTTCGTGACTGAGTGCTAGTCTTTCCTTTATGTCAAGTTTGTGAGACGGGACACAAGGGTTTGCTAATCACGCTTTTCAATGCCGTTAACAGGGATCAGGGACCAGGTACAACCCTTAAGGCTCAACCCATAGTGACCCATGTCCATCAACTAGACCACACCCAGCAAAGTCCTACCACTGCCCTATAACCTATTTAAATTTCGATTTGATCACTCTACCTGAAAACTCCCTCGCAGGGGATTTGTGTTTCCAAAATTTCCTGGGTGCTTCTTGAGCCAATTAAGTTGACAGTCAGGCTGGCCATTACTAGATCAACTCACCAAGAACTTAGGGTTACACACCTGGCCCCTATGGGCACTACAAATACCAGAATTAGTATTACTTAATTTTTAATAAACTCATATGTCACTAACAGAAATGTATCGCTATATAAGGTGTATAGATACGTAAATACATGCACACAAAAGCACAGGATTATCTACTTGAGATGCATATGTTTTCTTCTACATATATGACATTAAAATTAAATATCTATTATTATAATAAAATATAATAATTATATAATAAAACCAAATGTGCATATGTCTATATTGTATGGTAATATATAATTATATTACTAGGATATGTAAAAATGTAGCATACATAGTAACCTATGTATATATATGTATATTATTAGTTTATATTACATATTATTATCCTTCCTGTTTAGCAGGTACACAAAGCAAGAATTCAGGAAGTCAGGGAAGTTACCCAGGGCAAAATGCCAGAACGGACACATTTGCATTTGTCTTTCAGATCCTATGCTCTTAAAGTTTGGGTTCCCCTGAACCTTGGTACTTCGTAGGGAGAAAGACAGCAAGCAGTTACCCAGAGCTGCTTTCCCAAGTAGCATGTGAAGAGTTCTCTGCCACTGGGAGAGGAAGAGGTTCTTCCCTCCTCCCGCCCACCTTCTACCTTCTCATCAACTGGGCCTTGCTGTCTCATTAATGCTTAACACCAAGACCCCTGACAAACTGGAGCCTGCAAGGTCATGAAGTGCACACATCCCAGAAGGGAAGCACTCAGCAGAAGGCTAGCACTGAAGGGAACGCATTCAAGCTCCCCACATTGCTCAGAGGCCGAGGCTACCCTGTGGCTGAAATACACCCACTCAGGGCGCACGCAAGCAATGCTTGCATAGACAAAGCCTAAGACAACGAAGATGGAGGGCTGGTAATTTATGAGGTGCTGTAGAAATTAATTTTGTGTGCCTCCTCCATTAGCGGTGTCTCTGAATTAACTTTAATATGCAAGTTATTGTGTTAATCTTTGGTACTAAAAAAGAATGTATCATCATTGACCTTGCTGGTCCTGCATTTAGCAATGCAGCCTTTTTATTAGCGGGCATCTCTGCAGCATCATTTCTTGGTTTCTCAGTACTTTTACCTAGCAGTGTGTGGTCCTTCCAGTCTCTCTGCAAAACCCCTGCTGATTCAGAGGCTCATTATTCAAACATTTGACTCTAGCTGCCCTTAAGTCACCAGACACTGACTAGCCATCCCTCTCCCCACTTGCCTCTAAAAAAAAAAAAAAAATACATTCTTTGCAGAAAGAACCATCTACAAGAAACATATTGACCAGTAGAAGGAGGGCCACAGAGAGATGGGACAGGAACAAAGATCAAGGAGATGGTCGTGAGAGGCAAGTTCATCTCTGGCTACCGGAAACCGGTCTTCAGAACACTGGATTCTAGATAACACAGCTGTCAGGGAAGACCTGCCTCGAGGAGCAGGAAAACAAACTACCTGGTACTTGGAGATCCACGGTAGAAGATAATAAGAAAATCACCATAATCGGGTAATCGAGCACACCCTTCTATGTGCTCACTTGATGTAGGGAAATGACGGGTTGAAAACGTGGAACGTTCTATACCCCTTTCTGATAAACAGTTTCAATATCTCATTTCACTTAGGTGTACACGCTAATCTTTAAAATATAGTAACAGTAGGGAAAGGCTTGATAAAGTGCATCTTGCCATCTTTTTCTATCATGCACTTCCTCTAATTAAATAATAAGACAATCAGAGAACTTCTTAGGGGGAGGTCAGGGAAAGGAGAATGAGGAGTAAAATATAATCTTCAAATATAACAAGAATGCCTAAAAATAAAACTAGGTTTTGTTCCTGCACAAGAGGATGAACATGGCAAAGGGCCATGGGCTATGATTCAGGCTATCAGCAAAAAAAAGTATCTGACAGTGGTTACTGATCAAGTTCTCTGGCTTCTCTGGTCAGCTTTATAAGCTGTCAGTAATGAGACTGTTGCCACTCTTGAAATGATCTTTGGTAGAGGCTAGGTCTTTGTTTTCCTTTTAGGGTTATTGGTTGTTTTTCTGGCTGGGTTACTCTATGAATAAGAAGAAAGCAGAGATTTATCTAGATATTCTCTCCTAAGGGAGTTGAATACAAAAAATTTCCCGAGCTTCAGCTACTCACTGCTTTTGCCAATAGGATGGATGCCCATCTTAGTTTATACTTACTGTTTATATTTTTATAAATGTAATTTGTATTTACTATATATCACTCTTATTTACTTGGTATTTTATGACGTGGGTTCATTTTAATTTGCTCATGCTGGTTTTAGAGCCTTTTCCTATCTCAGAAAGCAGGCAAGCAGCAACAGTGGTGCAGGCATTCGTAGGAACAGGCGACAGACAGAATATCCAGAGCCTGCTAGCACCAGGAAGGAAATTATAATAGCACAATGGGCCCCACTTCCGAGATCTAGGACTTCCCCGGTGCACACCCATGGCTCCAGGAGAGCCACTCAGCTATGGGGCAGGTCCTTCAAGAAACTTCAGCAAACATGTGAGAAAAAGAAAGTATTTCTGTCATTTCTGGCCTCTGATCTCAGCTCTGTCTCTAATTCATATGGTGGCCTTGGGTAGCTCCTGCAATTAGACATTCTAGTCCCTCCAATGAGATCCTCAACTGTACCAGCAGTGTGTTGTGGGATATCCACATGTCTTCAATCATCTCTTCATAGCGCCTTGGGGTGTAACTGTTGATTGCAATTTATTTTGTCGTGTCACAGTCTGACTGACTGGGAGGAAACAGTTACAGCTTTAAAAAGATCAGCAACCTGGGGGCAAAATTTAAAAAAAAAAAAAAAAGCTCTCAAAGCTTTATTGTGGAGCTGGTTAAAAGCTGCTTTTCCAGAGGTCCTGAGTTCAAATCCCAATAACTACCTGGTGGCTCATAACCATCTGTAATGGGACTCTATTCCCTCTTTTGGTGTGTCTGAAGACAATGACATTGCACTCATACACATAAAATAAATAAATAAATGTTTTAAAAGAAAAGCTTCAGTGTTGAAAAATAATCAATGCAATTGATTACTCTACACACAAGAGAAGGTGACTTTCTGGCATGTAGGCTAGGGGTGCTCTTTCAAATAGATATGACAAAGATTCCCTTATCACATGATGGATTCAAATAGTCTATGAGAGAACATGGAGTTCACATAGTCAGTTTCATCTCCCTTTTCCTCTGACATAAACATATGATAAAAGGGGAAACAAACAGATCAAAAGTCAGTGTTTTAAAATCAGAGATCTGTAAGCATATTTACATTATCTGGCAGAAAGATTCCATGCCCAGTAATGTCAATAACCTACTTACTAAGGTTCCTATGAGCAAACTGTTATCATAATCACTGCATGAGACCTGCATGTCCCAGTTTTTTTGTTTGTCTGCTTCCCTGTCTTGATATTTTGGAAAAGATTATTTTAAGCAATATTTTAATTTTGATATACTACACTAGCTCCAGCTCTGAACTGATAATAAAAGTGAATGTGTTCTTAACCACTTAGCATGCTCACCAGCCCCTTAAATAATTATGAATGTGTTGTAACCAACAGCTGATTTAAAACCCTTTGGCTCCTCTGGAATCCCAAGGTACTTTGCATAGACCTCAACCACAACCACAGAGTACTCCCTTTCCAAACACAGGTAACCTACTTGTGGTATTACTATATTGCTACTATTTTTATGCCATCTGAGAGGCTACCCCAAATGCTTTGTTTTTATAACATGTTCAGTAAACAAAGAATGGGTTAGAAGTCACCTCCCCTTTCAGTGTCTATCCTGTGGAAATTTTGATGTGACCAGTAGCTGTTTCAAAGTAAAGACAAATACTTAGGGTGATTTTATGTTCATGTCTGTTTAGCCTGACTAGACTGAGCCATTGGGTAGCCATTTTCACTGGCTGGACTGAGTCATTGGGTAGCCATTTTTACTGGGCTGGACTGAGCCATTGGGTAGCCATTTTCACTGGGCAAGAACGGAGACACCAAAGCTGGAGCCAGCAGGGTTAGAGCTGCTCATGACTGCTGAGGGCATGACTTTTTCTACACAGTGACTGCTGCTCTTTTCTCAGTGTACCACATTTTTCAGACTCCAAGGCATAGAAACAAAGATCTATAGATCTGCAGGCACACAACAGTGTATTCTGAAGGCACATTCATCCCACCATCCAAGATCAAACGCAAGGACCCTACTGAGAACCTTCCTGTATTAACCTCTAGGATGGCAAAGAAGACATAAGGGGCAGACAGCCGGGTGTAGACCTAAAGAACACCTTTGCTACAGGAGGCCCTCATGTATCCACTGCTGCCCTTCCAGGAACAGGAGCAGGAGACAGCCATCTCCCCTGCTTATCCCCAACCCCTGGGTGTGACTCTGGATGGATATGACAATAATCTTGTAGAAAACAAGAAGGGGGAACCACAAATCTTGAGTTCAGAGAATTCCTTTCTCCTTTTCCCACTGAACCACAACACAAACTACTCTGTTGCGAATATGCAGGTCCCACCGCTTTCCAAGATTTGCAGCCCACTGCGGGTCCCTGAAACACAACAAATGTTCCTGAGCAGTCACCAGGGCCTATTTGATTTCTCTGCACAGGCCTCTCACAGACAGCAGTGTGCTGTGTTGAACCTCCTGCTACCTGGACTGTAACTGGCTATAACCCTGCCAATACAACCAGAGACGAAGCCCAGAATCCGCATAAAGCAACCACATTCAACAAGGCATTCCGCTGTTCACACAGGACCTGCTAAATCTGGGCCACAGGCAGCATGGCCCGATGGAAGGCCAGGCATTTGTGTGCAAGGAATGTTCCCGATGCAGAGGACAGTGTTGTCCTGATGAACGCCTTTCTCTCTAGCTAGCAGCTTGAAGATCTCAGGTCTCAAACAAGATGTCACACAGAGCACTGCCGGCTAGACCTCCTTGTCTAGCACAGCACAGACCCAAATACCATGGCTGTTAAGCCATAGAGTACAACTGAACACAGTCTTTTGGTATCCCTCGTGTCAGGCTGACACCAGTGCCTTCAAAGCCCTGGGTTGGCAATGTTTTTCAGGGGGGTTGTATAGTACATGAAGGTGCCACCGTTTTTTGTTGTCCTGGCAACACAGACCTGATGACAGGACCTCAGAGTTCCGATGCCAATCATACCCAGAGCCCAGAACAGTGGCTTGTCCTAGGTCATTCTACTTAAATCTTCAAGACAGTGTTTCCTCCTAGAGAATTCTCCTTTAATTAAGACAGCCATCTTCTTCCTCATCGCCAGCTCGGTGCCAGTTATTAGACACACAGAGAAGCACAGAGCTTTGCTGAAAGTCAAGAAGCCGATGCTGTGTGAGCGTAATGAACATCTCCAAGAAGCACGGGAGCTCATCGGGCCCAGAACAGGCCGGGTTTTGTTGTGTCGCTTGGACAGCAAAACATTAATGAGAAAGAGCTCCTGGCCTGTGAGGGTGCGTGCGGGTTTGCAGGTTACTGTAACGGGAGCCTGATTCTCTTCATTCAACACAGGAGGAAAACTGACCAGCTGTCCAATCAAGTTACAGCATCCTCACAGATCTCATCAGAGATTTCATCACATGAAACATGCACCCACAGCCAGACACACAGACATGAGCCATGCACATTAAACCTATGCCCACAGCCAGACACACAGACACTCAGTTTTGTTGAAGGCTTAAGACTAAATCTCTCATCACAGTTAATTCAATCTGTTCTAGGCAACAGGATCATCGTCAGTTAGAGAGATGAAGCAATCCTCATGGCAAGCAGGGTCCAAGCTTGGTGGGAATAAGCCAGTCTCGTACCTAGATCCAAAAGAATTAAGTCCAAAGGTGCATTAAGGAAAATGTGCAAATGCAAATGAGATTAGCCAGTGCTGTAGGTATGTCTTCTTAGATGACCCAGAGAGAAAACTGCTGGGCCCACTCTCTAGGAGATGAATTGCTCCAGACCACATTCTGTCTGGGGTTTACAATAGATCACATGATGTACTACTGATGTACGACACAGCCTAACACTGAAGAGCCCGAGCACCAGGGGGCGCTGCTGAGTGAGCCCCAGCTCAGGACTGAGGCATGTACAGAGGGTTCTGATTTAAGATGAGAGCAGGGCTCCTGCAGAAGACCTTTGGGTGGTGACTGAAGGCAGCGAGTTTACAGACGGGGCTGAACGAGGGGATGAGGGGATGGAGGAAATCACAGAGTAAATAAAAGATATGGAGGAGAAAGCCGGTAGCCAATATATGGGAAACCTGAGCACAGTCCCATCTAAGTTCTACCATGGGAATCCAGACCATTACCACTACCACTGTGCAGGGACGTGCTATCCCAAAGTCTCCTAGCACTTCCCTGCTGTGTGAGATGTCCTAAGAGCCAAGATGAGCATATGGGGGAGGGGGAGAGATGAGAGAGAGAGAGAGAGAGAGAGAGAGAGAGAGAGAGAGAGAGAGAGAGAGAGGGAAATGCTTTGATGGCCCATGGTAATACCCTCAAGCCTCTAGTCCTATGGAGTTTGATTAAAGGCATAGAGGCAAAAGGGGGTACCTATCAGACTACTTTGGGGCAAATCTGCTGACATCCAAGCTACGCCAAGGTTATCACTGTGGAGAACCAAACCTTCCAAGGCCTTTTGAAAATGGTAGGAGTAGGGGGTTGTCGATTCAGATGGGGCTGTGTGTTCTCTACAGGTTTAATCTCTGATGGACATTTTTTGAGAGAAGTTTGGGGTTCATAGCAAAACTGAGCAGAAAGTACAAAGTACCCGGCATGCCCCCTGCTTTCATGTTCAGAACCTCCCAGTTCCCACCAGAACCGGTTCATTCCTGCACCTTGCTGAGGCAGCTGAGCCTGGCCCAGGAAACAGGTGCTACACTTGGTTTGGATTTTAAGACCTTTCTTTATTTTGCTTGAGATTTTCTTGGTCAGCCAGATGCCAGGAGCAACCAGGTTGTTCTGTGTATCAGGGAGAAGCCTCTTTAATGTCTCTCTGAACCTCGGATTTAGTCTTTCATCGGCTGGCTGTAGAATCTTCCCACTTCAGACACTGACATGGCCAGATTCTGCCCTTCTCCCTCTCCCTCTCTCTTTCTCCCCTCCTGACTCCCCTCCCACCTCCTCACTTAACAAAATAACTCTGGCAGGCAGGTAGGACCTACATTGTTGGTCTCATTTTACTGTGAAAGTTACGCAGAGCTCCAGTATCAGAAGACTGGCCCAAAGTCTGACAGGTCACCCCCTGTAACCCTCCATGCCTTTAATTTGGGGGAGATGGAATACATTCTGGAAACAGAAAGCATACAGGGGTGAAAGGCTGAGCATCCTCAACATCACAGATCTCCAAGTGCCTTGAACACAAACTATGACTTTGTACAAACCTGAATGTATTTCCAGTTGCTGTAGCAAATGCTGGTGACTCAGGAACAGTTAGGTATACTTTGGACAGTGGGAGCCTGGGTTTGCATCCGGCTTCCTACATTTCAGTTTGGGCAGCTTGCATAAGCCTAAATAGCCAAGGATCATGTGAGGATCCTCAACAATGAGGTCACATGCTCACAGCACAGTGTACTCTGTCAGGTTAGGAAGCACAGAGTAAAGGGGAGCTAAGAAGCTGTATGTCCACCATCAAAGAGGGCTTGGTGTGAGACTCACGCCATGTGTTCCTCACACCTCTGGGTGGCCAGCCAGCTCAATCCGGAGGCCTGGACATAAAAGTAGGCTGAGGCATCCCTGATTCAAGTTTCTCACTTGAGACTGAGGGATGACTAAATGGTAATTGTGCAGGAAACTGGCCAAGCCAGAACACAGCACCGCTGACTTCCAGCCTCAGCTTTTCTCCCACAGCCCTTCCACAGAGGTAATAGCTGGGCTGGAAACAGCTATTGACAGTGAGGGTGGTGACACTTCACCTGTGAGCTCCTTACTAAATGCCAGACTCTGTGTGAATTAGTCCCCTCGGAGCAAAGTCCCGAGGAAACCACCCCATGTTTGCCTTTGATAGGAGAGAGCCAGATGCTTCGAGGTCAAAGGTCCTGGCAGAGGTGGTGACAGTGGGTCCTGATAAAGGCCTTTGCTCTGAACAACCATTTTGGGCTGTACCTAACTGGAGAATGGGAAGCCTGTCCTTCAATAATTCCTCTTCTTCAACCGAAGTTGTAATTAGAGTCTCGTCTGCCTTTAGGTAGTTGGCACCTCTTTCTTGCTCTGTTGTCTGGTTCCACTCAGCCTGGCAGGAGTGGCGCAGCAAACTTGGCTACCGGGGACAACTGAGGGCTCTCAGTGCCCGGTACCTTCCATGTTGGAGGTCTCCAGTTCCAGCTCAAGAAAACCTTGGTCTGCTTTGTGCTGAGTTTATTATAAAGAGAAGGAGGAGGGGACAGCTTATGTGAAAGTGTGTGTGCACCTGTGTATACACGCACAAATGCACAGCTGTGTGTATGCACAGGTGTGAGGGGGTTGCAGGTGTGTCTGTGTGTCTGCGCATGTACATGTGTGCATACATTGCTAATGAGCCTGAATAAGGAAGAATCAAACTTGTGAACATCCCTAAAAAATCTGGGTAGTATTTATGAGCAACTCTAAGACCAATGGACAAAGGGTATGGTGATCTGTCTTAAGGGCAGGCATGCCAGTAAGTCTCTAGCTTAAGATAGAATGAATCTTATGTGCTTCTAAATAACAAAATATAATATCAGTTATGGGTCACTGATAGGAAGTCCCCGAAAATCTAATGGGAACACATTCCCAGTAGCTCCCAGCAGATGACAAACTTGGTTAAACTGTGCCCTGGGCAAACAAAATAGATAAATAAAACAGGGGGGACTTACGAAGAATGTCATTGGAGAAACAGTAATGCATCTTCAGGTATTCTATATTAATCTCAAAATGTTTGGGTAAGAACACGACCTGCTATTAAATGCCATGTTTCCAGCTCAGAAGAATGTCTGCAGACATGCCTGACAGAGAGTCATGTACCTCACAACACAGATGCCTGTGGTCTGAGGCCTAGTCTTAAGGGCCCTTGCCAAGCAAGAAAGAATGCTGAATTCTCCTGTGGTTTGAGATGGGGTTGTCTGCAGCTCTGAACCCCCAGGGGTCCGCACAGACTGTTGACCGGGTAGCACCCACTTTATACTCCCGGCTCCTTGGGTCCAGGTAGCATCCTACCTCCTCGGTAAACCTAGCCCCAACATTGGGAAACCCTGTTCTCTCTGAATTCTGCTGATAGCCATTTTCATAGGATAAACATCATTTATTAAATTACATTCAAGACGCATGCATAATACATTTATGAAAAAAATCTACACATTTATCAAAGCCTTATAAACTATGAATTTACAAGGCAGCTGATGTCCTGAGTCTGCGTGTGGTCTTGCTCAGTCTGTAGCATTTGGAAGTAAACCAGCAGATTGCAATAAAAACTCCCATGTAACTACTCTCCAAATATGTGTCAGCCGAGGCAACAAGAAGCTGAAACTAACTGGCTTTGCCCTCCTCGCCCCAGTCCTCACCTCTCCCTACCGCTCTCCTCTAGCTAAGCATCATTGAGCATTTCCAGTCTTGTTCCCTTAGAGAAATATTCTCCTGTGTACTGACCTTTGCGCCACACAAGAAAGGATCAATTGAAGGTCAGATGGTGCAGCGTTTTAAAGGAAAATGTAACCAACAACAACATCAGCAACAGAAACAAACCATATCTCCTGGTGCTAAGACATCCTACCAGTTGAATAGGTGGGTAGAAAATGTGTTAAGACATTGGGAGTTTCAAAGTGTTTGATGAGCCAGACAGGGTCCACCCTCTTCCTCATTTGCACTGCTTTCCTGGGTCAGGTAGGTACAAGTTCATAGGGACTTTGGGGCATATATTTTCTCCTGTGCTTTATTATACTCCTGGGACTCAAACTCTGTCTACATGCCATAAAGCACAGGGTTTTAGAAGATGTTCCAGAAGCCAGGCAGATTCCAACTAGAAGGCTGGCCCTGCCTCGCTGGCGTGTGACTGTTCGCAAGGTCTCTAACTTGCCATTTCTGTACCTCTGCAATGGGGCTAAGACCCACACTATGGGGGGCATGGAGGTCATTAAAGAAGATTGTGAGTAGAAATCACAGTCAAATAAATGGTAACCACAGAAGTATCTGCCACTGCGTTTCTATTCTGTTTGCATGTTCCCATATAAAATTTATTTTAATTTTAAATAAGTATTACTTCAACAGAAATGAATCAGTAGCTAGACTTCAATTCAATCATACTGTAATCTTAAGGAATCTTCTATTTAGGAAAATATCAGGGATAAAAATAGCAAAAATCAAACATCAGCAGTCAACCTAAGAGTCTCAGAATGTTCTAAAACCTGACTCCCTATAATTCAAACTGGTTGTGACTATGGTAAACAATAAAACCAGGACGTTGGGGTAAGTGTAAGACCTCACGAGTGTGTATGAGAACAACCATATCATGTGTGCTTCTGCTGACAAGAATCTGTTCAACATTTGCAAAGAATCATGGTAATACAGGTAGAAAGATGTAACCTACCTCACACCTGTGAAAGGGTGGCATGAAATGACATTAAACAACCCAAGACATTTTCTTCCCTAAGGTAATCGTGCTTCATAGATTCATTAGAACATTCCATTTTAAGTATTTTTGTAAGTTCAAGAGGATTTTTTTTCTTTGATTTAACTCCAATATATTTTTTTTTTAACTTCAGCACCCGCCTTTCCCCCTAAAAGGCACTTTTATAAATGTCTCCTGGATTTGTTCTACAGCTTATTAAGCCGCTCTCCTCTCTGATTCTGGATCTGAAGGCTTCTCTCTGAGATGCTCTGCAATCAGCCACAAATGGGGAAAAAAGATGGGACGGGGAGTTCTTAGATCTGCAGAGGGACAGGCGCCTGGGGCCGGACGTGGCTCTGTGGCCCAGCCATGCACACAAGCAAAATGGCCTCCCTAGCTGAAGACCTTTGATGCCTCTAAATGTTCTGATAAGAAGCTAAAATCCTCAAATCTCAAGGGCACTTTCTTGAAGAAACAATGTTTGCTCTAATGCTTGAAGCCTTTGAGCTTTTTCAGGGTCCTGAGATGCTGGGCTACAGGAACTAAGGTCAATATATAATCTCTCTTCATTGGAAGCAGCTTCTGTGAAATGGTCCCATTGCTTACCTTAAATGCTGAAAGGGATTCAGGAATATCATTGTGAATTGCGTGATGATGTTTTAGATGGATTTTCATTGCTGGGGTCATTCTAGAAGACTTTGACCAGGCTCAGCATTCTTGACTGGGCCGTGCAGTTTGCTGAAGCTCACACAAGAGCTTATTGACTGAGCAAACACACATGACTGTGACACACAACGCCTGCTGCATAGTAAGCACTCAGTAAATCTCAGCTGCTGATGCTGATGAAATTGTTGCTATCACAACAGAGCTTTTCCTATTCCCAGTTCAATGTTCTTTTGTGAGATGTGTAAAGAAACTTTATGACCCCATGGGCTCAAGCAAGTTTTTGGCATAAGGAAAATTATTTCTTTCATAACTGAGCAAGTCTAAGCCTGCAGAAGGTTAAGTGTTATGTCTTGGTACACAATTCCCATGGTGCTCATATCACTCCAGAGCCTAATATGGAGATGCCCTGGTGGGAAGGTACCACCCTTTTTTTCTGACCCTTCACTGCTCAACCAATCACAGTGCTGAGGTCCTGGGCAGCTAGCATACTGTGGACAATGGATTAAGAACAGGCTGTGGGAAGCCCTGCTCTGAGCCTCCAAGTAGAACATAAAATTACTTAGGCACGGAAAAGGAGAAACTGGAAAACATGGATGAGCAAGAAGAAAAAAAAATACCTGATTTGTGTGTGAGATCAGACCCAACATATAAACCTGTAGATAGGTTAAGAATTTACACATCATAAATAAAACTATAAAACTCTTAATAAAATATACACAAATATACTTTGACTTTGTAATTGAGAAAGATTTCTGAAGCATGAAATAAAAAGATTGGCCCATTAAAATGATGGATGAAACAATAATTTCTCTTCCCCAAACTGTATCTTAAGATGAAAAGAATAGTTAGAAATAGAATATTTATAAGTCAGCAAAACAGTGTAAAGAATATATAATATATACAAGGATCAGGAAAAGAAATACAAATCTTCAAATATAAAATGCTCCCCCATGGGTTCATGCAGCTGAACTCTTTGATCCACAGCTGGTGATCCTTTATTGAGATGGTGGAAACTTTTTGAAGTAGGGCCTGGCTTGAGGATGTGGGTCACTGGATTTTTATGGTTCAGGCTCACTTTCAATCCGCTTTCTGCCTCCTGACTGCAGATGAAATGTGAAGAGCCACACCTCCCCTTCCTACCACCATCTTTTCCCTACCATGAAGGACTGTAGCCACCAAAACTGTAAGCCAAAATAAACTCTCTCTCACTTGAGTTGTTTTTTGTTAGGTGTCCGGTCACAGCAAAAAGAAAAATAACTAGTAACACAACAATTAACTCAATAAGAAAATAGATACAGTTTGTAAACAGCCATACAAATTACATGTAGCAAAAGAAAGAAAAAAAGAAAGAAAGAAAGAAAGAAAGAAAGAAAGAAAGAAAGAAAGAAAAACCACTGGTGATCAAGAGAACATACACTGCAGGAATGAGGACCCAGCTTAAGGCCATTTTATTGGCAAGAAGAAATGGGCTAATAGTATGTACAGAAGAGTATATGGATCCATAGGATGTCTCCTGGGTGCCTGGTAGGAACATTCATTGGTACAGTCACCTTTGGCAAATAGTTTGGCATTATCTACTAACTTGGAATATTCATATCCCCAAAGACAAGCATGTTTTCAAGTACTTCTAACTCTCAAAGAAATTCCTCAGTATTTAAAAAAGTCGAGTAAGACTATCCATATCAACAAAGCTTACAAGAAAAAAAAAGGAAATAAATATATAACATAAAATGCTCAAAATAAAATGTAGGAATAGATCAATTACTTTCCTTGCATCACAGATCTTCCCGGTCACCAAGACAATGAACTCTAGCAGCCTATAAAATGCACGGATCTTAGGAAAATCGTAAATGGAAAAGTTTTCCAATTACCAATAGTTCAAAAGTTCATGTAACTACAACACTCGGGATAGATACAGGCTCACTAGTATTGCATAAGGAGCACAGCAAGATGACAGTCGGTGAGTTTCAGAACCGTGCTGCTCACCAGGAAGAGGAAGGTCATGGCTATAGATAAGCAACTCCTAACTTTCTAGACTTTGCTGGGCGTGGGAATGGATGGATGGATGTTGCTGGTCTTGGTTACATTGTGGGTTCTTATATCCTACCTCTTGTCCCCCAAAGCCCAGTTTCACTCCCTATCACTAGACAGAAAATAAAAAAGAGTAGAAGGTAGAGGGAGAAATAGAGATCTAATTTTTCTCCTTTTGTGTCTACTTTGAGCATTATTACTAATAGACCACAACAACCTTGCCCCCGGAACAACCAACAACCACCAGCCCCCCTCTAGCATTTATATACCCTTGAAAAGGCCCCAGAATTCCATACATCGCACAATCATAGAAACTAACTGCAGTTGGCAAGACCATGCCTTGGCTAAAGCACAAGGCAAATCACAGTCATCTGCTAAGATTAGTCCATATCATTATACCTGGGATCAAAATGAAAACAAATTCTTATAATATCTCTGTGTTTCTTACCAAAGAAACCAAAAACTCAAAAATTATCACTATAGATGGGTGCTAATTGTGTGATTAGTGATGACAAATTGAGTCTGTTGCGTGGGGAGTGGATGAAGTCCTACATATGTGTTGTTGACATGATCATGGCCACATCTAGGACCTAGTGCCTCAGACCCATGGGGATGATAATGCTTTCTCTGCATCAGGCTTGAAGGAATTGCCAAAGCCTTGCCCTGATTCATCTGCAGGTGTTTGACAGTATGTGTAGAATTCACACACCTAAGCTTACAACTGGAGGCTGCTTACCTGCAGAGACCTCCCACCATGATTAGCTAACCTGCTCTTCTCCACCACTCGCTTCTGTTGTATATAATATACACACTGAGTTTCTGGGCTGCTAGTGAGTATCAGATTGGGCAGCCATAGACTGCAGCTTTTCTGCACATGTGTTTGTGTATTTGTCCTTTCTTCACCCTACATCACACCAGTTGGGCTCATCTCTACATTGCACAGGTCACAGCAATGTAGATTGATAAAAGCAAACCCATGGCAACCAATGATGCAATGATGAGGTATCAGGAATCAAGAACCATGACTCCTCCACTTGGGCACAACTTACTCCCCTTGAATTTTTTTCTTCTCATCTTTCCTTTTCTTGTTTTTTGCTTTGTGGTTCTTGTTGGTTATCTGTTTTGTTCTTGCTGCTGTCTTTTGGTGTGCTAGCCATCATTGAGTCGAACAAACATTCGAGAACTGGTGTCATTAGCCCCTAAGCAGACAGTGCACATAATGAGATAAAGAGATCCTTCTCCTTTGGGACTTCATTTTATCAGCAGAGAGAGCTGTGTGGAGAAGGCTGAAAGGAAAGGCTGGGTGTTGTGAGTAAGGCAAGCTCTGTTTGGTTGGGAGCTGATTCTCTCTGTCTATTCCTTCCCTGCCTCAGGCTCCTGGAGTTGGGCTTCACCCTGAATATGGGCCCATCCCCTTCAAAAGAATCACTGTAAGGACTGACATCATGAGTACTCCAAATCCCTCCCTAGACTTTTAGGACCTGCTTGTTTGGTGTAAGGTCCAGGATGCTATCATTTGGACAGGCTCTCAGGCATATCGAAGCTGTAAGGCATCTCTCTCAGAGAACACCTTGTTTTGCTCTCTTTGTGAATCTAAGATAAACTTCTGAACACATAAAACTTTCCACTGCCCAGTCTCCCCTCGATTCTGGTCCCCTTTTTATAGCCCCAGGGAAAGAGCTGAGGAAGAGAGCAAGACAGAAGGGACGGGCCAGCTGCTGTTTCATCTGGCATGAAGACCTGAAGCCACAGATATGAGTATCTAAAATCCCTTCATAGGCAAAATCCTCAGGGAACACTGTTATAAATAAGTTTTTTAAAGAAATGTCAAAGGCAATCTTTCTTCTCTGTCCTAAATGAATACCTGTGCATGGTTCAGATGTCTTTTGGGAGAGATGGGATGGATTACTTTGCTAAACCCAGAGCCATACAGCATCTCTAATTTTAATTTAAAGTTGCCACTGTACAAAGTAAAGACAAGACCAAAGGAAGATGAAAACCACAGAAATTAAAGCAAGCGGTTTCATCTTCTATGCACGTGGTGTGTGGGGACACCATGTGCAGATTCCTGATACTTGTCCCCCGGCACAGTCCTACACCTGGCCTACAGCAGGATAGGGAAAGCATTGAATGGGCCCAAACTGAATCACATGAGCCATTAGGGGGACTTGACAGAGACTGGGGTTACTGCCATGACAGGGGGCAATGGGAAGGCTGAAGAACTCCAGGCAGTACACCATGAGCACAAGTGTGCAAATGTGTGTAAGGCAGATGGGAAAGGAGGTCTTCCATAAGGCGAGAGCCTGTCCTATGTGTGGGACACACACACACATACACACTCCACCAAGCATGATCTCAGCATTATCCTCAGACCATCTACTGCAGGTAAATGGCAGGCTCACTCCTACCAGGGTCCTGCCCACATTGATCAGGGTGAGGAGCTCAGCTCTTGGAACTGGTGTGGCTAGAGGACAATGGAGGAGATCAAACAGGCTGAAGCTAGACAGTAGAAGAGCTTCCAACCTCTGGCCCATCTGCTCCCTCCTGCTCGCTTTTGCTTTGTAGAAGTGAACAGCGTGGATTCTCAGGCGGCTGACGCTGACCAGAACGGGCCCGTGAGAGCTCTCAGACTGAATGGCAGCTTACCTGAGAGGTTAGTTCTGCATAGACAGAGCCACTCTGATGGCTGGCCTTCCCATAGACCCTTGCAAGCTGTCCAGGTGGATCCGACCAGTTCTCCTCCCTTCTCAACTCCAGGAAAGTCTGGGCTTGTGCTGAAGAAGATGCAGATCGGAATCCTGGGTTCTCCTGCTGCAGTAAAGCCACTAACAGAGGGGCAATCATACACAGTGGGCCATAACTACGGGACTCTGCCTTCTCCTCCATGCTCAGGGTAACAAGACACATGATGCTGCCTACTCTGTGCAACAACTTGCTAGGACATGGAAGAGCAGTCCTACTTTACAGTGTGATGGTTTGTGTATGTTTGGCCCAGTGAGTGGCATTATTAGAAGGTGTAGCCTTAGTGGAATAGGTGTGTAACTGTTGGTGTGGGCTTTGATACTCTAGTCCAAGCTGCATGGAAGTCAGGATTCTGCTAGCAGGCTTCAGATAAAAATGTAGAACTCTCAGCTCTTCCTACACCATGCCTGCCTGGATGCTGCCATTTTCCCATCTTGATGATACTAGACTGAACCTCTAATCCTGTGCGCCGGCCCCAATTATATGTTGTCATTCTAAGAGTTGCTTTGGTCATGGTGTCTGCTCACAGCAATAAAACTCTAAGACAACAGGTGGGAAGATGAAGTCCACTAGAACTGAGTTGTTCAATCACATGGGTCAAGTAAATTGAGGCTAATGGAGATTAAAGATTATCATAGAAGAAAATAGAAAGGTCTTATGTGTGTATTTTAAAGGATGCTTGAGGGACAAGAGATGACAATGGTGGATCTGGATATGATCCAAGTATCTTATATTCAGGTATGAAAAATTGCACAATGAAGCCTATTACTTTGTACAATTGATATATGTTTTAAATGGGCAGGGTGATGTAAGGCAAGGGAGTGGGGAGGGAAGGAGGAAGGGAAGGAGGGAGGGAGTGAGGGAGGTGGAAGAGAAATAGAAGGAGGAAGAAGGAGGAGGAGGGGGGAAGAGAAGAGAAGGAAAAGAAAGAAAGGAAGGAAGGAAGGAAGGAAGGAAGAAAGAAAGAAAGAAAGAAAGAAAGAAAGAAAGAAAGAAAGAAATCCTCAAACACCATGCCCAAACCAGACCTGGACTCTTATGTGTAAGCCTTTTGGAAAAATATTCCAGGAAACCAATTTTAAAATGGAGAAAAAGATATACAGTCTCACAATGGGGAGACCATAGAGATCCAGGGGTTCTATTCACTAAGTCCTCTGTTTCTTGGGAAAGAGGGAGCTTTGGGGGAAACAAGAGTCTTGGCAAGTATCAAACACAAAAAGATATCCTTGCTGCAAGGAATCTGAAAGTTTGGGCAGAAATTGGGATGATGCCCAGGAAGGAAAATTACCCATGAATCCCTGCTCAGCAGACCCTGCACTGAGTGGCTTGTCCACGTCAGTACCTAACAAGTTTGTGAGACAGGCACTACTTTTATTAATCTCGGTTTTGCAGACAAGCTCACTGAGGAGCAGAGGGGTTTAAGAAAATCACCCATAGTCACACAGCTAACAAGAAACTGAGCCAGCAATCAAAAACTACTGTCTACCTTGACCCACGAACCAGCACTGCCCACCCTACATTCTTAATGTTTCTCCACAGGATCCAATAAAGTAATATGTCACAAAGCTCAGCAAAGGGCTTACAAGTCTACCCATGATCCCGACCGCAGGTCCATCCATGGATACCACTGACAATACGCCAGGCGGTTTTGCACATCTGGAAGTTAAATGGGTGAATCTCAAAGCAAATCATGTCCTGGAGGCACAGGACACTCCACAGAATGAATAACAGGGGTTTCATTACAGCTCCGAAGGCAGAAAAGCAAATTCATTTGATGTAGGGGTTGAAAGAGAGATGCTCACCCAAAAGCACTGGACCCCAGGATGTCCCCATGAATTCAGACGTGATTGCTTTTGAACTTGAAGTCATGAGAAGCTCAGGAGGAAAAGCTTCCCTCCTGGCTTCTTTTGTTAAGAGGGCTCACTTTGCCAATGCATCCTGGGATACACGTTACCAGGAAGCTTGGTGTAAAAGCTCATTGTCTTCATTTGTGAGGCAAAGGTGGAAGGACTGAGTCATCCTTTGCAGGCTGGAAAAATGGATCCCCCAAGGGAAACTTTGTTTTTGAAGGTAAGACTCTTGTATCTCTTTTGTAGCCGTGTACCCAGCCAGGGTTGGCTTTCTGTCAGTTGGCATTAATTGGGCACTTTTACTGAATCTAAACCTTAGGCGTACAGTAGAATAGATAAGCAGGCTGCTTTTTGATTCTGTGAACTCTTACAGGGCCCCTCTTGGCCCAGGAGATGGGGCTCTGAACAGCACAAAAGAGCCAAGTAGCCCATTTTCTGCTGCCTGTGCAGAGCCAGCCATATGCAGCTGGTACCATCCTCACCATGTTTCTCAATCCTGATCCAAGTTCCCTTCACAACAACACCCTCCAAAGTCCTTCTAGGGGCTTCCAGGACCGGAAGGGTTAAATATAGCTCAAAACTTTCAGAGTGAGGACAACCAACACATTTGGAGATGGGGTGGGAACTTTTAAAAACCACGGGCGTCTCCCTTTGAAAAGCTTATGACATTTTAAAACACAACTATGAGATTTCACCTCCCTTTGCCGCATAGCATAAGCTATATATGTCTTGGTCCACTCCGTGGCCACATATCTGTCTAAATGTCAGGAAGCAACAGGAGTGTGCTTTCTCCTAATCTTCCCTGAACTCCAAGCAGGTGATTTCGATGGCGATTGTGCGTGCACATGTCAACCAGGCACTGGGGGACAAATCGTCTTTCCAGTGAAGTGGTTCCTGAATATTTCTGTGATTATGAGGCAATTTGCATAAATATTCAAGCTTTGCTCTTTGAATAAATTCCAGTAGGGTAACAGAACAGCTGATCTCCTGTATTTGAAGGCCTCTTGTCTCTTTCACAGTTTGCTTCTGGTTTTAGAGTTGACATTAGTGTGAACGGAGACATTTAAAGGCAGAAAGGGCACAGAAAACAGTGCTGGCCTCCAACCTCAAAATATTTGTTTTCGTTTGTTTTGTGTGTGTATGTTTCCTTTTGTTTTTGTTTTCTCGTGGAAAGAGTAAAAAAAAAAAAAAAGCAGAGTTTCTAGATAGACAAAGAACGTATGTATTTACATGACTGGTTTAGTGTGATCCAGAATTGCAAAGTCACTTTTTTGGAACACCTGCTTCAGTGACTGCAAACAGAAAGCCCCTGTCACTTCACTGTGAGCTACTAGAGAACAGGGTGGAGCAGAATCTCTGACCACAGCCTTGCCCAAAACTCCTCTCATCCGTCGATCTCCCAAAATCATCATTAAACAAAAAAAAAAAAGGCAAAGAGTAGTTATGTGAGACTCGCTCATTTAAGGGATGGGGACAAGGGGAGAGAGAGTATGCATGCAGATGGATTCTATTCTACATCCAAGGAGCAAATGCAAGAAGCTGGAAGCTAAAGTACAGCATCCAAGAAGGAACTGGGGACTGAAGGAACTGTCCAGGGTCTGAAGGAACTGTCCAGGGTCTGAAGGAACTGTCCAGGGTCTGAAGGAACTATCCAGGGGTTGAAGAACCCTTCACACTTTGCAGTTGGTTGTGTAGAGATGCATTACCGATTCAAGAATAATTTGCACTTCCTCGAAAAGCTCAAAAATGCTGCTAATTCCTACTTAATCAGATTCACTGAGATGGGCCCAGAAATTTGCATTTCAACAAGCTCTCCAGTTTATTCTTACACTCAAGAACTGCTCGGCTAAAGGTTCTTTCTATTTAAAGAAAGAAAGTTTTGCCCACCTCCCTCCAAGTAAAAGACAGAAGTCACAGATGATACGGGGAAAACTGGCACTCGGCAGATGATGCCCAATTTCTCCACCCATTAAACTGTCTCAAGAAAACTGAACAACTCGGCTTAGGCTATCTTAAAAATCAATACAGATTCTAATACGTACATTGTTCACTGCTTTTGATACCCAGGGAAGAAGAACACTGCCCTCCAAGAGGCAGGACCATGTTTAATAGGCTTTCCCTCTGCTTAGCTTCTCAGAGGGACCCATGCTCACCTTGCTTTTTAAAGAGGTTACTCTGCACTATCTCGTTCATGGACTGAACCTTCTGCTTTTGCAGCTTCACGGGAGGGATGCAGGTGTAGAACTCATACAGGAGCTGGCTGAAGACAAGAAAATACGAATCGACAGAGGTTAGACCCAAGGCACTGAGGATCCAACCTGTGCTCAGGGCAAAGAGTTAGCACTGCTGTGTCTTCCTTGCAGAGCACCAGGTAGACAGTGAACATACTGGTGTTATCATTGAACACTCGCAGCATTCAGATGTGAACATCTGACAACAATATACCAACAACCCGAGCACACACTGTGTAGTACACGTATGTTATACACATTCTCTGTGTCATAAACCTAGCATTATTGTGTTCAGAAAAAGGTACCCCAATTTTTATATTTTACCTACTTATTACTTGGGTGTGTTGAGGCAGGCTCTCTTCATGCAGTATAAGCTAACTTTGAACTCACAATCCTTCTATTTTGGTCTGAGTGCTAAGATTACTGGTGAGGAAGCTATATCAGTCAGAAAAGTGTGGAAAACTAAGATTAGAAAAGTTAACTAACTTTCCCAAGGTCACACAAATAAAGCAGCAAAGATCCAAGCATATCAAATTCAGGTTCTGATTTTACTACAGTGTCATTTTATGAAATGCACTTTAGCCACCTAAATTAAGGTACATTACTAAATCACTTTATTTTAAAATGGCTTATGGCCAGAGATGTCTCAGTGGTTAAGAACACTGACTTCTCTTCCATAGGTCCTATGTTCAATTCCCAGAAACCACATGGTGGCTCACAACCATCTGTAATGAGGTCTGATGCCCTCTTCTGGTGTGTCTGAAGACAGGTACAGCATACCCATATACATAAAATAAATAAATAAATCTTAAAATGTCTTGCATCTGTTAATCCTTTATAGTAAGCCTTGAGATAAAAAGGCAGTATTTAGAATTTTTTAGAAGGCTACAGAACCACTGTATGGCTGGAACCAGTGCGGGATGGTAGGAAGGAGAGAGCCCTTCTCACTTGAGTAAAGATTTAGCACACTGCCTCCGATTATACTTATTATCAGTGACATGCCCCTGCTAAGTAAACGTTTCCATGGGCAATATAGAGAAAAATGGAAAGATTAGGAGGCAGATGTGGTCGGGCGTTGGTGTGATGTGTTCTAATAAAGGTAAACATATAACACCAAACAAATCATCACAGATGCAAGAGATGTAAGAGTTTGAAATAATATTGGCGAGAGCTGATTTCTGATAGACGGAGGTAGATTTCCCAAATGGGTAACACTAGAAGTCGAATGAACAAGGAGCAACTACATTGCATGGAAAGGAAGAAGAAAAAGGTGATTAAAAACAAAACAAAAAAAAAACCCCAACAAACAAACAAAAACACAGGCAAGCAAGTAAGCAAGTAAACAAACAAACAAACAAACAAACAAGGATGTACTGCTGTTGCCCCAGCCTGGCCCTGAACAGAGCAGCTTCTATAGTAATGCCTAAATTTCAAATATTTGTTACAGTAATGGTTGGAAACTGGAGAAAAGACCTGCAGAAATGCTTCTGAATCTGAATGTGTTTCCATGAAAAAGCTTAAAAAAAGAAAAGTCACATTCGATGCTATCTGAGAACTGTAGTGGACTTAAGAAAAGGGGAGAGGCATGAGCCAGAATCAGACATCCATTCCCTCATCACCATCTCGTTAAAATCATTTGTTCATCCATGACGTAACCAGAACTAAAAAAAAAAAAAACAGAGGCCAAAACAAAGTCAGCCACCATGATCTCATTCCAATCTGCAACTATGGGATTTACCAGGCAAATGTTGGGACCTAAACAAAACAATGCTTAGGCCCTCAGACAAACTCCTATGAGCAACTCACACTCAGCATCTTCCAAGAAGGATGATGATATTTTCATTTTCTATGGGTTAGCAGCGGGCACAATGAAACCAAAGCTCTCATCCCAATGCCCCTGCAAGACTCCTACTGTGTTTCCCCCTGAAGCTGGGAGTTTGTATGGAACTGCCCCAGGAGATCCGTGCTTTTCTTTCCAACCCCTGGTGTGACCAAAGAGCTGGGGCTAGAACATCACAAGCTCTCACCTGAGCAACTTGGCATCAAAGACTGTTTCCACATCATGAAGGACTGAAGGGATATATTTCAAAGCTGCCACCTGCGGGGAACATGAAATAAACATGAGCGATTCCCACATCCTCTGTGCTGGTGGTGAGGCACACACTCTGTGACATGAGGACTCAGATCACAGAATGACCCTCAGACACTACCTAATCAGTCAAGGCTCCAGCGGGACTGAAGTGGAGCTGGAAGGATGGCTCAGCCAGTAAACAACTTGCTGCACAAAATCTAAGGGCCTGAGTTCAGGTCCCCAACACCCCTGTGAAAGGCAGGTAAGGCGGCACACACCTGCCCTAGTTCCAAGAATATGGAAACCAAGAGATTCCAGATTCTCACCATCTAGCCAGGTGGTGAGCATTGAGACACTCTGTTCTAGTGATAAAACGCCATCCAAAAATGACTTGAAGGGTTTATGTCACCTTACATGTTTCAATGTACCTTGGTTCTTGATTAGGTTCAGATTCCACATCTTCTTAGCCATGTGGCTTTGGACAGAAACATCACACACACACACACACACACACACACACACACACACACACACACACACACACACAGCATCAAGGCAGGGCATGAAGCATATTTGGAGTATTTAACAACAGACACCTTTATCACTACTAGGTGCTGTGCTTGAATTGCCTTGCTGGTGGCTCTCTGTGGTCACTATAGTGGACAGAAAACAGTGCACATGTCAAAATACATGTTTTCTCCCAATGGCTGGGCTAAGAAAACTGAACAGGAAGATGGATTTTCTTCTTCCTCTCTCTATCCACGGGTATGAACCACTCCCCGTCCCCCTGGAAGGAATACAGTTTGCTTAGCAGCAGGCAAACTATAATTTCAGCAGGAGCTATAAGTCACACAGAGGGAATATAATGGCTATAGGTCTAATGAAAGTGTGCGGTTTTATCTTATTTTCTCTCGGCTCTTCCTGATAGTAATATGTATCATCCTTGAGCAATCAGTCTAGAATAAACACAGTGAAGATTACTTTCTCCAAGAATATCTTGTGAGAAGGAGAAATGGTTGGGCAGATATACCGCCATGCCTGTTGATTGAGTTCCATCTCCCAGATTGACATAGTGGGAGGGGGAAACTTACTTGCACAAGTTATCTTCTGAGATCCAATGCTTGAGCCACTGTGCATACGTGCATACATACATACACACAAATAAATGAAAATATAATTTAAAAATCGCCCCTCGCTATATATAAATGAGCTTCTTAAATAGTGACTGGCTTTTTTCTGAGAATCTATAATGGGGTAGGTACTCTGACACACACTATAAATATATATTATCGTCTTCATCGGGGCCCTGCGAGGGTTATGGGACTTTCAAGGACAAGGACACCCAGTTGCATCAGAATCTAATAACCTACTGCGTGTTGCAGAGCCTGTAACTGTGGAATCAGAGTGTTGGTTCAGGGAGTTGCTCTCAGAGCCACTCCTGTGACCCCCTAAACCTTACTCACACCACAGACCATCTCCAGCCCTTCATCCTTTTCTCCCTGATTATGCCTTCTAGATATCAGCACTTCATATTTACGGTAAAAGAAAATCACACAAAATCATCTTAGCATCAGTCCCTATGCCCAAGGGGGGATGTGGGGAGAAACACATTATTAAAGTCATGTGAGTTTTTTCTGCACTACTTAGACATGTATGTACATGTGTACATGCATGCACACACACACACACACACACACACACACACACATTCAATTCAACTTGGTTTTACACTTAAGTATTGTTCACTAGAGCCTCAACACATTATCTCCTGGAGCACACTCTCTTAATTTCTGAATTCCCCCCCCCCCCCGCCAACTCAGCAATGCCCAGTGGGCACACTATATCTCCTTCACCTTACTATGATCCTGGGCCCTAATCTATTCCATTTTCCTAATTATAAAAAACACACTCAGGAGACAGTTCATATATGAAAGTACATATACAACTCTGTAAAGATCCCTATAGAACAGATTGCTTGAACATAAATTAGTGCATCAAGATGCATATACATATACATTTTAGGCTCACTGAATGATCTTGTAAGAAACGATAAGCAATTCCTCTCCACTGTATCTCCACTTCCCCAAGTCCTTGCTCACACTGAATATGCAATCTTGTTAATTTTTGTCAATGTGATGGACAGCTTGCTACTATAATTCTGAAAGTCTTTGGTTGCTAGCTCTGTCAGCTGTCTTCTCTACACTTAGTAAATATCCATATTTACTAACTTGCTCATTCATATCTTTTCTCCAATTCTTCTGGATGATTCTTTTCCTTGCTCAATTGCAGAATTCTCTACACATCAACATCAGTCTTTTTCCAGTAACACATTTTGCAGGCGTTTCCTGTTGCTTTTCCTGTTGTCTGGGATTATATTTCAGCTTTGTTTATCATATCTTTTATTGTACAGAGATATTCTAAATTTGTACATTGTCATATGTGTCAGAGCTTTTTCTTCATATTTATTGAAATTGGAGTCTAGAATTCATTTTTTTTCAACTCTAGATCATAAGAGGAAACAGTCAATGTTTTAAACTAGGCCTTGATGGGCATTCACGTCCCACAGAATGGTGTAAGGTTTTCTATAGATAAAAGAAAGGTTTGTGATCAAACAATTTCAAGAAATAGTGGTTAAGACAAATACGAAGCATGGATATTTTTATCGCTTTTTTTCTACTGCAGAGAAGTCTAGGTTTTAAGGCTGTGAATCATCATAACATCCCTCTAGGCAGTTACAAGGACATCACAACCCAGTAGGGCAAAGACCATGTTGATCAGGATGCACCAAAAAGATGTAAAAACAATTAGATGACTTTAGAACCCATCACATAAGAGGAAGGGGTGATGGGAATGAGTGGGTTGGAAGTGATGAATTGTTCTTACTCAGTTTTTATGACACTGTGCCAGCAAAAGGAACCACATTTGTGGGTCATACTCTCTCAAAGTCCAAAGAGGCCCTCAACCAAGAAGTACTTGTCTAAGCACTCATAGGAAATAGGTTCTTTGTTCACTATTAGGCCAAAGAACATAGACCTCACAGAGACCTGCTTGTGACTCACAACTCTCCAACTACCCCCTGCATAAGACTGGGTTCACTTCACATCTCCAAACCTCATTAGGTTGGATAAAGGAGAATGATGCCATATAAAGTATATCATTAGGATGCTCAGCATATCACCCCACTAAGGTAGACCAGATCTCCACACATCACATCTCCCATATACTACCCTTATTCTTTAGAGACCCAACCCCACTCAACACCTGACTGTTCCAGACAGAAAGCATAGGAGGACACTGAAAATTAACTCTGTCTAGATACATGATTCTCAATCTGTGGGTTACTTCCCTTGGGGGGGGGGGGGCGGAACAACCCTCTCACAGGAATTGTCTATACTATCAGAAAACACAGATACTTACATTAAGATTCATTATAATAGCAAAATTACGGTAATGAAGTAGCAACAGAATAATTTTATGGTTGGGGTCACCTCATCATAAGGAATTGTGTTAAAGGAATAGAACATTAGGAAAGATGAGAACCACTGCTCTGGATAGATGTGACCTAGAGCTGATGATCTTAGCCTGGGGGTAAACAGTGGAAACAATACCAAACAATCAATCTCCAAACTCTGAGACGCATGTGTGTGGAGTGTTTCCAGTTATATATTAATTCCACCCCCTGCCAGTGGATAGCATTGCTACCAACAGACACAGATTTACTTCCAGACAGGACCTGTGTAGGAGGAATACACAATTACAAAACAAAGCCTGACATCTTTTTGGTCCCAGAGCTAAACACTGGTCTCTCCCTGCCAAGTTTCAAACCATTTAGTTTAGCCAGAAGACAGATGGTCAAAGTCCATGGAAACAGGAATACCACAGCACTGCCACATGAAGACTCTTCCCTTAGAGATACTGAACCGTCATGGAAAAGAGCAGATGTGCTGCTGTCTCCAGGTTTGCTCACTGATTCAGTCCTTGGGTGTGAATTCAGGCTCAATATGGTTAGAGCTGAAGCCCTTGGCCACCACTACATCATCGCCAAGCAATGGTCTCCTTTCATAAACAATATGTACATCCTACTTGAGACACCGAGAAAAGGATCAGAATACCCTTTAGGATGTTTTTGCCATGTTTGCTGCAATCCAATGCTCTGTTGGCGCCCAGGGTTGGCAGGAAGCAATAGGACTCGGTGTCTAGAGTGGCAGAGTACAGGCGAGTGACATAACTCAGCAATAGAATCCTTGACTAATAGGGTCGCGACTAGAGATTAAATCCTTAGGTTGGGAAGTAGAAAGCAACCCACAGCAGCAGCATGAGAAGGCAAATCATCTGCCCCCAAGTTCAAAGAGAGTCTGGGAGTCTTATTTCTGGGCTCCTGTTTTCTAACGAGAAAACTGAGGAGAATACAGTTGCCTAACTATTCAGTGTTGAAGACTGCATTAAAAAACAAACAAACAAAAGCCTGCACTATTCATATTTCTATAGCTTTTGGGTTGAGACAAATTTTGCAAACTGCCTGCCATGAAATCCTTCATTCCCAAACTTCCACCAAGTATGGACTATGTGGTTGAGAAATAGGACGGGATTAAAGAATCAACAATCACTGGAAGATCTGGAGGAGGTTTCCAGTTTTTAAAATGTATTTATTCCTATTTTGTGTGCATTGGTGTTCCATCTGCATATCTGTCTGTCTGTCTATGTGAAGGTATGTGGGTCTAATGCCCTGTAACTAGATTTACAGACAGTTATGAGCTGCCATGTGGAACTGAACCTGGGTCCTCTTGCAGACCAGCAAGTGCTCTTAACTACTGAGCCATCCCCAACCTAACCCTAACCCTAACCCTAACCCTAACCCTAACCCTAACCCTAACCCTAACCCTACCCCTAACCCTAACCCTAACCCCTACCTCCTTATGCTGTTAGTACAGAATATCATTTCCCTGCCCTGGATTCAGGTTGTAATCTGTGAGCCACTTCTCAGGAATGAAGGAGTTTCTAACCAGCAAACTGCAGATGCTAATATAGTTAAAAGAATGGCCATCAGGAAAACTGACCAGATTAACAAGCCATCTCACAACATCAACTGAATTTCCCTCCTTCCTCTGTCAGAAAGCCAGGTTCAACCCTTGAGAAGAGACCCAACTCACCCTGTTGGTTTGGACACGTGGACATTTTACACAATTGGAAATGGAAAGCAGGGTTGTTCTAAAGCATCATAACTGTGGACAGCTGCCCATCCTTCTCTTGTGCCTTTCGCCATAACTCTACACTCCTGTCGGCTATAACAGTATTGGCAGCGCTTTACACTTCTGCAGCGTTCATCCAAATCCAAGAGCAAGTTCTCCATAGCCGTGGTTGTGACTCAACCCCTCTGAGTCTTCCTTTGCTCGTCTTAAAAGCAGAGACAGAGTATTGGCACCACAAGGTGTTGCTGCAAGGATCAAAGGAGCTAACAATACTTGTGAGGTTTTTACTCAACAGCGTGACATGTAATGAATGGTAAAACACAAGAGAAACAAACCAAACACAGTAGGAGCAAGACAGAAGCTGAACACATTCATTCGTTCCACCAAAAGGTGTTTGGAACATTTAATGTTGCCAGAATGTCCCCGCCCTCCTGGACACTCCAACAGCTCTCTGCATGAGTGTAAGAGGGCATACAAGAATAGCGAGGCATCTATTCATTTAATTCTACTGAGACCATCAAAATGGGCACTGTGCAATGTACTGGCTGGTTTTGTGTCAACTTGACACAAGCTGGAGTTATCACAGAGAAAGGAGCCTCCCTTTAGAAAATGCCTCCATGAGATCCAGCTATAAGGCACTTTCTCAACTAGAGATCAAGTGCAGGAAGGGCCATAGTGGGTGGTGCTATCCCTGGGCTGGTAGACCTGGGTTCTATAAGAAAGCAGGCTGAGCAAGCCAGGAGAAGCAAGCCAGTAAGTGACATCCCTCCATGGCCTCTGCATCAGCTCCTGCTTCCTGACCTGCTTGAGTTCCAGTCCTGACTTCCTTTGGTGATGAACAGCAATGTGGAATATAAACTGAATAAACCCTTTCCTCCCCAACTTGCTTCTTAGTCATGATGTTTTGTGCAGGAATAAAAATCCTAACTAAGAAAGCAATATCACAAATTTTGAAAAGGTGGCAATTTGTCACCATAGTCCCTTCACTCACAGTGCAGCTACATGTAGCTCATGATTGTGTACTACTGAGACTATCAACTCCCCTCACTTTCCTCAACCCTTGTGACACAGCTTGAACACACAAACATGTCTGAACATGTGGCATCTTCCTGAAAATGCTCAGAAGCCTTTGGCCAAATCACTCCTGTGGTGTAGAGAAGGACATCAACTTTGGACTCAGGACCCTTTATGGCTTCAAATTCTTAGCTTCTTCTCTTTAGACAAGTCTAATTTGGAATGATTATTAATTTATCAGCTCCTATGAACACTGGGAACCATGGATCCCTGCAGATTTCTGGTTAGGTTAAGAACACTGTATATGAGGAGCCCAGCTCTGTGCCAGGCATATAGATTAGGCACTCAATACATGGTAGGCATTTGCATTGTTTTTTTTTTTTTTTTTTTTTTTTTTTTCTTTTTTCTTTTTTCTACTCTGAACAACAGGCCGTAAACTAACTTCCTGGTTTTGAGTGAATTGTTGCCATGTCAACAAAGGATAAAGGAAACCACTGAAAATACCTCTCAGAGCCAGATGAGCCCTAGGAACAGGAAATAACTATCTTAGGTCCCAGAACTCACAATGGACAGAGCCAAGACCCACATGACTTATGACTAAAGCGGTCATGACTGAGGGCTCCTGCTGTATCTGCCTCAGCTGCAAGTGCTCACTTTGAACCAGGAATGTCAACCGTGAGTCCGCTCACACCATGACACAGACTTCCCCATGGGCCAAGAAGATAGAAGCCATTTCTCAATTGAGATTCCCTCTTTCTAGATAACTCTAATTTATATCAAGTTGACCAAAACTAGCCAGCACAATGACTGTCAAGTATTTAAACTAAACGATAAAGTGGGCTTGGGTTTCACATTTTCCACAGACTTTTAACCCTACGAAGTATCTCTACAACTTGACTCTTTTTTTCTTTTAATTTTTATTTTGCAAAAGGAAAAAAAACAAAAACAAAAACAAGGCCTAGAAAATGAGGTGGCATGCTTAATGCTGAGGGTTCCATTCCTGTCTGTAGAGGACTGAGATTTCTCAGTCCTACTCAGAATTCTTAGAGTCAAAGTCACAGCCCTGCTTCCCACTGTGAAGGTCCCAGCTATAGAAGATTCCTTGTGTGGGGTTTGCCAGCATGAACTTGATCTCCTTCCTGCATTTAGCCCATTCCTCATACAGCAAGATGAGCTTACACTGTCTTCCAAGGTACTGCTCTTAATATTGGAGATGACTCTAAATCCGTCCTGATAACATTTCAGAAGCCATATAAATAGGTGGGAAGTACCTTTGGCTTTATGCAAATCCCCAAAGATAAGTTGACCCTTGAGGCAAATTCCAAAAAAAAAAAAAAAATGAGGTAAAGCCCCTTTGCATGGTTGGGAGCAGGGAGGGGGGGAGTCTTGAGAAGAAACAGTGTGATCTGAGAAGGCAGGGCCTTTCTAAGTCTATCCAGACAAAAGGGACTGGACTAAAAGGACTTAGGCACAAACTGTAGTAATCACATTAGCTCTGCAAGGTTGTGCGGCAGTTTATAATCTGTTCTTTTGTAGCCAGTGTTTATTACAACGCCATCAAACAGTGAAGTTTTGTATATAAAGAAACAGAGAGGCTGTGATGACGCGTGTTGGACATAATGTGGTCGTACAGCGCATAAGGAACATGTTCCTGAGCCAGGATCCCATCTGAGAGGTGCTCACTCAGCCCTCTCTGCTCCCTGACTGCATGTGTCATTTCTTTCTGCTTCCTTCTCTCGCTCCCTTTCTCCCCCCCCCCCCCCCCCCGCTTTTTTTTCTCACAAGAAATCTGCAGCTAATCACAAGGAATCAGGTGTAAAAGCTGTACAAAAGGGCTCCAGGATGGCCTGTCCCCCCTCTCCCTCCTTCCCTCCCCCCCCTCTCTCTCTCTCACACACACACACACACACACACACACACTGTCTCTCCCTCCCTCCTCCCTTCCTCTCTCTCCCCTCCCCCTTCGCCCCAGCATCATCTCTCTCTCTCTCTCTCTCTCTCTCTCTCTCTCTCTCTCTCTCTCTCTCTCTCTCTCTCTCTCTCCATGGCTCCTTCACCTCTTTGACCCACTTCTGCTCCATTCCACCGTTCTCCAATGGTAGTCTCTGTTTGCCCCCAGCATCTTCCCCGGAGACCCTCATGGTAACCGGTTACCCATAGTCCTCGGTGGGTTTCCTGCCCCTTGTTTTGCTCCCACCACTGTGCAGCTTTTATGTGACGCAGGCCAGGGTGGGAAGCAAGTTCAAACACTGCCACATTCCAGGCTACTCTGCCCTGGTTACCCATTTTGTTATACTGAGGCTTCTAGGAATATAGAGACTATTCTTTTCTTTTAAGCATCATAGGAAATACTGGAAAGGCATTTAAAAAAAAAACTGGCAAAATAAAAAGGACTTTTAACTGTGAAGTCAGTGGTCTTAACTAATCTCATATCCATGAATGAATGAATGAATGGTGCCAAACACTGTGGAATGCAATCGCTGAAGCCTTGTTTGCTGAGCTGGACAGGAGAATCTGAATCCCGGCTTTCCCACTTGAAGCCCACGTGGCTTCCAGCTATGAAGATTGGAGGAGGGCACATCTGCTGGCTTCACACCAGCTTCTGCATCCTTCATTCATTCCCAGCCATTTTCTGGAGGCTAATACCAGGGCTCCCCTAAGTGCTACGGATATCAGGATACACAACTCAGCGGTCTCACGGGTTCTCAATATGCGCTAAACCAAATGAAACCAATGCAGTGATTCCCAAACTGCTCTGTGTTAAAATCTTTTGTATTTGAGATCCATCCCATATACAGCCCCTAAACCTAGACAATATTGCAGATGCCAAGAAGGGAATGCTGACAGGAGCCTGCCATAGCTGTCTCCTGAGAGGCTGTGTCAGAGCCTGATGAATACAGAGGTGGATGCTCACAGCCAATCATTGAACTGAGAATGGGGTCCACAGTGGAGGAGTCAGAGAAAGGAATGAAGGAACTGAAGGGGTTTGCAACCCCATAAGAAAAGCAATACCAACCAGCCAGAGCTCCCGGGGACTAAACCACCATCCAAAAGCACATGCATAGACAGACCCATGGCTCCAGCCGGAAATGTAGCAGAGGATGGCCTTGTTGGGCATCAATGGGAGGAGAAGCCCTTGGTCCTTACAAGGCTCCATGCGCCAGTGTAGGGGAAAGTCAGGGCGGGGAGGAGGGAGAGGGTGGGATGGTGGGTGGGGTAACATCGTCATATAAGCAGGGAAGGGGGGATGGGAGAGGGGATTTCTGGAGGGAAACTGGGAAAGGGGATAACATTTGAAATCTAAATAAAAATATCTAATAAAATATTTGGGGAGCTTCCTACCTCCGTCCCACCCTACCCCATCCCCACCATGTCAGCCTAGCCCCGCTCTGTACAAAGCTTTCTGACGGTAACTGGGCATCTGAATTTACTAAAGATCTCATGTGTAGCACGGTATGACTCCAGACATCAACAGCAAAACCTCCCTGGGCAGATGCTACCCCTTCTGCCTCTCCACCTCCTTTCTCCCCGAATGCCTCTTACCTATTAGTTCTAACCAGAGGCTAGGCAATCCTGGGTGTAAGGGCAGGCAGTGTGGCTACCGAAATTAGTAACTAAAACAACAATGTGGTTTTTTTTTTTTTAAAGAAGTAATCTGCATTAAATCATCGATCCAAAAGTAAATTAAAAAAAAAAAAATCATTGACCCAGATAAACGTGTTTGGGTTTTCTCTATTGAGAAAGCATCAAGGTGGCCACCACCCTTGCCAGTACTTAGGACCTAATGCTATGGAACTTGTCCTCATTTACAAGCTGCTGTTTCTCCCCCACATCACAGGGATTGCCTTTAAGATATCTACGGGCTTGGAACCATGGTTAGATGACACATCCTCTGTTTTATCTAGTGGTACCCCGAGTTGATGGTGCTGAGAAATAAAAGCAAAGTATCAGAACTTCAGTGGAGATCTCAGCATTAGAAGTAGCCTAGTTTCTTCTTTAGCTTCTTTCTATCTGGATTCCAAAGGGAGCTACTGGGACATCCAAATAAAACAAATGAGAAGTTCTCTCCCACCAGAGGAGCTCTTGGTCCTCATGATCCTAAAAGAAGGTTGCCAGTCTAAGGCTCTTGACTGACTTCAGACAAAAGCAGGCAGTTCGGAGCACAGAGTACACTGTCAGGATTAGGTGGCCAGGGCAGAGCACAGAGGAATCTTGTAGCGTGAACCAACCTGCAAAAGGATGGTGGTCTTGTACTGACTTTTCATCAGGTTGTTGATAGATTCGAAGAGCCGCCTCATGGATTCTTCAAACTCCATCTGCTCTTTGCCTTCGTAAAGCCTGTGTAAAGACATCTGAGTCATTTCTCGAGCCAGCTGGCGAGACATCTGAAAATGTGCACGCTAGCCACAACCTCCCTTTCCAGTATAAACGAAAATGGGTGGGAGGTAGAGGCTTGCTGGGGAGAGGGAGGAACTCAAATAGTAGCTATCCTAGAGGAACCTTGGTGCTGTGCACGGAACAGATACCTTCGGACTCACAGGTTAGAAACCTGCCTCTCCAGGAACCAGATAGTGACGCCTCCTCAGGGGCTCAGCCAGAGTCACACAGATACAGCTGAGCATGTTTGCAGCTAACCATCGGACTGAACACGGGGACCCCAATGAAGGTGCTAAAGAAAGGACTGAAGGAGCTGAAACGGTTTGCAACCTCATAGGAAGAACAACAGTATCAACCAACCAAACCCTCCACAACTCCCATGGACTAAAACACTAACCACTGAGCACACATAGAGAGACCCATGGTTCCAGTTGCATATGTAGCTGAAGATAGCAGTGTCTGGCATTAATGTGAGAAGAGGCTTTTGGTCCAGGGAGGACATGTTTTCCCAATGTAGGGGAATGCCAAGGCACTGAGGTGGAGAGGGGAATTAGGAACGAGTGCACCTTTTTGAAGTCAAGTGGAGGGGGAGGGGGAGGGGGATGAGACCAGGGTTGAGGGAAGGTGATAACATTTCAAATGTAAATACATAGAGTATCTAATAATTTTTAAAAATGGAAAAAAAGAAAGAAAGAAACCTGCTCCTCTTTTACCTTCCTTTTACCTTGAAAAACCACAAAGAAAAGAATGTTATCTGAGCTACAGACCTTGGATTTTCAGTCTCCTGGAAACCCCAAGGAGAAATATTTTCAAGTATGCTGTCCCTTCCACTCAGCCACCATCTGCTGGTCACTGGAATTTCCACAGCCAGTCCTGGGGTCAGGGCCAAATGCTCTCCTAGCCCCTCAATTCTGCCCCCTTATTATGGACTTCAAAACTGTCTTCCTCTGACTATAAAGACCTGATGTTATCTATGTAAGAACTAGCGTTAACATGGCAGAAATGTGTAATTTACAAGACATAGCCTTGTTCATCTGACCACGGAGATCAACTACAGTGAACATGATGGTGTTTGTGCTTCCAAAGACTCAGGTCCTTAATACAGACATGGGCTGGGCTGCTGCCCAGAAGCTACTCCTTTACCAAGGCCCCTTCCCCCAGCCTAGGAGCCTCGCTTAGCCCATGGCTTCTCCAAACAAGCTTTTATCAGCAAGCATGAAATATCCACAGCCTAATCTGTGGCATCCAGTGTGACGTGCACACAAGGACACTCTTGTCCTCAGCCCAGATAAAGAGCACCTCTCCTGTCACAGCTCACACGTCAGGAACCAGCCTGAGCCTGTTCTGCTAAAGGTGCTCTCCTGAGATAAAGCTCTGTCACACTTAAAGGATTCCTTTGCTCTTCTTCCCTAACAGGCCAGCCAATCAGAGGCACTTCCCTACTGTCTCTGTGAATCTCCACCTGCCCCTCACTGGCTTCTGGCTTCTTCCTACCCTTCTGTGTCTCAGCTAGTCTTAGTCTCTCCCTCTCTCTCTCTCTCTCTCTCTCTCTCTCTCTCTCTCTCTCTCTCTCTCTCTCTCTCTCTCTCTCTCTCTCTCTGTATGTGTCCTATCATTGTGCCTGTGTGTATGTGTGTGTCCTAACCATCATTGCTTCTGTCCCCATCCCTCATCCTCTTTCTTGCCCTATGACCCTCTTCCTCTAAGGTCATAGCTCTCTTGTGTCCTTGTCCCTCTGTCTCTCTTCCTCACTTTCTTCCCTACTGGCTCATCTCTTATCCTTCCCGCTGCCCATAGATGCCTGGACATCATCAATAAACTACTTCACCCTGGTTCTTTCTGTTCTGTAGTAATGAGTTTGTTCTTTCTCCCTCTCTCTCTCTCTCTCTCTCTCTCTCTCTCTCTCTCTCTCTCTCTCTCTCTCTCCCTCCCTCCCTCCCTCCCTCCCTCCCTCCCTCCCTCCCTCCCTTTCTCCCTTCATCCCTCCTTCCCTCCCTCCCTCCTTTCCTCTCTCTGCCTCATTTAACCCACTGCCTTGGCTGCCCAGCATATCTACACAGATGTGCTCTCTCTACAAGGCATCCTCTCCTATATACCTGTACATGTGATGAAAGCGGTTTTGAGCAAGTCCTTTTCATGAACCTGCCTGCTCCACTCACAAAGATGGTTTCTAGCCACATTTTCCTGCTGAATGACCTGCTTACCACCACCCCCCACACCCTAAATAGCTGAGTGGTCACATAGAATTCCCTTCCCCTGACAATGGGATTTGGCATTTTTATAAAAAATTATAATGGGTTTTGTTTGGGGCTGGAGAGATGACTCGGTGGTTAAGAACACTTGCTGCCCTTGCAGAGGCCCTGGGTTCAGTTCCCAGCATCCTCAGTTGAAAAAAAAAAAATCTGTAAATTTAGTTCCAGAGGATCGAATGCCTTCTGATTCCTAGGGACACTGCACACATGTGGGAAACTAACACACATGCAGGCAAAATAGTCAGACACATAAAAGAAAGATCAATCTGTTTCTAAATAGGTTTTGTTGAGTCATCTTAAATAGCAGGAGTCCAGGGGAAATGTTCATGAACTCCCCTGAAGAGATCCCGGGGACCCTCCATGTTCCCCGCTATATGAATCTCATTAAGTCTAAGATTGGGTTCAAATCCAGGAGCTCTTGGGAAACCTTGTAAGCTGTTTCATGACTTAACTGGGCAAATGAAGAGACAAGGGCCTGAGTGGAAAAGTGACTCAGCGTCACGTTCACTGAGGTGGGAAGGGACAAGGTGTGATTCGTTCGAGGTTGCTGGATGTGCTTAGCATTTGCTTCCTATGCTCTGGGGATCTAAATAGGGAGGCAAAAGGTGCTAATCCCATGAAGCAAAGAGTTGGGGACCCTTGATGCAGTGGGACTCTCATCTATTCCTTCTACAGGTATCAAGTCTATGCATCCCACTCAAGTCTATTCTATCCACTCAGGGATAGAAATGGGTGAAACTTGTCTTTTTGGACTTGGTCCCCTTGTTGATAAGATGGAAGATATAATGTTCATGTAAAGAGGTTTTTTTTCTTCAAAAAGTTATTAATTTTTATTTAATGTGTATGAGTGTTTTGCCTGCATGTATGCACATACTTCCTGTGTGCCTGTTCCATGTAGAGGCCAGAAGTGGGTGTCAGATCTCCTGGAGCTGGAGTTACAGACTGTTGTGAGCCATCATGTAGGTGCTGGGAATGTGGGTCTTCTGAAACAGCAGCCAGTGCTCTTAACCACTGAGCACCCCAAAAAGTTACTTACTTGGGGTATTTTTAAAAAATGAGGGGTCTGGAGAGATTGCTCAGTGGTTAAGAATGCCAACTGCTCTTCCAGAGGTCCTGAGTTCAATTTCCAATAACCACATGGTGGCTCACAACCATCTGTAATGGGATCCAATGCCCTTTTCTGGTGTGTCTGAAGACAGTGACAGTGTACTCATATACATAAAAGAAATAAAGAGAGATGTGTTTTGGGTGGTTAATATTTTATCTGGCACTTAGTAAGTGCTTAACTAAACATTAGCAATCCTTCTTGCTCAACAGATGCACTCTTGTTGGTAAGATCTCTGATTGAGCATAAATAAGTAAATAGAATATTTGAAGCAATTCGGGACTAAGGGAAACGCATACAAGTTTTAGACTATATGAAAGTTTCAACCAGATGACAGTGAGGCAGTTAGGCATCAGGGTGTCCCCTGAGCAGCCTGAAGGGAGAACTAGAAAAGCCCCATCTAGCCGAGATGCTTTAACCATGGCCTTCAAACCAAGGGCACGGCAGATGAACTCTCCATCATTTCCAGTCCTCGCTCTGCATCATCGCTTCATGAAGGAAAATGTTTCTTTTTCTGGCCCTAGAACGCTTGGAAAGATGCATCTGGAACTAGCTGACTCAGCCAGGGAACAAATTATTGAAGGGCCCCTGGGGCCCTGACCACAAGGAAAACTGGAACACCTTGGGAGGCCGGGCTGCCAGGTGTGCACTTGCACCGAAGCCAGGCTGCAGCTCCCAGGGCTTGTGTAACCAGTGCAGCATGCTGGGAGATGCTTCACAGCTGAGCACTCATTTAATGCAACCGGGCCCCATATGGTGTGCACAGCGCCTGTACCACCTCTTCCACAAGGACGCAAAGTTTCCCCCCTATACGAAACATTCTGGGTCCTGAACATCATCCCAGGGAAAGGGACCTAAACAAAGCAGCCTAGGCTGGGAAAAGACAAAGGGAAAGGCTCCAATTCGAACATTTGTAGATGCTCTGACCAGACCATCCTTTCGAGCAATTCCCCAGCAGCTTCCAGACTCTCTGAGGGGATATAGATCTCTAGATAAGACTTTCTAGGTGCCAGGCCCTGGTCAGTCTGTCACTTATGAGGTGGTGACCCAGGATCTGTTTTCTTAACTAGTGAAATAGCACTTCTCCATAGGGTTCTTCTAAACAACAAATGTAAGTGGAGGATGCCGCCGCCCAGAGTGGGACATAGATAAGGTGCTTTGGATGTAGAATACTTTCTGGTGTTGAAGCCTGTAAACAATGAGATATCTTGGGCTAGGCAGGAAAGCCATTTACATGCCATCTAACCCTTGTACACAAAACGGTGAAGGTGATTTTTATACACCATCTTCAAATAATTCTGTACAGAAAACAAAGTTTGGGTGTGGAGCCAGGTTAGCACTAAGAAAAATTTGGATTTCAGAGCATTTGAGATTTCAGAAGTTAGGATAACGAACTCTCTGCGCCACACCATGCATATAAAACCACTGGCCGTCTTGAGCATAGTGTTCCGTTGGGAAATATTACTTATCATTGCCAACAACTCCCTCTTCCAGACCCATCTTTTGCAGCTTCCCGAATCCTACAAAGAAAGAGGTCAGCATCTCCGTAAAGCATGGCCCTCGCTGAGCACGTACCATGGGCCAGGCTCTTCACTGGAGACCAAGGAGGAGAAACTAACACAGAGCCCACATGTCCACCACTGACCACCATTCATCAAGAAAATGCAGATAGTAAGAGTCCGATCAGGTACTGTGTTGTGTCTCTCATATAGACTGGTTCACTTGACAAGATCTGTCCATATCTGTATCTCACAGGGGGAAGAAGAAAGAAGGGCTTAAGGGAGTACAAAGCTCTACGGGAGGCTGAGCTCTGGATGATGCTGTTACCTCCTTGGTAACCCCTCTATCTATCTATCTATCTATCTATCTATCTATCTATCTACCTACCTACCTACCTACCTACCTACCTACCTACCTACCTACCTACCTATCTACCTACCTATCTATCTATCTATCTGCCTTCAAGTCCACTCCTATGTTACCACCCACCACCACCTGTCTGCCCTCCCTCCTCTCCTTGGCAGTACCAGAAATGCACCCCAAGTTGAGCCCTCTGCCCAGCACCCTTCCTATTAATCTTGTTTTGATTTGTTTCCTTGGCAAGACACACACGTCCCATTTCATAGGAGTCTGGGTTGAGGGGGAGATTAAATTAATTGAAAGCCTTTTAAATGAAAAAAATCTATTTTAAATGGTTTCATGGTCTTTTATGGAGCCAGGTGAGTTAATCAAACAGTAAGATCACTATACCATTCAGTTATCTTGCACACAAGGTCAGGGTACTTTGGTGCCCCGAGATAGAATACCTGGTGCTCAGTGAATACTGAAGAGAGCTGCCTCCTTACAGTGAGTTCCCCATGTTGACTGATACACACTCAATACACCATGCATTCCCAGCACAATAACATCTTGCTGTCCGTGGCTACCTGTGTGCCTGCTTTCTCCACTACTGTAGAACCCCCCAGGACAGACACGAAAGCATTCTGTATCAGAAGATCCTCATCTCTAGCAACAGACCTGGACCACCAAGAGCAAGTTAGCTACCAATGATAGGTCGCAGTGTAAGAAGGTCTTGCCCCCGGACTGTGACTCTGCAGATGACGTATCCCTAACCCAGAAGTGAGCTGTGCCCTTCTCGCTTCAAGAGCAGAATGCTCTCCATCATGGCCTGAAGAGTTCTCTTTGCCTATACACCCTGCACTGATATCTCCTTTACTACCAAAGAGCTGCAACTACTAGAAGTTGCTCTTATTAACCATTTCCTGGGTGCTTTGTGGTTTTGATCACCATAGCAACCCTATGATACAGTTACTATTACCATTCAGCAATAAGAATGTAGAAAGATGGTTTTCTACATGTGGGGCTCCAACCCTTTGGAGGTCAAACAATCTCTTCACGGGGGTTGGGTATCAGATATCCTGCACATCAGATATTTACTTAGGATTCCTAACAGTAGCAAGGTTGCTGTTATGAAGTATCAATGAAAATGAAATGCTCGTATGGTTGGGTGTCAACCGCAGCACGAGGAGCTGTATTAAGGGGTCGCAGCATTAGGAAAGTCGAGAACCACTGATGTAGAGACTCAGCTAAGTTTCATTCAATAATGCCCATGAGTGTCACAGACTCCACATCTCAACCCTTTGTGTACTAGATGATGGAGCCACGGAGAAACAGCCTGGCAATGGTCCTCGGAGGAGCTGGAGCAGGTGGGCACATGGGGGAGCATCATTTGCCCTAGAAATGGCTTTGGAGGCCTGAGGGAGGCAGCTAGATAACTGGTTCTGGCCCTTTTCTAGTGAGGCTTCAAATCCACGGTAACCTAGCTGTGCCCCTAAGCCTGAACCCAACACTTGCTTTATTAGGACAGCCTGCCCAGTGAGCAGCTCCTAGTCCCTAAAGAGTGGTGGCTCCAGGAGACCAGAGCCAAGGGCTTAAGTGTACTTTGTCTTACCCTCTTTCTTCCCTCCTACCCCACCTCTGTCTGTATCTCTCTACCTGAATTAAGAACATTTACAGCCAGACAAGCTGTCTGAGTCTATCTGGAAATTATCCTTCCTTGCGCTTATCAATTCTTCCAACAGAACAGAATGCCATGTGTTTTTCAGGGTTGTTTAACATCAGCGCAACAGGGCAAGAAATGGGACCCTCGTGAAAGGGACAGTCCCGTTCCTTAACGGCCTCCCCCAGGGAAGGTCACTGTCACCACTCCGCCCTTTCCTAATCACCAAGAAGTAAGACCGTGCTGGTCGAGACATAGAATTTTGGTACAATGATCTGGGAGTCTGATATTTTGCTTAATGGTAGCCAGAGGGAAATCTCATTTGAAGAGTGACAAGCCTGAAGTGTAAACAGTTGTCCTGCCAGAAGAGAATGAGGCGAGCAGAGCTCTAGGAGGGCTGGGCTGAATATGCTACAACCATTAACAGTGTGTGTTTCAACCGGAGAGACCACCACACCATACCACCATACCACACCACACCAGCACAATTTCCCCGAATGCCAACAGCAGCCAACAGGCAGTGCTCAGACACACTCCCGGCGCCAGTTCTTTTGTCACAGACAAATTTATTTGTTCTTGAGTCCTTGCTTCTCCAGAGGGTGACAGTTAAAGAAGAATCACTCCTCAGGGCAAGCTGCAAAGAAGCGTCACTAAGGAGCCCTTCTATAAATCACCCCAGGGGAGAATGATTTGTGGATGGGGGAGGGGAAGAAGGCAGGCTCCACATGTGGGGAATCTGCTTTGAAGAGATGTCTAGGTTGAGGATATAAAAATTAATGTAATTGCTGAAGAAAACCCACCTCAGGTGGAGAGTAAACAGGCTGAGTAATAATATAAAAAAAAATAGAAGTTAACAATATGGGGGGATTGAAAGAAAAATAGTCCATCCACAGCGTTCACTTTACTTCTAAATTATGGCAACCCTGTGTGATAAATTAATAGTTAAGGAGGTAATAAGAGTCGAGAAAAGCCTTGGAAGGAGCCATAAGTCATGAGCAGACGATGACGTGTGTCCCATGCCATCCCTCATCCTACTGAGAGAAGCCACAGCCTTTATATCATTTGGCAGGAACCACTGAGTCACATAATCCTGCTCTTAAGTAAATTTCTCCATTAGCATGAAAAATGGTATTCCAGGCATGTTTTTACTCCGATATAATTAGAAAATGAACGTTCCCAAACAATGTTTCTAAGGATAGAAACACATCTATCCTCTTTCATGCTTCAAGGCACTTAGAGAAAACTCTAGATTGCAGCAACAACTTGAAAGAGAAGCTAATCTCCACCAGTGTTTCAGCTCACACGCTATGGACCAGTCGGCGTAAACGTGTGGATGCCTAAAAGAAACTAGTTATTTCCTGCCTGGGTTCCCATCTTATCCAATGGTTATTCCTTTTTAATAACATACTAGGTCTCTATGACATCTTAAATGATAACAAAGAACAGGTTTTAAAGTGATTATTCACAGATGCACAACTAGTAAAACTAGCAGCCAGCGTTGTCTTGGGGTTTTGGTTGCTGAGCTGAAACGCCATGACTAAACTGAGGAGGAAGGGTATTTCACACGAATTTCCACATCACGGCTTATCATTCAAGACACTCAGGGTAGGAACTCAAATGGGATAGGAACCTGGAGGTGGGAGTTGATGCAGAGGCCACGGAGGGGTGCTGCTCACTGGCTTGCTCCTTATGGCTAGTTTATAAAACCCAGGACCATGATTCAAAATGGGTGGAGCCCCCCCCCCCATAGCAATCACTGATTAAAACGATGCCCTACGGGCTTGCCTACGGATGGAGCTTACAGAGGCAACTTCCCAGTTGAGCATTCCTATTCTCAGATGTTTCTACTTGTATCAAGTTGACATGAAAACCAGCCAGGACAAATGTATTGCGTTCGTAATTTAGTTACTTCCTCTTAGGACGCAGATTATAAGAGATAAGTGCCCCAATTATGCACATGCAGAACATACTGATTTAACCAAGAGAATATTACAGTTTCTCACAGGGACAGTTACTCCTTCTGGGGGGTGGGGAGGGGTGTAAATGTATCTTGCCCCTCCCCTGACTCCTTTCTGCAGCTTCTCTTCCTATAAAGCCCTTTCTGGGTTTCACCTTTCTTTAGGGAACCCCACCTGGTGCTAGGATCTAACACAAAGTGTCTCTCTCTCTCTCTCTCTCTCTCTCTCTCTCACACACACACACACACACACACACACACACACTCACTCACACCCCACACACACACACATACACACACACACACACACACACACACACACACACACACACACGTGCGCGCACACGAGCACAACTGAGGGCAGATTCCCTGGATGCTGGCAGGATAGAGAATCTGATTTTTTTTCCCTCCTGCCTCCTGGTTTCTGGCATTGACTTTGGCTAGACAGACAATTACCCAAGAAATGTCAAGTTCTTATTACTCCAAGCTGTGGTCATGCCTACAGCATGCAAACCTTGTTCTTTGAGTTCTGGCTTCCTGAGAGGGATAATTAACCTCATGTTTGCCGCCCTGTTCCACCAAAAGAGCCCTGGCATTTGGTATGTGTAGTTAAAAACATTTCTTTAACATTGCCCTTACTAATACCTTGTATCATTAAAAAAAAAAAAAACTGCTCAGAAAAACTTGAGGACATCCAAGGAAAATCAAGTTCTAACACACTAAAATTTCTACTGCACTGTCTTCATTTCCATAACAGCAAGACTGAAGCGCCCGGGAAGCAGCCAGCAGAGGGAAATTCAGCTCAAAGTGTGATGTTCTGAGTCTCGGGCCGAGCTAGAGAGTTACACCGGCACTAGTGAAGGCTGTGACCTTCTACAGGTCATTCAACTCTAATCCCTAGTTTCCCATCTCCAAATATACTGTTGAAATAAACCTCTGAGACTCACATACTCTCTTCCCCTCCCCCTTCCCCCTTCCCCTCCCCCTTCCCCCTTCCCCTCCCCCTCCCCCTCCCCACTATGCTGGAGAATGAATCCAGGACCTCATCAAAGCATATATGCTTCTCTTCTGATCTACAAAGTCCCAGATCTCAGGGAGCTCCTCTGGCTTTATCACCTCTCATACCTTCCTCCACTTCACCCCACAGAACAAACTCGGCTCTCGGGCCGCAGTCCGGATGCCACTTTTTCGGGAACCCCCATCCCCAACCTCCTGACTGAGCTCATTAGGACACCCACCACGCAGCTCCCCTTGATTGACACGCACCCACAGGATTGTCTGTTCAATGATTGTTCACCAATAAGTGAAAAGAGTCCATGAAAACCTCAGGTTGACCCAAGTTCCTGCTCACATCCTAGGACCCAGGGCAGTGACCTGCTAAGGAGCTGTCAGTGTTTGCTTGCTAATGCTGACCAAGCTGTTGCCACAGACAGGCAGTTTAACTCATTTGAAATGGAAACCTGTGTTACCAATGCAGGCGCTTAAAAGAGGAACAGAGTCTTCCCCCCCGGCTAATGTGCGTGAGACAGGCATACACTGTGTCGCTGCTGAGTGTTGGGAAGAAAAAACGCTAAGCTTAAAGCCTTCTAAGCCGCCAGCTCTAAGAGCAGTTGTAAAACTCCTGAGAAATGCCCGTGTACTAAAAGGCGGCTCGTCTATATTCCCAGGTCTTGAGATCACCTATGAATTAGCAACGGATCAGGCAGTCTACCTGCCCAGCAGATGCCTACGGAAGCAGAAGCCCAGGCTCAGGAAAGCTGAGCTTGGGATGCGCACAGCAGATAAAGGCTTCAGCACGTAAGCCGGGGAAAATCTCCACCGTGTCTGTGGACATTTGGAGTTTGGAGACACCAAGTTCTAATACTGACTGTAAATGGGGAGGGCAATAGATTGCATATAAAATCCAGTCAGAAGGAGAAACTGTTGACAGAGGAGGAGATGCCTGACCCAGGCAGGTAGACTTTGCACGCCAGGGCAGCGGGTTTTCTCAGTATTGGATCGTGCTGACTCAGCAGCACATACCTGGCCTGAAACCAAATGAGGCCTGCGATCCAGTTCTCTCAAGGAGAAAGGCTCAGGGAAGGGCAGGGAGCAAAAAGCTGAAAAACGGTTGTCTCCAGGTCTGCAGAGCAGGGCAGCTGTCACTGTATCCAAGCAGGCTCGCTTTCACAGGTCAGCAGTCATGGACAAAGTCGCATCCCCTTGCCACAGTGTCCATCACTATCCAACCACGATCCACTCGTGATGCACCAGTCACTATACACAGTCACTATACACAGTCACTATACACTGTCACTATACACAGTCACTATACACAGTCACTATAACAGTCACTAAACACTGTCACTATACACAGACACTATACACAGACACTATACACAGACACTATACACTGTCACTATACACAGTCACTATACACTGTCACTATACACTGTCACTATACACTGTCACTATACACAGACACTATACACTGTCACTATACACAGTCACTATACACTGTCACTATACACTGTCACTATACACTGTCACTATACACAGTTACTATACACAGTCACTATACACAGACACTATATACTGTCACTATACACAGTTACTCTACACAGTCACTATACACAGTTACTATACACAGTCACTATACACTGTCACTATACACTGTCACTATGCACAGACACTATACACTGTCACTATACACTGTCACTATACACTGTCACTATACACTGTCACTATACACAGACACTCCAAGACAGCACCTGCCAGTCATTCTTCATAATCACTATGCAAAGACACATACACCGGTTAGTTTCCATAGTCACTGCACAATTTGTGTATGGTAGGAACTAAAATTCAGCAACCAAGTAAAACAGCCACACCAAAATGAGGGAGATGCAAATGTGCCCCCGTTTCCTTCTCCCTCTCCCTAGCTGTCTCCCCAGAGTTAAGGTGACTCCTCAGGTGGAGGGGTTAGGGG